>NW_015167543.1:637871-638029 GCF_001447785.1 Gekko japonicus | reverse complement strand
GTTGGCTATGCTGCTTCGCCATGATGGACGATGCCATGGTGATACGAGCGGGGGCTCTCCTTGTGATGATAGGAGCAAGGAGGCCCGGAGTGCAGATAGCTGGAGGCTATGCTGCTTCGCATAAAGGGCAAGGCCCTGGTGTTACAAGTAGAGGCTGA
>NW_015167543.1:629015-637525 GCF_001447785.1 Gekko japonicus | reverse complement strand
TTTTTTGCCTCCGTCAATTTGGCCTGTGGATGGGGGGGTTTTTGCCTACCTTGCACTGATGATGGTGGTGTTGGTATATTGGTTTCGGGGGGCCGGGTTCTTAATAGTATGGTCACTTTAGGTTTGGCGGGGTAGCGCGATCAGGATGGGAATGGTGAGCACCTGGGCATTGTTATAAAGGAACTTAAGGGTCCTCCAGGAACGGCTTTCGGGCCGTTGCGGCTCAAGGCCGGGAAGGGGTGATCTTCCTTGGAACAATCCGGCTCTGCCTACCTTAGCGGGCCTTTGCGGCTTCTGGGGTGGTGGGTCAGGGGTTCTCTTGAACATGCCATGCTGCTGGTCGAAAGCTACCTTCGGTGGCTTGAGATCGGGGCAGGTGCATCGCCCAGAAGGAAATGAAGGCTGTCAGGAGATTGACACCTGTCATATTCCTCAGTACATTTCTGGCAAACCCTCGCCAGTAGTTGTTATTAATTAATTAATTAATAAAGTGGCCCTTGTTAAATCCACACTGGTGTCTGTCTCTTTATTCCGACTGAGGGGGCAAAGAATTTCCTCATAACTCCTATTGCTCTTATTAGCAGTATAATCTGTGACAACAAAAAGTTATTAATAAACACAGTTAGGGTGTTAAGTGCCAAACAACTGCAATACATATTACTCTTATTTTATCTTTACTGGACATCCAAACATCAGAGTTAAACCTTTGCAAATCTCACTGATTTCAGTTGGCAACATATAATCATTTGTTTAATTCTCTTCATACAATCGACACTGAAAAGAGTTTAACCTGTTCCACCTAGACTTTCAGAACCCTTTTCTATTATTATTGTGGCTGGCCTCACTGAATAGCTTTTGTTATCCTTACAGGTGCTAGCACTTCAGAATTAGACAATATCAGTGTCCTGATTCTCATCTAAGCAGATTATTACAATGAGGTATACTTAACTCTGCACAGGAGGATCTGGCAGTAGTACTTTGGAAAGTAGAAGTACTAACTGAAACAAGGATACATGACAAGATATGGATTGCTGCTCCCAGTGTTTTCTGAAACTGTCACAATTCATAGTTAGTAACTGAGATTGCATTCTAAATTTTCAGTTTAAGACTTATGAATTTCTCAGCTGTGGGAATGGAAAGACTGCAAAGCAAGACAAGAATAGATTTGGCAAGGGCACAGCATGATATATCATAGTTGGTTCAGCACTGAATGATGGATGATAAGATTTGGGTGTCTAATAGGGTGTGCACACACACAAATCAGCATTTTGAACCCCCCCAAAATTGGTATTTCCCAGTATTCACAAATCCCAATATTGGTGTGGTTTTGGGATTCTGGAAATATTTGGGATTGCTGAATTTTTTCAGCTCCATTATACCCTATGGGGACCGTAATAGTCAATGGTCAACCTGGGCTATAATGGAGAATCAATCTAAGAGAGGACTTCTGGTTCTTGTGCGTTGATGGTGAGAGCAGCCCATGACTGGGTGGGGGTCTGACTGGTTCTGGATTCCCCTAGAGCCCTTGTAGGGGGCTCTCAGCCTGGGGCACTGGGGGTTCCTCTCCCAAGGCTGAGGCCAAAGGATTGAGGCTCTCCCTGCCCCTATATGTCCCCGCTGCCACAATACCATTTTGGGCATGAGATGAGCATACCGGACCAGCGAGCAACTGACCCAGCGAAAACAATTTTTTTCCTCTTTCCTGATGAAGCAGAGTGTGAGTAAGATGCCAGCCTGGGTGCCCCCAAGAAAAAGCGGAGGGGGAGGAAGCTACCCACCCCTTGAAAATGGCAAATGTCTAAAAGGATTAGAGGGGGCAGAAAGTGGTGGCGTTTGAGCAGATGGCTGATTTTAATCAGTACAATGCCAGACTCTTAAGGTGTTAGAATGAATAAACTTCTAAAGACTTAAGCAAACTTTTACAAAACATAAACTATATCTTATCAGGCTAAAAAGATGGCAATGAAAGCAAAGCTTCAACAAGGAACTGCCAGCTCAACATGTCCGGTTTCTAAACCAGAAGCGAACTTTGACTTTGCAGGCATGCTGGATACTGCATTGTGACCTCTAGTAGCTCATATGACTAACATCAGCAAAACCTTGGAGTCTTTACAAAAACAGCTAAAAGAATCCAATAAAAGATCAGAAGAAGTTGAAAACAAGACTAAAGCAATTGATCAAAAACTGGAAGTTGTGGAAAAAGAAAGATCTTCAGATAAAACTCAACTTTTGCAGCTACAAATAGAAAAATCTTCATATGTGTTGAGATTTCAAGGTATACCAGAAGACAAATCTGAGAATCTGGAAGAAATCCTTAGTGAAGTGTTTGCACAAGTGACAGGCATCAAAGCGGACGTATTACCAATCAAAATGGATATGATTTATCGGACATATTCAGAATTTATTAAGAAAAAAACCCTGCCTGGTGAAATATACGTCAGATTCTCTAAGAGATCTATAAGAGATGCAATAATGAAAGCAACATCTGGGACTACACTGAAAATTAAAGAAGAAGACATCAGAATACTAAAAGATACTCCATTTGAGGTAAGGAAGAAGAGAACACAATACAAGAATTTAACCACCTATTTACGGGAAAATTCCACTACCTACTGATGGATACTACCTGAAGGCTTGATGTTCAACTACAAAGGCAAAAAAGAAAAGATTGACTCTTTTACCAAAGCGAAGCAGTTTTTGGAACGACATCAGGAACCCAAAAAGGATACAAAGAACCCAGAGGAAGAAGAAGGAGAATTGGACAGTTTGCATGGCTTGGAAAGCCATGAAACATCCGCAGATGGCAGCTCAGAAGTAGAATCTGAATCAGAATTGGAAGAGGCAGCACCCAAACCACCCCAGGATGATAAAAGCAAGAAGAGAGGAAGGAAAGGCAGAAAATAGCTTAAACTTTAGAAGAAATCTTTATATTACTCTACATAATCTTGCATTGTCAATAATTTTAATTTTTGCATATTGAAATAATAGAATAGAATTTTTATTCTTAACTTGAATAAGAGAAAAGTTTCGACTTAAGATAACAATTATTATCATATATGGTCGTTGTATAGCTGTAATTTTAGTTAGTGTGTAGTTTTGTAGGATTTATATAGGAAAAAAAAAAGATTGGACCATGGGGTCCAATTCCATGATTCCCCAGAAGAAGGCACCCCCATCCTCCATTGTTTCCAATGGAGGGGGAAAGGTGCTTAAAGGGGTGTGGTCCCTTTAAATGCCTTCTCCAAACTGAAGGCATTTAATCTTTATATGCCTTCTCTAAGCTGCACACAGAGTGAACTCAGTTCACTCCAAAGGCATTTAAAGTGGCTGAGGGCCTGTTAAATGCCATGTAACTGTGGCTCTCCAGCAGCCCTGAGGAATCCCAAATAATTTTTCAATTTTTCGGGGTGGCCATTTTCATATAGCTGATTTGCTAGCCCCCTCAGTGATCAGCTGAGAAAATACTAAATAAATGCAGATGAGGAATTTATTGGGGTTTTTTTTGGGGGGGGGGCTTGGCTTATACCGAGCACACAGCCCTAGTGTCTATGCGCATTTGATGAAATAGTGGTCTGAGTAATAAATAACAATAACTGCAAAATCTATTTTGGTTTAGCAATGCATAATTTACCACAGTGCACGGAGATCATATGGCAACAAAACACACCAGGTGAAAGTCTTGCCATGTTGAATGGGCTGTGAATCACTGCTGAAGTATAACAAGACAGGGACTGTCACTGGTCGCCTATATAATGGAGGTGCATACCATCTTTCCACCTCTCACCCTCCCCTAGAAATGCAGTGACATTCAGAGAGCTTTGTTCGTCATCAGTGACATCATTATATAGCTAACCCTGTTTGGAAATGTGACATAGTAACACCATTATAGTCCACTGTGGGATTCCCCCATGAGAGTGGATTATACAGATTGAAAATGGCCCCCAAACAGCAGCAGACCAGAGAAACAGAGGCCATGAAGAGGCATATAAAATATCTGAAAGCATGAAAAATATATCTTCTGAATAATCAAAACTCATGAAAGCTGGCACAATACTGTCTTGTATACAGGTTTGAAAGTGACCTTCAAGAGTGCTTCCAGATGGAGGATTTTTTTGTGTTTCTGACACGCTAATGCAATATATATTTGACAAGGCCATACAGGAGCTGTGCCAGTTGTCATGCTGATCCCAGCTAATCCAAACAGCTGCTCCATCACTTGTGCTGTACTTTCTGAATCGAACATATACGAGTTAGCCCAATGATATCTAAAGAGGAGATGGGCTCAACTCTTTGGCCTTGACCAAAACAGTAAGCCATTTTTTAACTTAAGTTGTAACAGAAAGTCAGTATAGCTGGTATTTGTGCCCACTTCTCTGAAGCAGCACCACTAAAATTAACATTACTTTAGCATAACTGAACAATTACTTTTAATTGTACCGCCACATGTAACAATTCCTGTGCTGAGTGAGATAGGTGGCTTTTCAACTGTCTTTCATAAATGAACATATTAATTATATGCGTAGTGAAATATTATGATTAATATACACATTTACAGATTTACAAAAAATAGTTTGAAATGATGCTATTTTCTGAATTAAAAAAAATTGTTTTGATAATGTGTTCTTTTGTAAAAGGTTCCCCTGCTTTAAGCATTCTCAATACAGTTATGTATTTAATAAAGAAGTGATGTTCATGAAATGGGAAATTCTTTATTTCCCAAAGGATAATTGATATTCTGGAATTTATAGTCAGTTTAAGCCAGGTAAAACCTATACATAGCACTGAACATTTCATGAATGAATCTTTTGTGACTTAAAGAGAGATTGCAATACACATCCCAAATCCTCAGATATCTTTATACAATGTAGATGAAGCAATGTTTTCAAGCAGTCGACAGAAAGGAAAGTCTATTCAGGCAGAAACAAAGCTAACAATTGCTCAGAGTGATAAGATTATTAAGTCTTGGTTAGAAAAAAATAGATCATTATAACTGAAGAAAGCACAGTCTCTTGAAGTAAACTTTATTTTGCCTAACTATACAAACATTTTGGGGTTGGATTCAGCTAGCTTCTTTGAACAGTCTTGTTAAGTCGTGCGCTTAACAAAGAGTCGGAGAGTGATTTCAGCAAGAATGCGGTTTATTCTTCAGCTCAGTTACTTCTCCGTCACGGTACAACAATCGCCAGCCAGAACCCATCATCGATTCAACTATTTACACTGGCTTGTCGATATTTAAACACTCCCGGCTAATGTAGCCACACCCACTGTACAATAAGGCAACCTATGAGGTTGAAGCAATAACGACCAATCACAAGCGATCCCGCTCTGCACGGTGATTGGCAGACTCTTTCTGGGCTAGGGCTCCTATTGGTTACATTAGGATCCTAGCCCAGGATGAAGCTCAACATGGCATCTCAATCAGGCGATTCACACATCAGTATTTACATTCAAGTCTCAATGGCACAGTTCACATAGCAGTTATATATACAATTCAATACATAACAAGTCTCATCTAATTCTCCTCACTACAGCTTTTGTCCATGCAGGATCCTTAGCATTGCCTTTTTGGTAATCAAAAAACACCACCTCCTCTCTTTCTCAGCTGTGGAAGGCCTAGTTGAACCCACCACAATGCCCTGTCATTAGCTTAAACTTTGTCCTTCCTATATTTAAATGTAACCTATTACAACAGAAAACCTCAGTATTTAATTGCACCACTAGTGAGAAAACCTAAACTAGACCTGACATTAATTATATTACTTATGTTTAATTGACTCTTACCTTTAATCTAAAGAGTCTTTATATGCTTAATAATATAGAGGCCTGCTGTCCTATGTATAAAAATAGTGTTCCTTGAACCAGGAGTGTTTGGCTGTTGTTATTTTTTGCTTTTGTTAAAATGAGCATAGATTTTTAATCATAATTTTTAATAGCAGAAATAGGCCCCGGTCACATTGCCTACAATGTTCCAGAATAAAACATGAGCATGTCTAACCCTATACATGAGTATGAACCATTTGTTATATCTGCCTTTGATGACCTTAGATGTTGCATTTTGATGAAATTATGTAAAGCTAATGCTCTCTACTGAGAACAAATGAATTTGTAAAACTATCTCCATGATAATGAAGTACTGGGGGGAAAGGGAAAAGAAGTATGCTTGTGGTCATGGTTCCCATCCAGATATTGTCAGTTCTGTGTGTGAGGGTACATATTCTTCCAAAGTTGTGGATGGTACAGACCACCCATAGAATTTTCTGAGTCTTCTTCTCATGTGAAAAGAAAATCTGGAGGTGCATTCTTGAGTGACCTCTGAGTTACCTCCTCCTTCTATAGTGGTGTCACTTGCACCTCATTGACTGTGGCACTGCGTTTGTGCTGAAAATCAGTCCTTCCACATTGCTTCAGAACCATCTCATTTGAACTTCAGGCACCTCTCTCTTTCCCCCCCATCCAAATGTTACCTTTTGGATCACTCTCCCTAGAGATCTCTGTAGTTGCATAACCTAAGATCCTCTTGCTCTGGAATGCCAGAGGCTTGGGTGAAATATCCAGTTTAATATCAAAGATGGGGACTCAGACACAGGGAGGAATACTTTCTTGGGAGGAAGCAGCTAATGACCTGTCAAATCCTGGGTCCGCAGGCTGCCAGCTGGGTGCAGCAGAGTCCTCCAGAGCACAATTTTTATGCTAGTGAGCTTGGCAGTGGCCTCAGATGATGGGGGAGGGGACTTGGCAGACACCCTAGTCCCTCTCTCCTGCTCTCGGATTCCCTGTTGCTCTCTCTAGCCCTCTGGGTCTCTCCCGCACTCTTCCTCCTTGGCCAGTGTTGAGCCCCCTGCTTAAGTCTTCCCCTTTGGAGCAAGGCCCCACCGAGCCATCCAATTCCTTTCATCACCCATAAAAAGCTGTCTGACAGCCAACCCTTGCTCCAATGGGCTGCTCTCACTCTCTCCTTGGACCCACCCCCTAGTCTTAGTGTGGGATGAGGCTGACATATCTGTTTCCAATTCCCCTTTTCCACCTGAGCTCTTGTCCACCATTTCCCTGTTGCTGTGGCCTACTTTTCCTCCTGAGAAAAGTCCCTCCTGTAATCCAGCTGCAAGCCTGGGAGATATCACCAAGGCCTTTTTGAGCTGTGAGACACCGTTTCCTGGTTGTTGTTTTTTCTGTCGACAACCATCTGGCTCCCTTCAAGGTTTGTGGGTGTGGGGTGGTGTTGGGACCTTCACCCCCAGACAGAGTCCATTAATCAATTACTCCATCAGATTTTCCAGAGCCCTCCACTCCCTTGGCCTTAAGACAATGACTCAAGTTTGCAGGACAATAATCTTAATGCTCAACTTATTTCCTACATTACAAATTTCCTTGGCAGGGCTACAGTCCCATCCCATGACGTTGTTGGCAACACAATGTTCTGTATCAATTTGGTTGGTCCCGTTGAAGGGTATTACATGGATTTTATTCTCGTTTTTCAACAATGAGTCATGTGTGCCTTCCCTCATAACTTAGATACTGGTTATGAAATGTGTCTCCTGACACATCAATGCATTGTCTAGCACTCACTTCACAATAAAAAGTTTAAATTATCCTAGGACAGACTGAGTTTGGACTCCCCATGTTAATAGAAGAAGAAGAAGAGAAGAAGAGATTGGATTTATACCCTGCCCTTCACTACCCAAAGGTGTTTCAGAGCGGCTTACAAACTCCTTTCCCTTCCCCTCCCCACAACAGTCACCCTGTAAGGTAGGTGGGGCTGAGAGAGCTCTTGACACAAACTGCTCTTTTTCAAGAACAGCTCTTATCAGAACTACAGCTTGCCCAAGGTCATCCAACCAGGTGCAAGTGGAGGAATGGGGAATGAAACCCGGTTCTCCCAGATTAGAGTCTGCACACTTAACCACTACACCAAAAAATGGAGATGCAGATACTGCCCCAATCAGAGTACAGTCCAAGTACCACCAATCTAATGAAAGTTTCTGAAGTTTGGACCCAATCCTGTCAAGGATCCTATTCCTAGTTTTTCATCAAATATCACAGGAACCTTTTCTAGTAGATTGCAATGTACTTGTATCATTTTCCAACACCAACTACCCAACAGCTCCAGACCCTTCTCTTCAGGACAAGCTATGTATGATTTTTTTCCCACCCCATTTTTATCCTTTCTCCCTGGGCTCAGTTTCTCAAACTGTTGGTTCTAGACAGGAAGAGGTCAATTTGGGGGGAACGCAGGGGATCGCCGTTCCCCCGGGTGAGGTGCGGGGGGCGGGGCACATGACGAAGCCCCGCCTCCTGCTTCCGGCCGCCCCGCTTCCGGCCCTCATTCAGCCAGAAGGAGGCAGGAGAAGAGGGAGGGTAAGTTGCTGCCTCCCCGCCTCTCCCCACCCCTGCCTGCCTGGGGCCAGGTCCACCGCCGGGCCCCAGATGGATTTTGCGGTGGAGCCTGAGTGGTGGGTTTAGATTCAGAGGAATTAGCTGTGTTAGTCTGTTGCTGCAAAATAGTCCAATTC
>NW_015167543.1:612310-628733 GCF_001447785.1 Gekko japonicus | reverse complement strand
CTTGGTTTATAGCTGTTTTTTCTCTCTGGAATTGCCTACCAATGTTCCCTCTGAGCGAGTGATTTGGCTACTGCATCAGTTAGTTTGCCTCTGGAGCCCTCCTTCCTGAGTAAAGAAAAAAATATGTGAGCCAGAGGCTTAAAAGCTGTGAGCTAGCTCACACTAACTCAGCTTAGAGGGAACACTCCTGGTAACTGGAATGTGAATAGCTACATATTTTGTACTTCATCTATTACCAAACAGCTTTCCTTTTTGGCACTCTGGTACTAGGTCTTCACTGATGTGCTTGTTGTTGCTTTTCTCTCAACAAACCAGTTACTGAAAATAGATAAAATTGTGTTGAACTTCTATCCTTTTTACCTGACATGGGTGGTTTGCTTGTTTTCCCCCACATGTGCCATCAGATAGGCTCGCCAGCTCTGAGTTGGCAATACCTTGGAGATTTTGGGGGTGGAGCCTGAGTGGTGGGTTTAGATTCAAAGGAATTAGCTGTGTTAGTCTGTTGCTGCAAAATAGTCCAAGAATTCAAATAGCACCTTTAAGACTAACCTTTAAGACTAAGACTGAGTGGTGGGTGTGGCCTTATGACACACCTCTGGTGATGGCAGGGGGTGTGGCCTTATGACACACTTCCGGTGATGTCAGGGGGTGTGGCATATGCTAATGAGTTATGCTAATGAGTTCCCCTAGCTCTTTTTCTATGAAACGACCCCTGTAGACAGGTCTGCCCAGTGGCTAGCTGGTATTCTCTACCCATATCTGACCCAAATAGGCATTAGTTCAAATATAAATGGTTTTAATGATTTATTATATGCTTATTGTCATGTTACAATATTGTCTCCTTTTGCTTCTCTGACATTTCAACTTTTGGCTCTGATTCTTGATAAGATAATAAAGTTTGCTTGTTTAAGTGTTGCATCTCTTCCTCCTAAATGTGACTGTTAAGCTAGGACCTGTGTATGCACTTGCCTGGATGGACCCTGGATTCTACCAAGGAATGCATGTCATGTGACAGGCCTGACATCAGGATCAATTTGGGTAACATGAAGCAATACCTTTTTGTACCTGAACTTGATCAGGGATCTGTCCATGCAAGTCCTTCTCTAAGATCACACCCTTGCTGGATTTGGGTTGATGCCTTTAAATCTCTAAGTCAACAACTTTTAATTTAATTTTAAAAATAGCACGTTTCGAGGTACACGCACACAAAAATCCCAGCCTTCTAGGCAAAAGTCAGAGTCAAAATCCAAAAGCATTCCTCTCCTCCTCTCTTCCACTTTTACTTTAATTAAACAGACACTTAAAGTAATATTAGTATCAAATTATTTCAGGTAACATTTTTCAGATTCAAATAAAGGCATTCATTGTACAAAGCAAATGCTTCTCATTTAGATGAAAAACCTGGATAGGACATAATTATTTTATGGGTGGCAACAGATACATTCGCCTTAACATGTCATTTGAAATTTCTCAGGAATGCTAGTATATCCAGAAGAAGCAGTGAAGAGCTTATTGAGCAATTACTTTTTCCTAAAAGCTTTGTTTATAAGCAAGAGTAAATGGATCAAAGGTAAGATAGATGACTTGTCTCTTTCATACTGCAAGTATTTCTCATGGTCACACCTAACACTGTGTGTGTTCTCTTTTGCTTTATATTGTCTGACAGTGCACATAGTTTCAGGGGAAATGGCCTAATTACCTCTTATGTGCAGAACTAATTATTATATAGCTGTGTGCATGCTTATAACCCTATGTTAATTATTATAAATATCACTGTAATATTTTCTCTATTCACTTTGCAGTGACTTTTTGACCTAATGCACAGGCCTGAAACTAGATCTATTAAGGATCTGTGTGTACCTTTATGAGTTTTCACTGTTTTATTGCACATATGTAGCTTTCCATGTACTTTATGATACGACTAAAGGAAGAATTCTTTTCCTGTCACAGTGGCTGTAAAACTTAGATTAGCCTTCTATGTTGTCTTCCTTATAACCTGTAGTGCTGTGTTATACTTTCCCTATGTCCTTGTGCTCTGGTGGCCACCATTTGTGTTACAGTAAATAAAGATCTTTATCTTTAAAGAGTTCAGACTGTGTTCAAAGATTCCCACCTTCATGTCTGGCTGCTTTTTTCATGCAAAGGCTAATGACTCCAGACTGGGCTTGGTTGGATAGCAGGCAGGAGAAAAGTGGGGTGAAAGCTAGAAATAGCACACATCCCACACATGAAGCACAGAGCCCTATTTGTGCTTCAAGCAGCTTGTAAACAAGAAAAAGGGTAGAACTTGAGTGGTGGCACTACCTTGTACAGCAGGTGGGAAGGACAGCAAATAGGGCAAGTCCTCTCACAAACGTGTGTTACTTCACCCATCATGATACACACCACTTGCTATTGTTAATCAAAATAACTATATTTAGGTCCAGCTCAGCAATTCCACATCATTGAATCACAATTGTTCTAAGCAATTCAGTTTATGTGTGTGTACATAGGTAAGCAGAAGACCTAGGGATGCCAGCCTCCAGGTGGGACCTGGGGATCGCCTAGAATTATAGTTCATCCCCAGACTACAGAGATCAGTTCCCTTGGAGAAAATGGATGCTTTGGAGGGTGAACCCTGTGGCATTGTACCTCACTGAGGTTTCTGTCCTCCCCAGGCTCCACTCCCAAATCTCCAGGAGTTTTCCAACCTGGATCTGGCAACTCTACCCCCCATCCCCACCGGTGGCTGGGGGGACCTAGCAACCCTAACAAAGATGGAAGTTCTTTCACTTTTAAAGGGGAATGCATCACCGTCACTGATGACTGTATTATCATGAAGTATTAAAAAAACAACTTTTTACACATTGATTGTGTATATATCAAGAGTGAGCATTTAAACAAGAGCTACACAATTTGTGACCCACCAGGGAGAATATGATTTGACCATAACATTCTTCTTCAGAGGACATCTACCTTAAAAACCCACAAAAAGTTCAAAATTGTTAGGCATCTTCTGTTCACATTATCTGTTCAAATTATCTAATAATGCAGATAAGTTCTTCTGAGGATGCCTGGAACTTTTCAATGTTCTGTCTTTGGATAATGAAATAATTTAATTGTTTCTGGGTTTCTGCCTCTCTTGTAGGCTTTGACTTAGAACTGAACTACATGATATTCAGGAGATTTGTGATTGAATCTCCCAGCTGCTTTTTGAAAAGTATGTTTAAAGTACTTGTATTTTTTCCCCTGTGGACAAACAGAGCTGAGTAAGGGAAAGCTGATTTTTATAGAAGCATTGGAAAAAGGGGAGACTGGGGGCCTCCAAATATGCTTTTCTGTTTAGAAAGAAAGCATAAGACAGTCCTGTCTACCTAGTACTGCTCATACAGCTATTGCCTTAAGCAGAAATTAAGACAGGAAAAACCTTACTTAATGTTATTTCCCTGGTGTTTAGTTATTGCCCCTATATATTTTGCCACAGAAAGGGTAACAGAATCATCTGTACCCAATAGCAGCCATGTCACCTGAGCTCTCATGTTAGGCAATTCTGTATTTTTAAGTAGAGGGGTGATTAAGCTAACCATCAGCTCATTAAATATGGGAAACTCTATAATCATGTGTTCAGTGGTTTCAGTCTTATCATGTGAACATCTGCATGTTCTGTTAACGTATGGTACTTTATCTACCCTACAAAACCACCAAGGGAAGGGTGTTCATTCTTGGATAAGACAGTCCTGATGGATTCAAAGGAACAACTAGTCCAGCATCCTTTCATTTCCCACAGTGACCAAACAGATGCCATGGAAGGACTGCAAGCAGATAATAATAATAATAATAATAATAATAATAATAATAATAATAAGAAGAAGAAGAAGAAGAATAAGAAGAAGAAGAAGAAGAAGAAGCAGCCATCAAGTTGCAAGCAACTCAAGTTAACCCTCGTGAGGTTTTCAAAGCCAGAGATGAGCACAAGTGGTTTGCCATTGCTGTCCTCTGCATTGCAACGTAGGTCTTCCTTGGTAGTTTCCCATTCAAGTCCTAACCATGGCTGACCCTGCTTGGCTTCCAAGCTCTCATGAACTCAGGCTAGTCTGGGCTATTCGGGCTGTTGTAGGATATGATACAAAACCAGAAATTTCCCCTTGTTATTGTTCCTCAGCAACTGATATTCAGAGGTATACTGTTGCTGGTTCCATGTAGCCATCAAGGTTAATAGCCACTGATGAACTTGTTTTAATTCCTATTTAATGCCCCTAAATCCTATGGCAGTTCTACAAGTTAACTGTGTGTTGTGAAAAGAATCATTTTGTGGTGTTTTTTTCTTTTCTGTCTGGAATCTATTGCCTATTGAATGTATTGAGTGCCCCTGTGGTCTAGGATTATGGGAGAGGGAGAATATACACACGTTCATTTTATCTACCTCATGCATAATTTGATCTAGTGTCTTTGTGATACTTTTCAGTACTTTTTCATTCTATGAAATATTTTAGGTGTTGGGAGCAGAACTGTAAATAATCTTCCAGACACATCTTCACCTGGGAAGCACAATACAAGGGAATTACAATACTGAATATTTTATTTTCAATCCATTTCCTAATCATCCCTAGCATAGTGCATTGCAACATAGTGAGCAGACATTTTCATTGAGATATAAAACATGACTCCAGCATATGTGTAAAGGATTTTTTTACTCCAAAGGGGAAGTCAGTCTACTCTTATAATGAGAACAGAAATCAAATAATTAATCTTCCAACAGACAGTATATTGTATGTTCTTTATGCAGCTCTTTCTCACATGCCTCTGGTATATGGTTGCATTCTACAGTATTCCATTTCCAGTTATGAAACTATCTGCCTCAGTTAAAGGTGCAGAAACAGTTTCTAGCTGGGTAAAAGCACTTCCCAGCAGTCATTTGCAGACAGTACCATCCAAAGCAGAATTACACCTTTCTAAATCCATTGAAGTAAAAGGGCTTAGAAGGATGCGACTCTCCCTAGGATTGCACTGTTAGTTTTGTTTCTGCACATGAATATAAAGTTAAGAGAATAACTGATTTCAAGTCCTGTCACTCAACAGAACAATACCGAGGAGATCAAGCCTTACAATATTTATTAACATGATGGTAAGTGGAACAGGTATTGGTGTGGTTTCACGAAAAACAACTGGGACAGGCAGTGACAAGAAGAACAGTTATAAGTTGTGACATGCTTAGAGTATTTGAAATCACAAGTGTATCAGGGGTGTGCCGCCAATGTAGAAATGCACACTAGGATAGTAACATTTAGCACTACCTGATGCAGCTTTCAGTAGCACAAATGAAATGCCATTTTAAAATAAATCAAGGTTAATAGTTACATTTAGAACTTCTATCACATTTACAAGCTTCATTTGTGAGTCATCTCAATGCAGGTATGTGTGGAAGAATCATAGCAAACTTACAGCTCTAATTCCCCTTCATGCTCACATGGTAATCATGATGTCAATGTGCAGTCCATCCTTTCCTGTTGAATGAACACATTCAAAGCTTGAGAATTGTCTACCAGGCTGAGAGGAAAGCAGAATTGGAATACAGGGTGCATGCAAAGCCCTCCCAATAACTGTGATGACCTAGCACAATCTGGCCCCACCAGGCTACCGGCCATTTGGCTGAGCTGCCGGAGGCTGCCTTTGCCTCCCTTAAAGGAGGAAGGGTCAGACGCTGCTTAGTAGCATCCAGGTTTTTTGAAGAGGGCAGAGCTGGACATTACAATGGCCGGCTCTGCTCCTGCCCTTTTTTCAGTTGCAGCTTCAACTCAATTGGCTCGAGCCTGGGACAGGGTGGTTCGCCCATTATATGGATGGGGAAGGGTTAGGAATGACCCCTGGCCTTGACCATGCCACAGGTTAGTTTTGCCCTTGTTGTTTAAAAGTGGTTAAATGTTAAATAAAGTGGCCCATAGTTTTTCCAATATCCTGGTGCGTGATTCTTTATTCCAAATGGGGGGGGGGATATCTATATGCACATTAAAAAGAGGGGGGGAAAGAGGGCTCTAACTCTCCTACAATGGTTTAAGATACCCTTGACTAAATGTACCCTAAGCATTATAAAAAATGAATGTAGAATACAAAAAGTTAAATATACATAGGTTCAAGAGATATTAAGGGAAATGGAAGAGAGTAAGAAGCAAAAGTAAAGGATTGAGTGAGAGGAATGGAAATTAAACCTGTAGTGCATATAAAAACACACTCTCAAATGGCACATTTGAAGGCCAACTTGCAATTTTCAAAATATTTTCAAAAGAAGTATTATACTACTAGAACACTCCTATGAAATGTTTGTTTCCAGAACGCACTGTCTGTGTTCAAGTGACTGTAGAAATAGCAATCCAAACTAATAGTTTTTTGGGTATCTGGCATATTTTGAGCAACAATACCATCAAACTAATTACTTGGTACACAATTTAGAAGTTATAGTAATTTGCAAATCTGCTTTCCCCCCCCTTTGCTTGGCCTCCCACCCCCTTTTGTGGGGCAATTAAGTGGTGGTGTTATTATTCAGCTTTGAACCTCTGCTTCCTGACTAATTCACACTTTGGAATTTTCAGGTTTTCAAGCCAAATAAGAAATAACCATTTTATATGTAGCATGAAATACTTTATTGAATCAGAAAGACAAATGCAAACAATGTAGATATTATAGATAGAATTTGTTCTGTCAGTATGCCTGTTACTCATCAGGGAATGAATAGAGGCATATGGAAATTACAGTGGGTCAAAGGGAAGATCTGCTGTAACATGGCAGAATATTGAACCACTGACCAATTTTCAATAAATCACCAACCACATGCCACTTGTAAGGTATTCTGGACCTTGGAATTATTCAGCCACAGTGCAAATCTAGAATCACTTAACATAGATCAGTTATCCTAGAACTGTTAAGAGATACTAAGCCTGCATTATCACTTTGCAGATTTAAAATACTGTGGGTGACACGAAGGCCCAAAGAAGACCAAAACTAGTTTATTCCTAGCTCATACACACACTCTCTACAGTTTGCACAATTGCTGTACCTAGTTTTATTCCTTTAGGTTATGCTTGGGGACCACCAAGTATCAAAACCAGGCCTGTTTCCACCATTGAAGTAGAGTCATTCTGCTTTGGTGTATACATTAAGAATTCTTCAAAGAAACATTTGGTTCTTCAGCATTTTGTTATACTATTCCTGTCCTGGAGACAACCACTATGTGAGAAAGAATGCTGGACTGGATGCTTCACTGGTCTGATCCAGCAGGGCTCTTCTGATGTTCTTCTCAGGGGAAGGCCTCGGCCTCTGTGCCCTGTTGTTGGACCTCCAGAGGAACTGGTTGGCCACTGTGTGAGACAGGATGCTGGACTAGATGGACCACTGGTCTGATCCAGCAGGGTTCTTCTGATGTTCTGACCTGAAAGCGCAGAAGGAGCCATTAGTAGTCCCAGTACAAAGTTTAAAAATTGGATTATTGTTGTACTTGAGGCTGCTCTCTTAATGGCTTCCAACTGGGATTCCAGGATAGACAGTTCAAAAATGGGACCCAAAGTACTTCAGAAATCTTTGTGTCCTTCCTCACTGCCACCTGGTAAGTGTTAAGTGCTTTATTATAATGGAGCTTCACAGTGCAATGGCATATGAAGCAGAAATAAAAGGGATGTAGACAATCTGACATGACAATGATTGTCTGAAAAGTGTGTACTGTTTAAACTCATCTTCTGATGTGGTCCTTTTCTCCTGGATTTGTGAGATAAATTAACAGCCTCAGTTACCTTCCTCACAGATTACTGACAGAGCTTTTGTGAGAAGCACAGAAAAATATGAAACTTGAAATAAACTTCAGGTATTGTGTGATAATTTTTTTTAAAAGTAGAAGTGGAAAATTGGCAGGGCAAAAGGTGATGTGGATCTTTCAGCATTACCAGTCTTTGCAAGGAGAGAGATTCCATGTCCCCCCCCCTTTTTTTAGCCATTTGGGATTTTTGTTTCTGTATGTGGGCTCAGAAAACTGCCCCCCCCCGGAAAACTCTGCAGGCATTTGTTATCACAATAATAAAACTACAACTTCATTTCAGAGTCAGAGAACATAAAATAAACAGGTGTACCTGAAAGGGGACATCCTAGCTGCTTATTTCACCAGACAGCCATATTTCTCTTTTTAAATTTACAGTGCAAACCATTCTTCACCATGATTTCACACAGAAGCCATGTTTCAATGCAGGAGATTTTGAGTTTTAACCCTGCTGTTGTATATTTCAGCAGGGTTGAAAAATGACTTCCTATTATAATCTGTTTTACTTCCCTCCCCTCTGCATGTGTTTTGTTTAGATGCCAATTAGGGCCACATGCTATTGCCTCTCAAATATGCATCCCAGTGTACTGAATTCTGTTGAGCAACGATTAATCACTGCAACTGCCCATGACAAGACATATGAACTAAGATTTCACTAAGAAACAATCCTTCCTAAAGCCATATGTAAAATCCTGTTGCAACTCCCACCAAATTAAATACATGCTCTTATAGTTTCTCCATAAAATCAGGAATTTGACATGATGCAACACTGCTCAGTGTAGAATAGATCCCTTAGCCTAATTCAAATTTGCATGCTGAGAATAGTCTTGTGTCATCATTCTCCTGAATCACTAGCTTTGCACTTGAAAGGCTTCATAGATGGATCTGATAAATACTAATTATCTTCCAGTTCTGACAGTTAGTCATTGTCTGATATCTTAAGGACTATGATGGGCAAAGCAGTGGAAATTAACACAGCAACACAGGAATTTGTTAGAATTACCCTTTGAACAAGGACATCCCAAGCGGCCTTGAATCACTGGTGCAACAGTCTCTCAACACATAACTATTAGGGAGGCAACCAAAATTTACAGAATGACTGAATAAATTCTTATTTCAATTTTGTTTCTCCCATGTGTGAATCAAAGACTCCAAGTCTTTGTATGCCATTTTCTGTTTCTTATTAATATTTAAATTTTACCACAAAAACATTGTATTTAAATGTTATTTTGACATTATTCCATATAAATGCTAGAGGCTGTATAAATGGCATTCAACATAAAAATGGTACAAAAACCATAAAAGTAAACTGCAACAAATATGTATGCAGCAAAATGCCCAGTGCCATAACAAGCAAAAACAAAATAGAACAAGAAGAGTGTAGAATCAAAGAACTATGGCCCAGAACCCTTGGCAAGTTTAAAGAACCATTAGGGCTTAGGGTTGAATTTCAGAGCAAACAACAGTCTTGATGCTGGTCTTAGATATTTCCTGTCAAGGGGACATCTGCTACATAAGAACATAAGAGAATACAGGAGAAGCCATGCTGGATCAGGCCAGTGGCCCATACAGTTCAACACTCTGTGTCACACAATGGTCACAACCCACATGCTTAAAGAGAAGAAGAAACTTCTTCACAGAAACTTCTCACTTTGAGCACCATTTGGCCAAAGACCAGCCTTGACAGATGAAGAACTCTCAGATTATGTGCTGGCATTGGCTACTGCACTGACCAACAGAACATAATTTTTGTGATGGTTCTGCAATCAAGTCAGGCCCTGTGTGGCCAATGCAAATACTTTACCTTTCATGAGGTCACTTGTGACACACACCCAGTTGTGGGTTTATGTGTGGCCTGTTTGTCTGAAGCCTGGGCTAACTAGGGATGGTGCTTTTAAACTGAATATTATAGCAACGGCTTAAGCCAGCACATTTTAAATTTAGAAAAAGTGATGATTTCCTGAAATCTGTCAATCATGAGTAAAGGTTTTCTGTTTTCTCTTTTGTTTTGTTTTGTCTTATATCCTGGAACTTGAAATGCATACTTAATTATGATTGCTGCATTTTAAACCTACTCCATTATATTTTTTTTTCATTTGATGCTTTGAACCTGGAGGTATTTTTGGCATCCTAAATTTGTTTCCCTTTACAACCTGTTTAAGAAAATCCACATCAACTACACGGGAATTTATAGTTGCATATTAGTTCAAGCCAAGCGTTGTACTGTTGGAACAGTACATGGCTTCTTCCATCTTCTACTATCAGCCATGTTTTGCCACTGTCTCATCTGAACAAATCCTGACATGATAAAGGGGTCAGGGCTAAGATATCTATATATCTAATAGCGAAAGGCGCCCCCTTCATGTGGATACCTAAATCCGCGCATCGGGGGCACCTGGGGGGGAGGGAGATTTTTGTGCACACTTGGGGCAGTCCCCAGGTGTGCACAAAAATCTAAAAACACGGAAAAAATACCAGGGGATACTTAAATCCCCCCAAAAGTGACAGAGCGTCCCCTGCACATGCACAGGGAATGCTCTGCAAACTACCTTGCCACCGCTGCTTTGAAGCGGGGGGGGAGACAGCAGCGAGGCCCGAGCGGCAAGCAGCTCGGGCCTCACTTCGGAGGTGGTGGGGGGGAGGGAAAAAGCAGCGAGCCGGCAGTGGGGGAGAGAAAGATGGAGGGGGTGGAGGAGACGGGGGAGGAACCGGCGGGATGGGGAGGAACTTTCCTCCTCCTCCTGCTTCCTTCTCTGCCTCATGTGTGGAGGTCCCTCCCCCCCGCAAGTATCGCGGGTCCAACCCTTGTGTTTTCTATTATCCCTTCTACTTTTTTATGGTAGTTAACTGAAGGTGATGTAAACTAACTGACAGACAAAAAAGCAAAGGTAAGAGAAGCAAGTATTTCCTGGCAAGTCCATTTTCCTCAGACATGGTTCTTTAACACTGGGGAGCAATGAGTCATGTGATGTCTTTCCTACTGCAGTGCAGCCCCACAATTGGATCAATCCTTTGCTTACAAGATAATTTACAGCATTTTAAGTACTGCTTGGTCAACTCATGTGCTTCATGTTTCTAATTCAGTAGAAAAATATGGCTACTATTTGAAACATTTCTTTTAATTTCTTTGGTCTGGTCATTGTTCTGAGGAGCTCCCTGTGTTTACAACCTATACATACAAAGAATGTTTGCTAGTGTGGCAGTATGTGGCAGCTGTTTGTGAATAGATCAGCTTGTGGGGGGGGAGGGACCTCCACACATGAGGCAGAGGAGGAAGCAGGAGGAGGAGGTAAGTTCCTCCCCATCCCGCCGGTTCCTCCCCCGTCTCCTCCACCCCCCTCCACCCCTTGCTCATTCTCCCCGCCTTCCCTTTCCCCCCACCTTTGCACTTGCATAGAAGTGATTTACAAGGGAAAACTTGTAGCTAATAAAAGGGGAAGTTTTCAGAACTAAGCCTATTCTTAATTTTCAATTGATATATGGATTTGCCCCACCCACTTGCCAATAATTTTCATTCAGAAGGCAAGGTATATTTTGATTGGCTAGGAGTTGGGCATCCTGTCTGCAGTTCAGTTACTCCAATTCCAGCCTCTTCAAGTGTCTATGTGTCATGTCAGGAAATGCTTTTTTTTATATTAGAACAGGATATTTTTATAAGTGCATATTGTTGTATTTGTTTTAAATATGCTGTCTGTGTGTTTTGAATGCTTTTTAATGACAAATGTTTTAATGCTTTATTTTAATGTTTGCCTCCTTGGGGACTCTGAATTAGGTAGAAAAATGGCACAGAAATGGTTTAAATAAATAAATATCCCAGAAAACTAGCAGATGTACATCTACAGCTGCACCTTTGTGTCTGATTACTTGGGACTAACTCTATTAAGAAGATGGAGTTTTTCAATATTGCATCACAAGATTACTTCTGAATGAAAATTATTGGCAAGTGGGTGGGGCAAATCCATATATCAATTGAAAATTAAGAATAGGCTTAGTTCTGAAAACTTCCCCTTTTATTAGCTACAAGTTTTCCCTTGTAAATCACTTCTATGCAAGTGCAAAGGCTTGAATTATGTCATTAATGATCCCAATAAACATGTAAATAGCAACTGGAATAACGTATGGTTCACAACACTGTTAGTCATAAAATCTCTTCCTACTTAATTATATATTCCCATAAATGCCACAGTAATTTTGGCATAACTTCACTGGTTGTTTTGTTTAAACTTCCACCATTCATATTCAAGCAGTGTGTAGTAACATGAGCTGTCCTTGAAAATCTGTTACCAGATTTACAAATACTCATTAATTTGTCCCCATGTTCTGCCTCCTGTTTCAGTGATAGATAGACATGCCATTACCTTTCTAAAATGTATTCATGATTTTTAACTGCAAAGGTCATTGCTTCTCTCCTCTCCTGCTTTGCAAAGTATTCGCAGTTTGTGGGCCAGCAATTTCACATACACCAAACTTTAATATTCCAGTGATCTTTACGTAAAGTTTCATAATGAATGGACTTCTAATGCAAAATTACTTGTGTCACTTGGATGGTTAGTTGACTCCTAATTCCCTCTCTGCTTATAAGATTGGTCTTCTTTGGTCTCATAATTCTGTCTGACAAATCTAGTACTGGCTTCACAGTAGTAATATTGCAGTCATATTGCAGTAATAATATTTTAGAGGTGGCCTGAGTTCATTGAAGACAGACAAGATGGAGAGATTTTGGTAGGGAATTCAGCTATCCTAGAGTAGGTAGATTTATTGCTGATAGGGTAACTATGTCAGTCGGCAGTAGAACAGTTATCCATATGAGACTTGGAACATACTAAAGTCAACCCAGCAGCCCCACCCCCCAAGAGGTAAAGGTCTGAAAGAAATAGGGCCTTCTCCATAGCAGCATCTATCCTCTGGCAGCATCTATCTGCCAGCAGCTATCTTGATGAACTTTCTGATGCATGGAATCTGGGCCTTCAGGAGACTATTGACCAAGTTGCTCCCCAGCACCCTCTTTGCTCCCATACTACCTTGACTCCCCAGTATACAAATGAACTAAGGATGGTAAAATGGGGATTTAGATGGCTAGAGTGATGCTGGTGACAAACTTGTGATGAAGCACAACAAATTGACCACCCCTTTGGTGGCTTCAAAAGTTGATGAAAATGTGGCTATTAGCTGTGACATTTTGCAATGTTCTTTTCAGACAAAGTCTCACTCCTTTACCAAGTCCTGGCTGCCAGATTTGGAGTCAGTAGGAAACTTGGGGCCCTGTGTGCACAACTCAGTCCATTTTTTGACTCCGTCAACCCATTCTTCCAGGTGGATATTGGCAGGGTCTTATTAGCTGTGTGGCCTACTACCTGCTCCTTGGATCCCTGCCCTTCCTGGTTGGTGAAAGCCTCCAGTGAAGTGGTGGTAGGAGGAGCCTTGGGAGACATTATAAACCTCTCACTCTCCCAGGTTCCCTAGTCCCTCAAGAAGGCAGTGGTGACACCGCTCCTAAAAAAAGTCATAGTTAGATGAGAGGGACCTAGCCAATCACCACCCTATCTAATCTTCCATTTCTGGGAAAGGTGATTGAGCAAACAATGGCTGAACACCTCCAGGAATTCCTGGATGACATCTTCCCTAGATCCCTTCCAATCTGGTTTCCAGCCAGGGTTCAGGACAGAGACAGCTCTGGTTGCTCTGTTTGACAATCTCCAATTACACTCTGATGTAGGTGGAATGGTGCTACTGATCCTGTTGGATCTGTCTGCTGTCTTTGACACAGTAATCCATTTGGTCCTGGTCAGCCACCTAGCCTCCCTAGGTGTGACAGGTATGGCCTTGAGTTGGTTCTCCTCATTCCTCCAGGGTCAGTCTCAGAGGGTAATCATGGGTAGAGAGAGGTCGTCACTGTGGACTCTGATCTGTGCAGTTCCACAGGGGTTGATTCTCTTCCCAATGTTATTTAAAATCTATATGCACCCTCTGGCAGAGATTGTCAGGAGGTTTGGAGATGGGTGCCATCAATATGAAGATGACACCCAGCTCTACCTCTAATTTAAGGGGTGACTGGTAGCCAGAATTCTGGTCTTGGCCTCCTGCCTGGATGCAGTGGAGGAATGGCTAGATGAGAGCTGACTGAAACTAAATCCATCTAAGACAGAGATTATGTGGCTGGGGATGTCTGGACCACTGTCTTTCAACAGTAGAATCGGTCAGGATTTTGGGAGTATGGCTTGATTCTTTGCTCTCCATGAACAAACGTGTGTCCTTGGTGACAAAAACTGCATTTTATCATCTATGCTGGGCCTATCAACTGGCTCCCTACCTGTCTTGGAAGGATGCCACAGTAATTCACTTAATAGTCACCTCTGGACTGGTCTACTGTAATGCACTCTATGCAGGGCTACTTTTGAAGATGCTTTGGAAGCTGCAAGTAGTCCAGAATGCAGCTAAGAGCTTGCTGACAAAAGTGTCCTGGTCAGTGCATATAACTCCTACCCTACGGCAGCTGCACTGGCTCCCAATTAGTTTCCAGTGCCAATTCAAAGTATTGGTACTTACCTTTAAAGCTCTAAATGGCCTGGGACACTTGTACCTTCGGGACCATCTCTCCCTGCATGATCCTCCTCGCCTTCTCCAATCTTCATCTCAGAATTTATTGAAGGTCCCTGGTCCATGAACTGCCCTCGTGTCAACAAGGGCGAGGGCCTTCTCAGTAGTGGCTCCCATCCTGTGGAACCAGCTGCCTGAAGAGGTGTGTGCCTTGCAGGACCTCCCTAGGTTCCACAGGGCAAGCAAGGCTGCTCTTTTTCAGGCAGCCTTTGGTTGATTGTGATCCACCAGGTGGCTGATATACTTCAGTTGTGTCTTCACCATCCACGTGTCCTACCCCGGTTGATAGTGGATATATTTTAATGGAGACAGATTTTAACCGTCTTATATTTTGAAGATCATTTACCATATCTTTGTATTGTTTTTATTGGTGTATTTTATATGCTGTTAGCAGCCACAAGTCCCTTTCAGGGGAGCGGGAGCAGGATCTAAGTTTGATTAAAAAAAATTAAAAATAAATCTTTTAGATGAGGTGAGGAAGGCTACAATGTCAGGGAGTATTCAGCTGTATTCAAAGCAATATTCAGCTAACAGTTATTGAGATATATGACATTGGTGGTGGTGTTTTTTAAAAAATCTGTGTTAATGCTATTGTTATTTTTTGAGATATTTAATCTTGTTCAATGCTCTTTAGATTCTTTGATTCCTTCTGTAAACCAGCTTGAAAGTATATGTGTGTGGGTATGAATGTGTCTATAGCTGTCTGTCTGTCTGTCTGTCTGTCTATCTGTCTGTCTATCTATCTATCTAATCTATCTACGGAAGGTAGCATGGTATAGCCCAATCTCATCAGATCTTGGAAGTTTAGATGCATACTTGGATGGGAGACCACTATGAAAGACTCTGCAGAGGAAGGCAATGACAAACCATCTCTGCTTCTCATCTGCCTTGAAACAGCCCCTTGCCAGAGTCACCATTAGTTGATGTAATTGTCCATAGATAGGCTGGAGAATGGGCTAAGGTAAAATGAGCACTTGCTATACCTGATACTGCAGGGTTTTGTTTAGTGCTTTGAAAGGCATGTCAAAACTATAAGCCCTATGCTATTTAAAATGAAATAAAAAGACAAATTTGATTCCATGGTCTTATATTAAGGTTCTAACCCCTTCATTTCCACACCCATCTCAAATAACTATCTATCTTGGTACTTGGGGAGGTCAACAGTGGGAGGGCTTCTAATGTCCTGGCCCCACTGGTGGACCTCCTGATGGCACTGGTATTTATGGCCACTGTGTGATACAGAGTGTTGGACTGGATGGTCCTTTGGCCTGATCCAACATTGGCATCTCTTATGTTCTTATGTTCTTATGCCATTGTGGTAAGTGCAAATAGTGTTCAGTATTGTCTCTATTACAGATCACTCAACCTGATCTATTCTTCACCCAGGTAGGTCATTCATGTGCTATGATTCCATGATGAAGCTGAAGTGTTTTATGGGAGAAATGACCCTCACAATCTGCAGAAGCTTGTTGCTTTAGGCTTCCATGAACCCTGAAGGTTCATCTTTCAAAATGTGAAATGAGAGCAATGTGGCGTCTACTCTCTGTTGCTGGAAACTTATTGAGGAAACCCTTATTCTACTATTGAACTAGCGGTCACTGACCCTATTACTCTCATATAGTGGCAGAAAATCATTGAAACAAAACTCTTCATTGCCCGGCAATGATAAAAAAAAAGTGCAATTCATCCCTGAGCCAGTGTATCAATTGTCACAGAGCAGCGATAGTATATGAAATGCTCACCCACTGAGCTCCGAGTCATCAGCCTGAACTTTTGCCATTGCCTGACTATAGGCACTTTCCTCCTTTCCAGTCATTTGCCATCTTGATGAGAAACAAGAATCTCAGGCAGGAAGGAGATAGAATGGAGAACAGCCATGCAAAATGAACAAGTAGAAAATCTCAGAAATATTTACAGCCAGAAAGAGAGACACTTGAAATAAAAGTGATACACAATACACATCTATCTTTCAACTGTATGTTTTCAGGAAGGATTTTAAAGAATTCCACTCACTCAGTTCTATTCATCATTAAAACTTGGCCAAGA
>NW_015167543.1:536871-612261 GCF_001447785.1 Gekko japonicus | reverse complement strand
TAAGGAGACCAAGGCTGATAGCAGGGCAGGACTGGCATTTGATTTTTTGCAAATATATTTCTTATAACATTTATGTGGATTTTGATTTAGGATTTATATATCAATTCCTATATTTGAATATTAAATCTGTGTGACCTTGAAGGGAGAGCACTGATCCCTGTGCCAGTGTTTCAGACTGTTCATCAAGGCCACAAATCCCTGTGCTTTGAAAAGACTGTGTAATCTATGTCAGTAACAGTGCATGTCAGACATTGACGAGGGAGGAGAGAAGGGATGAGGGTCCACAAAAATATATCAACATGGCGGTCCTGGACTGCTATATATCAGTATGGCCCTGGTATATATTTCTAGTTCAATGCCTGTTAAAATATTGGAATTGTGGAAGGGTGACCCCAGGTCCTCACAAAGCACCAGGTTCCTTCCTTGTCGGGACTCTCTGGGGTATAGAAGTTTCCAGGCTACCCCAAGTAATCACTTAGTGATGTTATTACTTCCCTCTACTCCCAGTTTAACCCTTTTTTTGGTCACTGCCACAACCTAGTTGATTGGTAGATTATATCTATCTGAAGGGGTGGAGCTGCAGCCCTCTATGTCTCTGGAGCCATGTGCCTTTACTCTGTTGCTGCCTTATTCCGCTAAACTCCATCAGGAATGAGCAGACATCTTTTTGCAACCTTGGGGATGAAGGAGTCAACTTGTTCCCTCCTCTTACTTCTCCTTTGGTAACATGGTTGAGAACAGGATATGGGATTGTTGGAATACAGGAATCAGACATCTACTATTTGCAAAGCTTCAATAAAAGAATCATGAACACAGTCCAGAATACTTATGGGGATTACTTATGGGGAGCAGGATTTATCGAACGATTAAGAATAAAATAACAATCTGCAACCCATCTTGCTCTGATTAGACATGTCTCTAATAGATATACTTAAAGGAACAGGTTTGTGTTTCTTCCCATTGTGTAACTATGGGTGGTCAAAATAGAGTCCCAGGTAATCCTTTATGCCAGCCAGCATGAGTCCACAGAAGAGAGCAAAACAAGAGAACATGAGAAGGGAGAGATTCCTTTCATGTTCAGATATTTTATATCCTATAGCCACCCTTATCTGGTATGGCCTTTTGTATCTTCCTGGTGACCTAGCTATCCTTTAAAAATGCTAGTAAAAGCTAATAGAGGGCATTAGACGTGTATAACACTAGCCCCTGTGTGATTTTTTATATATGCTAAAATTCAAAATATATGCCAAAAAATTCACTCCACTACGAAATAAATCTGACGTTCCCTAATGTTTGAACACATTCTTTGATTTCCAAGGAAATCTGAATGCTGACAAAACTGATGTCTGAAAATACTTTGTCAAAATTCAGCTCCAAACGAAAGACAGTTGGTCAAACCAATCTAATCAAAGTGCAGTAACCTGTTAGTCAAAAACATTTGAATAGAACAGGACTTCTAGTCTCAAGATTAATCTTTTGAAAAGCTCTAACACTGCAATTCTAAGCATGTTTACTCAGAAGTAAGTTCCAGTGGGACCTACCTCCAGAGAAATGTGCAGCCCTAGTTGCTTCTTTTGCAACTTTATCAAGGTTTTTCTTTTTTTTCCAAAGGTGTATATTAGCTGCTCTTGAAATATTTTGCCTTGAGAGAACCATTATTCCAGCATTTCTGATTCTGCTAGAACAGGAAGAATCACAGACTATATTGGCCCTGTGGGAGTTCTCTCTTGACTATACGTTAAGTACATCTGTGTTATCTGTGATTAGCCCTTTCAGACCTTGTGACTAAAACTAAGTCAAGGGCATGCTAGGGAACAAGTATCAAGTGGTCTACCTTTAGAGATATGAACTTGGCAAAAGTTTTTAATTTAGGTCACCTTTTCCACACTGTTTTGCAAGGGAGGGGGCTGTCCCAGAGCAATTACCAGTTGGTACTAATTTTTGTGAACCATGATAGTCATATTTTTCATATTTTCTATAAAATGCAGGGAGTAATGGGCCACTGTTATTCCTTGTATAACTTATGAAGAGAGATTTCTGTTATGCTGTCATGCTGAGAGTACATGCACTTATTATGAGATGGTACACCTACCAAATACACCTGTGCCTTAGACTAGAACTATTTGGCAGTTCAGATGTTGCAAATATTATGTTAACTGGTAAGTAAAGTGTCTGAGATCTTCTAAAAACCTTTGGTTTGTACTATCAGTTCAGTTTCTTCAAGGCTAAATGGTTTGAGGGGGGGGAAATACATTGTGAAGTAGACAATGCTTCCTCACAACTTAAAGGTCTCTATTCTTTTGGAGATCCACTAGTAGAGAAAGCAGAAGGTGCGATCCAAGGTCCTTCGATGGCACTTCAATGCCAGCTCCAAGCGAGAATGCCTACCTTTTAAAAGGCAAACATGAGGCGTAGGGCCCTGGTAGTTATCAGGCTATGCTTGGACTACGTAGGACTTTGAACCTTTGGGGATCTGCCTTCTCAGGGAACAAGTTAAGGTTCTGCTGCCCCTACTGGTTATCTGTCACTGTCAATTAGTCCCCTCCATACTTTGCTATCCAGTACACCAGAACAGGACATATCTCTAGGAACTATCTGTGGTTTAAACCTTCTCCTCAATATTGTTTCCTCTGGACTATTGTTTAAGTTTGTCTATTCTTTGTCCTGTCTGACCCATGTGGACTGCCCTGGGTCACAAGTCTGTGCAATGTAAACCTGTGAACTTTTACAATAAACTCAGGATCCATAATAAGCAGCTCTAGGTTACCAGGCTATATATCTGTTTGTTTGGAAATGTTTTCCCATTCTGATTAATTCTGTTTGCTTATAGTTTTTGAAGGACTAATAAAAGAAAATGGAAAATATATGAGAACTATTTTTAAGAGACTGCCAACTGGTTGTTTGTATGTCACCAAAAAATATGCTGTATTAACGATGTGCTCAATATCGACACCGAAGTATCCATGAATCATTCAGCCACAAAAGCAAAACTTTTAAAAATTAGATGTTGGAACATTATTTCAGTGTGAAAGGTGACAAAGATTTAGGAAGACACTAAAGAGTAGATTGCATAAAAGTGAGACGTTACTGAAAACCATTCTGCTTTTTTAAAGCTTTGTGTATAAAAGCACAGAAGTCTTCCAATAACTCAGAGAAAGGGGAAAAATGGTTCTTGTAAAATAGAAATGAGGGGGAAAGCTGTTTTTTGAGATGTTGCTCAATGTACAGGAAATCTAGCTGAAGTGCAGTTTGTAAAGAAGTACAGGATCCATTGTGGGGTGCACACAGGCCTGTAGCCATGGTGGGAAATTGGGGGCAGAGCCCCACCAGGGATGAGCTTTGTCCCACCCTGGGAGGATGCCAGACCACCCAGACCCCCACCACATCGTGCTCCTTACCCTGCCCCTCAGTAGCTTCACCAGCTCTTCCAAGGAAATTGCCCTGCTGCTTCTGGTCAGTTTCACTCCCCTCCAATCAGCTGTTAGGTTTAACAGCTGATCTGTGGGAGTGGAACTGACCAGAAGCAGCAGGGTGGCTTCCCTTTACTTCCCCAGCCTCCCCACCACCTGGGGGGGAGGAAGGTTGGGGAAGGAAAGGGAAGGTTTCACTCCCCTCCAATCAGCTGTTAACAGAAGTTGTTAATAGAAACTAACCAGAAGTAGCAGGGCAGCTCTGGAAGGGAAGTGACTTTCCTGGGGAACTAATATAATCTAATTAGTGATCTAATTAAGTCCCCCACTCCCTGTTCCCCTGCCCCAGCACCCCTGCCCTACCAACCAAAATGTTCTGGCTAAGGTCCTGGGTGCACATGTTTAAAAAGACATTATCTTCAGACCCTAATAAGGAGGGCATGTTAACTCTTTGCAACCCTAGCAAACTTCCCCTGATGAGTTATAGGTCTCTACTGTTATAGTGTACATGTGTATGAAGTCAAGTATTTTATTGCCAGTAAAGCAACCTTTCCTGTTATGTGAGCTGAGCAGCTAGCTTGTGGGGGATGCTTAACATAAAAATTCTCTCAGAGCTAAAATTCAATTTTTAGAAGTTTACTCCAACTGCACACAGACAAACAAGGCAATGGGGGAAAGGAAATGCAAGAAAATAAAGAAAAGTACAGTTTAACTGCTTCAGTATCTACAGGGATTCTCTAGTCTTCTATATGAGCCAGATTATGCATTCCAAGGTTGAAGATGGAGACATTCCCCTTCTTGCTTGTTCTGGTTTCTGCGGAAATATTGGACCAAGCAGACTGTGCATGGTCTGTGTGAAAATGCTACCTCCATAAAGGTTCAGAACAATGATTCAGTGTTCTTTGGATCACGTGAATTTTACACTCAGCACTTTTTGGGATTGTTTGCAGAGTTAGGAATAGGATGCCAAAACAGCAGGTGAGCTGCAAATGTCTTTTGGACCACATGTACCAGAGACATCTGAATCAAAGGAGAATTTCCCTGGAGATGGCCCACCAAGTGTAGATGGCTTTTCCATTATGCTCCACCAACAAGGTGGCAATCCGACTACTTGGCAACCACTGAGGTGTGAAATTCTTGGGGCTTATATGACCTGTCTCAGCTTGTAAAATGCTGCTTTAGCAAGGGTTTGCCTTTTTTTACAGATAAATAGCAAAAGGATGTTCATTAATTACACAGTTCACTTCTCAGTTGGAAAGAAAGAGGATACAAAATCTCCTGATGGGCAAATCCACAAAAGTCATCATTCTTCTGACTGCAAGGAGTATTCACTTGTTTTTGCTATACCCCAGATAGGGGAAATTGTAGAATTCACTGTTGGTAAGTAAGTGGTGGACCAAACTAGATGAACATGGTCAATGACAACTATACATCTAGTTCCTCCTCTTTCTTTATAGAATACTAGGGGACAGCCTCAGTTTACTCCACATGCCACCCTGTAGCTCACTGTGCTTGTCATATTATTTTATAGGGGACCTGCCCCTGTGCCTCTCACAAGCTAACACTGAAAGCAGAATTTGGCCATATTTTTAATCCTATAATGATGTGTGTGTTAAGTGCTGCCAGGTTTCTTCCAATTCATGGCAACCTTATGAATTAATGATCTGTGAAACATCCTATTCTTATTAATAGCCTTGCTCAGGTGGCTGACTCAGTCTCAGTCCACTGTTTATACCTTGCAGATAATATTGATCTATTTAACAGTAACACCATGGGGGGGGGGGAGTATCTTTTTTTAAGAGGGGGCAGCATCAACCCCCCCTCTTCTGCTGGTCAGTTTCAAGACTCTTAGCTTTATTTTCTGATGAGTTATGCCTACCACAAACAGACAGCTGGGCAGTTAGATACACACCTTTTTATTATTATAGACTGGAATTTACTCATATCCTGGTAATTTTATTTGGTATTTCTCCATCCTGCTTACATGTGAATGCTTGCTGTTTGAGTAGAATGCACAATGTTTTGATATCTGAACACAACTCATGTTATTGTGGCCACTGCAAAGGGGAACTAAATTTAAAGCTGCTGTTTGGTTGGACAATTTGTGACATCAGGACACAATCAAACCACCATGATTGTTGCTGTTTTAGCAGACAGATCTACATTTGACTGTTCTGAACAACATATATACAAATCTCAGTAGGTTGTCTCACTTATAGATGGTACGAAATGACTACATAATTGCTTCTGAATACACCATCAGTTTAACTGAGATAATTGGACATAAGCCCATTGAAATGAATGGAACAAAGAGCTAGTTCTAGCATACCATTCAGCCCCCCCCCCTAGAAGTCCTGACTCTAGCTTATAGAGAAGAGGCATTTTGAATTATAGCCTTATGTGATATGTGATCATGCATTTCAAAAGAGCATGTATTTGAGCAGTGGTTAAGCCTAATGGTAGATAAGCACCCATGTCTAATGCAAAATCTTTCACAATATTGTAAGAATCACTGTCAGACACTAAAATACTCAAATACACGTGAGTATTCAATAGTTTGGTTGCAAGATATGTGCTGGTACATTCACACATAGTTTCCCTGTGCCCTTCCTTTCCACTCCACACCTCTTCCACAAATTACAATCCTTACCTTTCCAAAAGTAATCAACAGCATGGAATGACTCTTTAAACAGAAAATGGGCTATAACTTTCCCCAAATGTCTTCCTGCCAAGTTTGGTAGAAATTGTAGTTTTCAGTCTTTTGAACTGAATCAGAAAATGAGGGGACACTGCAATTTATCTTCACCATTACCAGTCCAATAAACAAGTTCTGAACATGGGCCAGCTGATGCTATCAGCAGACTACCTATGTTACGATGAATGCTGCAAACTGTACAGAAACACATATATTCAAAATGCTGCTGGTTTTAAATTGCAAACAAATAATCAATGCAAATGTATAATTGAAAAAAAAAAGCAAGCACGGCAAGCTGCAGAAACATGCCATTTGCAAACATTAGAACATGGTTAGTTTGGTCACCTGAACTAATATTCAGGCTCAGCTCCAACTTACTTCCTCTTAACAGGAAGAAGATCAGAGCTTGAGGCACAGGAGGAGTAGATTATTCCAACTTCCCACATTTAATCAATCACTCTCATATCTCTATCTTTAGGGAGACATCCCCAACAGAATGCAGTTGTTTTCTCTTTCTTATGCTGTCTGGCTTTAAAACAAAGCAATCTCTCTTCAGTCTCCAGCAATATTAATAAACAATTACCAATGAACAATAACACTGAAAGTATTTGGGGAGATAAGACTAATGTTAAGTAAATTACATAAAGTAAATAACAAAGCAAGCATAAAGAATCTCTCAGCTGGCACTAAGATGATTCAGCATAGTTACAGATTGCAAATTTGTGTGCAACATCGAGTGATAAAATTTGAGATGCTTAAAAAATCTGACTGTATATATGGTATGTTAGAATAAAAATCAAACACAGCAGAATAACATTTAATACTGGAATAACAAAAAAAACCCCCACAATTTGGTCATTCTATTGTTCTTTTTACTGGTATGACTAATGGATGTTTTCTGTTTCTGGGGGGAAAAAGATTCCAGAGAAATTGTACATTGTTTTAGTGGATGGATTCCATTATGGGGAAGCACAATGGTGATTAACCCTTTCAGTTTCACAGAAGGGTGTTGCCAAGTGTGACAGACAGGAGGCTGCCTGCCTGGCCCCTAGCTGTCAAACAACCTGCCCCATTCAAATGTCTGAGTAGATGTGAAAGCTGCAGCAATATCAGCTTTCAGAGAGCTGGCAGAATGTTGGGGAAAGAGCAGGCAGTTGACACTTCTAGGAAAGAGCAGATAGATTAGAGTTTTGGTCTAACTCTGAGTCCATTACATGGCTGCTGACACCATTTTAGAAGAAGAAGAGTTAGTTTTTATACCCCACTTTTCACCACCCAAAGGAGTATCAGAGCAGCTTACAATCACCTTCCCCTCCCCCCCCCACAACAGACACCCAGTGAGGTAGGTGGGGCTGAGAGAGCTCTGAGAGAACTGTGATTGATCCAAGGTCAACCAGCTGGCTTCATGTGGAGGAGGAGCAAGGGAATCAAACCTGGTTCTCCAGATTAGAGTCCACCACCCTTAACCACTACACCACACTGGCTCTGGAGAGAAACAGTTGTAGTTCTTTAAACATAGCTTCAAGGCCCCAATATGGCTGTTTCAACACTTGAAAAGTCACATGGGAGGGAAACAAGAATTTCTGGGGCTGCCATACCACACTCTCAATCCAGATTGGGGTCTCACGGCAATATTTTAAAAAACTACACCAGCTTCTAAAATGTTATGGGCAGCCATGGGATGGACCTGTGATCATCCTCCCATTTAGTCTGGCTCTGTGAAACAACAGAGGTATTGTAAAAAGAGTCTGTTTTGAAGGATGAGGAGACAACCCCTGCATATAAATGGGTCCAATCTGGTTTAAGTCTGTTCTTCAGAAAGTAGAAGAATGGTTATAAACCATTTGTCAAAATTATGGGAGTCTAACTGAGGCAAATGGTCTTGAGGTGAATTCTGACTTAAAGAAAATATTTTTCAGGGTGAAATGACACTTGAGTTCTCTGTGTGTAATTCAGCTAAACTGCATATAAGGTGTTCTGACACTATAACCTGTTGAGAAAAAGTGTTGGTTTTTTTAACCTCACCCAAGTCTGTAAGAACATAAGAAGAGCCCTACTGGATCAGACAAGTGGTCCATCAAGTCCAGCATCCTGTCACACTGGCCAACCAGCTCCTCTGGAGTGCAAACAACAGGACATAGAGGCCAAGGCCTTCCCCTGATGTTGCCTCCTGGCACTGGGATTCAAAGGATTAGTGCAAATTCCATATTTTAATCACTCTCTGTATAAAGTAGTGTTTCCTTTTGTCCGTTCTGAACCTACTGCCCATCAGCTTCATTGGATGCTCTTGAGTTCCAGTATTTTGGGAGAGGGGGGAAAATTTCTCTTTGTCAACTCCACCTCATGCATAATTTTATAAACCTCTACCGTGTTCCTCCTTAGTTGTTTCTTTTCCAAACTGAAAAGTCCTGGACTCTTTAGCCTTTCCTCATACAAAAGGTGCTCCAAACCCCTAATCATCTTGGTTGCCCTGGTCTGTACTTTTTCCCCAATGCCACAATGTCCTTTTTGAGATAGGGTGGTCAGAACTCTACACAATATTACAAATGAGGCTGCACCATTAATCTATACAGAGGTATTATTATATTGGCTTTTCTATGTTTAGTTCCTTTCCTAATAATCCCTAACCAGTTGAGAGCCAGTTTGGTGTAGTAGTTAAGTGCATAGACTCTAATCTGGGAGAACCGGGTTTGATTCTCCACTCCTCCACTTGAACCTGGCTGGATGACCTTGGGCAAGTCATAGCTCTGATAAGAGCTGTTCTTGAAAAAGAGCAGTTTCTGTCAAGCTCTCTCAGCCCCACCTACCTCACAGGGTGTCTGTTGTGGGGAGGGGAAGGGGAAGGTGTTTGTAAACCGCTCTGAGACACCAATCTCTTCTCTTCTTCTTCTTCTAACAGAGAGTTTGCATTTTTCACTGCTGCAACACAGTGGGTTGACACTTTCATTGAGCTATCCACTCTGACACCAAGATCCTTCCCCTTCTAAATTCCAGGAAGTTCAGACCCCATTAGCCTATATTTGAAGTTGGGATTTTTTGTCCCAATGTGCATCACCATATACTTACTACCACCACTACCGCTATCACCACTACCACCACCACCACCAGGTCAGGTCAAGGGCCAAAAAAGCCCTTGCCCTGGTCAAGGCTAAGCGGACGTCCCTTCGGACAGGGATCACCAGGAGATGTTGATCAGAAGAGTGTAAAGCTCTCCAGGGCTCGTATGGGGAGAGGCGGTCCCACAGGTATGATGGGCCCAGGCTGCATGGGGCTTTAAAGGTCAAGATCATAACCTCGAACTAGATCCAGTATTTGATCGGTAGCCAGTGCAGTTGGTGCAACACCGGCTGAATACGCGCCCCTGTTCTCTTAGCTCATGACTCCTAAGTTTACTCAAGAGTCTCTGATGAGGTTCCTTGTCAAAGACCTTTTGAAAATACAAGTATATAATGTCTACTGGCTTGTTCACGTTCCCAAAGCACTCCAAAAAGTTGGTGAGGCAGGACTTCCCTTTGCAGAACCCATGCTAATTTCCCTCAGCAGGCTTTATTCCTCTATGTGCCTAATAATTCTATCATGGATTACAGTTTGTGCTAAATTGCTTGGGACAGACGTTGCACTGACTGGCCTGTAAATTCCTGGGACCCTCTGGGCCCATTTTTAAAAATTGATGTAACATTTGCTACTCTCCAGTCTTCTGGCAGAGCAGCTGAATTTGTGATAGGTTGTATATACATGTTAGTAGATCAACTATCTCACATCTGTATGTTGTTTGTTTGTAAAAACAATGCCAAGTCTTTGAATTTCTTCCTCTGCTTTCTAATTTCAAATGGAATGTCTTTTAGTATCCATACGTTATTACCATTGATTTTCAGGGGTATTCCTGATTTGGTCCCTCATATGTCTTTTTGAGACTCTAAAACCAAACAAAGGTTAGTGAAAAGGAGGGCCAATATTAAAACCCTTTCATAAAAAATAAAAAGAGGTACATATATTTATTAATAATAACAAATTTTAAAACATATATAGAGGCCCATTTGCAACCAATGTATATAAAATATAATATATAACAATATCCAGGGCTTACAAAGTTGACCTTACGCGTTTATATTTTATATACATTGGTTGCAAATGGGCCTCTATATATGTTTTAAAATTTGTTATTAATAAATATATGTACCTCTTTTTATTTTTTATGGAAAGGTTTTAATATTGGCCCTCCTTTTCACTAACCTTTGTTTGGTTTTGGAGTTTATTGTTAGGTTCAGTTTTCCCCCCCCTTGGTTTCTGCTTTTTTGAGACTCTAACCACTATTTCTCCAGGCAGATTGTTTTTCTTAATATATTCCAAATATGATCTGTAAACCACATCTATTTCGCTTTGAAGATATTCCGTTTTCAAATCTGCCACTGGTGCAAGTAGATTGCACAATACTTGTTTTAGATTCTCTCCTTTTATCTCAGGAACCCCTTGGAATCTCAGGATAAAGCTTGCTTTTTCCATTTGTAGTTGCAAAAGCTGAGATTCGTCAGTAATTCTTTTCTTTTCCCACTCCTGTACACGCTTTTTCACGTTTTTAGATTTGGCATTAACTTCCTTCAGTGTTTCTGCTGTTTGCTCTGTTAATTTCTTAGTTTCATTCAGTTCCAGTTGTGCAGCAAAGTTCTGGTTCAAAGTAGTCAATTGCTGATTGATGTTTGTCATCTGATCCAGCAGAGGGCGCAATGATTCAGCTAATAGCTTTGAAAGCTCGTTGGTAGCTTCCGGTCTCAGGCTTCTACTTCCCGAAGGAGGCTTAAGCGGCGATGGTTTCTCTTTCTCGCCTCTCCACCCCACCATTTTTGAGGATTATTTACTTTTAGGAAAGTTTCCCAAAGTCTCTGTTTTCCACCACAACGCTTAGCTGCACTCTTGTGTGCTTCTTAAATCAGTTCTATGGCTTTTACGTCCGGCACCCTCTTTTTAAAATGATCTGCTTGGATATTGTGACTGGGAGTTCCCTCCCCCACTTGTTTAAATCAGAGGGGCTTTCTAGCCAAAGCTCGGTGTTTTGCTTTCACCACGACTCACAGTTCATCGTTGGTCCTAAGACCCACCTCAGGTATGTGTAAAATGCCTGATTTTCATGCACTAGTCCCAGTCAGCGACTCTAGAGCCATACGGTCGCACAGAGGCAGGACCTTCGGGGCAGAGGGAAGCCTTGATTCCCTGGCATTGAGCCGGAAAAGAGGCAATCCCTCAAAAGCCCCATGGCTAGGAACCCAAACCCAGGGGCACCGGGGGGGTTGTGGACAATCACATCCCCTCCTAACCACTGGTGTTCAGATCACGATCTCAGGAACTCACCAGGGTCGCATCTACCATCATGCTGCCAAAAACCAGAAGTCTACCTCATGCACTTGTTTAGTGGAGATATTAGTAATCAATACAATAAATGAATAAGCAAATGAAATTCTCTTGCACAAGCCTTGGTGATATTAACAGGAACTGCTCTAGGATCCTGTAGCATTATTGCACCCAAGTATGGCCAACTAATAGTCTGTCAGCAGCATCTGCCACCTTCTTTTCTATAGAGCATGGGTGTCAAACATGTGGCCCGGGGGGGCATTAGGCCCCCAGAGGGCTTCTATCAGGCCTGCAGTGGAGCTGGCTGTCTTCTGCTTCTTCCAGTTCTGCTGCTGCTGCGTCATCATAGGTTTGCAGCTTACAGATACACACCTGAGCAGCTTACTCAAGATTGCAACAGCACAGGCATTTCGATGCAATAATTCAGAGCAAGAGGTGTCAGTTATCAGACACTGTTAAATAAACAAAATATTGCAAGAGTGCTAATGTTTTAAGCATGTTTGTAATTTTAAGTAAAAAACCCATTTGTGTTTGTATCCTTTACAAAGTTTATATCTCTGCTACCTGGCATTACATTTTATGACACAAATGGCCTGGCCCAACAAGGTTTCATTTGTCAGATCTGGCCCTCATAACAAATGAGTTCGACAACTCTGCCCTAGAGGATGCCAACTTAGAGTAGGCAGTATGCATGCTCATGCTAGTCCAGGTGGCACCTTTTGAATTCAGCCCTACTGGGAAGAAAAAGCTGGAGATCTCACTGTTCAAATATACATCACTTCATGCAGGACTGTACAAGAATATTGGTTTCATCAGAGTCTGTTTGTTAAAACCTTCTCACACTAAGATGGTACATGCTTGCTGATTCTACAAGAGTCTTTAGTGTATTTCTGTATCATATATATTTATTTTTGATTTATTCCATAATTTTTTCTCATGAGTGTTAGTCATTTAAATAGTTGTTCACAACAAGATGTATAAAGTCTCATGTTTGCAGCATTTGGGTATAATTGCAAATCTCTGACTTCAATTATTTCCCTGTGATCCCATTTCTGTGATAGAAAATCAAACAATTAAAGCAAATTGCCATAAAATCTTTACGCACTGACTTTTCTTCTTCCTTTATTACACTATCCATAATTTTATATACACATATGTGGAAAACAATAAATGTTTACCAAATTGCAAGATGCAATATCACAAATGCTATTATAAGCACAGCAGCTTTTCATTCTGCTTAATATTTTCAGGATAGCCATCTAATCATATAATTGTCACACTCATTTCCTTTGACACACCTTTGAAGTCCTTTTGGAAGCAGCTCAAAATCCTGAAACATGAGGTAAATGGACTTTAGTGGAGTTAGAAAGCAACATCTAGCAATTTCTTATCTGTAGTGCTCTTATATTTACAGTATTAAATAGGGTCCTCACTGTGGTTTTAGCCTTTGAACAGCTAACCAGAAAACACTTAGATAGGTAGATAGGTAGGCAGGTAGGTAGGTAGATAGATAGATACATACATACATAAAAAAGGTAAAGGTTCCCTTGCTCAAAAGTCAGTCGAATCCGACTCTAGGGTTGCGGTGCTCATCTCCGTCTCAAAGCCGAAGAGCCAGCACTGTCCGAAGACGTTTCTGTGGTCATGTGGCCGGCATGACTAAACACCAAGGCGCACGGGATGCTGTTACCTTCCCACTGAAGTGGTACCTATTTATCTACTTGCAATTTCTTGCTTTCGAACTGCTAGGTTGGCAGGAGCTGGAACTAGAGACGGGAGCTCACTCCGTCATGCGGCACACTCGGGTCTCGAACTGCTGAACTACCGACCTTCCACAGCCTGCAGTTCAGCGTCTTAACCACTTGAGCCACCGCAGCTGTATTATGTTTTGCATATGAACTTTGCTTTAGTGTGGTAATTCTGTCTGGCTCCAACTCACAAATCAACAGGATCTAAAGTAATTTGGCTTTCTCCTCCTTTTGCATCAAATACAAGGGTGTTTTTCCTCAACAAACTCTTCTGATAATATCATTTTGTTTAGTTGCCAACAGATACTTGTGAACCGACCAACAGATTTGTATTATCCATCACCATGCTGCTTTTGTACTCCCAGGGCAAGCCGCACTGAAAAAAATTAGATTTGTTCAAGAGCTCAGTTCCCATTCATTTCAGTAAGACTTCTGGAGGAGATGTTTCAGTGGATTATATTCCTATAAATTAAACTAGAGTTGACAACAGTTGGCAATTCCCCTTAGATTCCCCAGTGCTACCTAGTTCAAAGATGCCATTTCAATTCTGCCACAATAATACTTTGTATATGGAGGTGGCATCTCCACTTGAACTCCATAATGTCACAAGCCTACTGGCAGCCCCATGCATTCCCATAGGCTGATTCATGGAGGCTTTCGACTTAACCAGGCTGTATTGTCATAGCTGTTAGTGTTTTGAGCAGGGTCTTCAGTTTTAACTGCATAACTTTGCATAATTTTTATAGCTAGCATTGCACAGATTCTTCAACAGTTTCAGAGAACTGAACCACATTTTACAGAAAAACACAGGTTCCAGCATTTCCACTGATATGTCTTTATTGCTGTGTTTAAACTAGCCATGCTGAGAATTTTGTGGCCACTTTGCTCAACAGGCAAATTATACCTTGTTCAAACTCCCTTAATTACACGTGAGGCAAGCCAGTGATCAGTTCATCCCAATGCTCCCTATAAAATTCACTGTGAGCATAGTACTGAGCCAAGCAGCTTTGCACTTATACAACAGACATTTGGCCATTGCAACTTGCAGCTACATTTTGCCTAGTACACTGTCTAAAACACCTTATTTCCCAGAGAAGAGGCAGTATCCTCTAGAATCATGGTCATACAATTCATTAACTGATGGATTTCTATTAAAAACAAACAAACATGAAATCATTTATAGTTCATCTACTTTTTTCACCTGCACAGTTCTGCATCTTTTAAATAACCATTATCAAATAGAACACATTGACTACTGTTTGTGCTGGCACATATAGAGGCATCTATTGGCAAAGTGATTGCATGCACTGATCTCTTTGTACCTGCACATTCAGATGCATCCTTTAAATGACCAATATTGGATACAATATTGGCTGTTTTTGTGCATGCACAGGGTGTGGCATCTACTTAAGAAGTGTCTGAAAGAATAAATTGGCTGTATACATGGACAAAAATTGAAGGCACAATTGTGCTGCTAGTCCTAGCTCAAAAATCTCAAGCACCCCCCCTTTTTACTATGTAACTAATTAGAGATCACAACAGACAAGTGAAAGAAGGAGGATGGTGTGAGAGAGCCATCCAATCACAATACAATCATACAAATTGATTGTTGTTGTTGTTCAGTCGCACAGTCGAGTCCGACTCTTCGCGACCCCATGGATCATCTCCCGCCAGGCCCTCCTGTCTTCCGCCGTCCTCTGAAGTTGGCTCAATTTCATGTTCGTTGCATCTGTGACACTGTCTAACCATCTCATCCTTTGCCGTCCCCGTCTTCTTTGACCTTCAATCTTTCCCAGCATCAGGGTCTTCTCCAGTGAGTGCTCCCTTCTCATTTGGTGGCCAAAGTATTTGAGCTTCAGTTTCATTATCTGGCCTTCCAGGGAACAGTCAGGGTTGATTTCTTTTAGGATTGACTGATTTGATCTTCTTGATACATCTGAACATATTCAAATGCAGCCAAATTAGGGTTGTTAGCCCCCAAGTAGGAGAGGGGGATCCCGCAGTTTCTCAGGCTTTTGCCTACTGCTGGCCAGTCGGCTGCTGGGAAGGAGCCCTGCCCCCAACTGCCATGACCGGGTATGATGTCCCTAATGTGTTGACATCACACTGCTAAATGAGATGACTAATATCAAGAAACAACAGTAACAATTGGCCAGAGTTTGGCTTCACAGCAGCTTCAATTGACGCAATTGTTAAAAGCAACGGAGCAAATGGGGGGAGAAGGTGAAGGAAATGGACGCCAATACTAAAAAAAGTTTTTTAAAAAGTGCAAAAGCTGGAAATGAAGCAAGCCACGGAAGAGTCACAACTTTTACAGCTGAATATGGAGAAAGCAAATTTGGTCCTATGGTTTCAAGGGGTCCTGGAAATCAAAGGAAAGAATCTGAAGCAACGGTTGAGTGAAGCAATAGCCCCAATGACAGATTTGACAGTGGAATATCTTTGCAGCGAGATGGATGTGGTCTATAGGTCATATTCCTTATACATCAAGAAAAATAATCTGCCTGGGGAAATAGTAGTCAGATTCTAGAAGAGACATGTGAGAGACTCTATCTTGAAAGCAACTACGGGAACTCCCTTGAAAACTGGGGACAACATCAGGATTTTAAAAGAAATCCCATTTGACATAAAACAGAATTATAAAGAACTAATCCTTTTTCTACAAACAAATGGCATCAGTTACAGATGGTTAATCCCAGAATGCGTCATTTTCAAACTTCAGGTTAAAAAAGAAAAGATTGACTCTGTTCTTAAGGAACGTGATTTTCTGAGAACACAGCTCGGGGAACCAACTGAGGATGAGAAGGAAGCAAATTTGTTGGCGAGTTAGGCTCGGGGTCTTCGGACGAGGACTCATCCATACAAATTGAGGATTAGAAAGGAGAATAATAAATAGTGGCTGAAAGACTCTGATTTGTGCCTGAAAACTCTGAAATAACTTTGGGATGCTCTGGGGGTTTCTTAAGCAGTTAAATGAATAGTTAAAAGATAATTAACCTAGGTATGACCATGTTCTATGTTACTTAAGCATTTCAGATTAATACTGATACAAGCAATTGTAACGATCTCCTATACTTGGGGTTTTAGGTCTTAGTGGGTCTTGTTTCTTTCTCCATAGATGTAGTTCCCCTTCCCATATTTTTGGTTGTAGTTTGTAAAAAATTAATTAAAAAATCCCCTTAGGGGGATTAAAAAAAAAAAGGTTCCTGGGTTGGCTGCTCCCGCCACCCCAGCCGAGCGAGGCCCCAGAAGGGCAAGCGGACCGAGCTCTTCCATCTCCCTGTAATGGGTGGCAGCTTGGGAGGCTGGCTGTGGGCCCGCGTCTCCTTCCCCAGCCCCCTCTCCTCGGCCATCCCGCCACATGGTCGAGGCCCCAGCAGGCCAAGCCGCCTGGCCCTCCCCACCACGGGGTGATGGGACAGGTTGGGCCTGGCTCCCTGGCCAGCCTCAGGCGTGGTGGCACAGCGCCATCTCCCCTCATCCGCAGACCACACGAGGGAGGTGCAAGGGAACGGGCTGCCGCCGCCTTCCTGCTAGGCCACCCCCAGTGCCTTTCCAGGTGGGTGGGCAGAGCCAGCGCATGTCAGCCTGGGCCTCCTCTTGGCTGGTGGCGGTTCCTGGTTGCCACAGCCGGAAGCGTTGGCCTGGCACCGTCTGGGGCCTGTAGGCCTAGCAAGGGTGTTCTGCCAGTGGAGCACCTGGCTCGGCCTGTGGCTGGAAGGAAACTGAGGGCAAAAGGGTGGTCGCTGCCTCCGTGGGCAGGACGACACCCATGCAGGCAGCAACACAGTGAATGGAGAGAGACGCTGTGTGAGTGACACACTAGGGCGGCAACCAATTGTAGAGCATGTGGAATGTTCTAAAGAAGTTCCACCACCTTTTGACTTCTATATATAAGGGAGATAATGTGTAACTTGTATGTGAATTTAAGATGACACTCCCTATTTCACTTGATGGCAGTACTGGGAAACAAACAAACAAACAAACCCAGTACTCCTTTCAGGTTAAGGTATGTGCATTGGATTGCCCTATTCTCACTTCTTACAAGCAACCTTTAGTTGAGCCATAAATGCCATGTTTTATTAGGGAACAAGAGGAAAAGGTCTTCCTTGTGGTGTTAATGAAGTTACTAGTAAAAGTATGGAAAATTTATTTATTTATTTATTTATTTATATCCTGTCCATCCTGTGAACAGGCTCAGGGCTTGATCATCAGAGTTGATCATCATATTCACTATATCTTCCTCTTTGACCAAGATGACTATGACATAATACATTTCATACAAATAGAATTTCTTTAGCATCTCTGCATTGTAAGTATTCAACAGAATTTGAATATGGATTCTTGACTGTAACGGAGCATATGGTTTCAACGTAATACAACAAATCTGCATTCAAGTGACCTTTTATGTCCAGTGTGCTCAGCTTAAAGCCTGTTTATAAGAAGTTTTTGTAATCTTATTAGAATGAACTAGTTTATAATCTAGCAGCTGTTCTAAACCAAGAAACATAATTGGTTTCTAAAGAGTTGAAGAAGCACCACAATCAGCAGAACAAATAAAGGGGTGGGGGAATCAGGTAATATAAAAATAAGCTGTTACACCCACTTTTTGAAGTTTTATTTGAAGAAGCTATTCATTTACAACAGGGTGTTTTTGATTTAAAGACTAGATTTAAATCATGGTTTTCTACATAAAGACTCATTCTTGCTGGCATAATCTTAATATTTACAACCAGATGAAGGTTTCATTTTTAGAATAACAAATTTTCAGGTTAGTGTTACAGTTATATCAAAAAAAATTACAGTTATGGGCTTCCGGTTGGCGGATTGGCGATGGCGGTCGCTCTCCACAGTTCACAGGGAGGCGATTAGCACACCAGCTGCAAGGAGGGGTGCTGCCTCAAGTGGCACCCCCACAGAGCCCTTGCGATGGGTTCCAGGCCAGAGGGCTTTTGAGGGTTAGCCTCTTCGATGGCTCAATGCCAGAGCAGAGAGGCTTCCCTCTGCCCTGATGGTCCCACCACTGAGTGACCATATGTTACAAGCTAATTCTACCGGGACAAGCACAGGAGATTGAGTGGAACAACGAATGAGAGAGCAAGGTCTGTGAAAGGACCAACAATGAACGTGAGTTTGAAGTAAATGAACTATTTTGATAAAACGGAGTACCCCCCCCCCGTGGGAAAAGCGGAGTGCAAGGAGGGACGCCTCTTGAGTGCAGAGACAGATCAATGCAGCGAAGGGGGTAGGGGGAAAACAAACAGCAAGACTATATTGAGACACTTACTTGAGTACCGATAGTGGCCGCCGTTTCCATAACTGGGGCTTTGGCACCTTCAGGGGCTGTTTCTGCACTGGGAACCATGTTGACTCATGCAGGGGTGGGAGCTGTTTCCATGCACTTGATGTTGGTACCATATGAAGTTTCAGCCTCTCCAGTGCCCACAAGTGCGGTTTTACCTGCACCGCTGGATGCTTCCTTAGATAACCAGGTCAACAGGGCCATTTTAGAAAGGCTGGCTGCTATTGAGCAATGCCTGGGTGGGCCTTCATCCAATGTAGGTACGGGGGACAACCTGCTATGTCCCCCACTGAGTTGTTCCAAGCCCAAGTTTTGACTCATCTTTCCGCTATCGAAAGTAGGTGCAGGGGCTCAGCTAGCCAACCTGTGGTGCCTGAAAATGACAAACCTCTAATGGTAGCAATGCAGGAAGGTCAGGCTGAACCAACAGTCCAGGAGCAACAGGTTCAGGAGCAACAGGTGGTAGCTTATGTGGATGCGCCACAGGCAGAGGATAAGCTTCACTCTGCACAAACACTGGGTACCAATTGGCCATGGGACCCTGCAGGCACACAGACTTCTGGTCCTGCAGCTCTGGTGCTGGTGGAGGGAACATCATCTGGTCCAGCCAGGGTGCCACCTCCGTCAGGGCCAGGGGACCCAGGGAATGGACAGCCACCAGCTGGCTGGGTGCTTTCACCTAGCACAGCTCAGTGCCAACAAGGCAGTGCGTGGCCTGGGTGGTTTCCTCCATATTAGGGTGCTAGGATATATGAGATGGTGCCAGCAAAGGAATTGACATCTGGTGACTTGGCGATGCCTTTAGGGGACCATCTTACAACGGCCACTAGGATAAGATATGAAGGGGCGAGTATGTGGACATCTTTACCTTATTATACAGGGAGTTAGGCAAAAATGACAAGGAAGACTTAGATGAACGAGATAAGGAGCGCCTGAAGTGCTGCAGTGTGGATAGGATATATGCCAATTGTTATCCTTGCTTCTTAATTTACGCTGGGGTAATTGTTAGAGCACAGCCTTGGAGGGCCTCATCACTGTTGGAAAAATAGTCAAAAATAATTAAATGCTCAGAGTTTCAATGGATCTTGCTTCACTGGAGAAGAGAGATTTCTTTGTGTTTTAAAATACTTTATTTCTAAGGGTAAAGGGTACACGGGGAAGCTACAAAAGTAACAAGAGCTACATTTTCTATGTCTTATGGTTACTAGAGAGATTCACAATGGTGGAGAAACACCTTCTTCTTGACCCTTAGAAGGAAGTCACCTGAAAACAGTAACCAATCATTGTTTGTAAAGACACTCAGATTCATAGGCTTTTTCCACATTGGCTGTCTGCCAGGTTTCCCTTCCAGGTACGTCTAAACAATAGCATACAAGGTAAACAAGTTAACCCTATAATGACTGGATTGTGAGACCTTGCAAACACATACATTTCCAACAGTCACTGCTCCAGTACATGGATATAATCTATAAAGGTTATTCTGACTTTACTGGGTCGGCATGGATGGAGTATGACAAGGCTTTCCGTATGAAAGCAGCTATGTACCCGGCACTTCGCTGGGATTTAATCCATCCAAACTTGTGGAATCAAATGATGTCCCCAGCCAAGCCCGTTATGGGGAAGCACTCAGACAGTGGGCATGTAGTGCAGCGCACTAACAGGAACAGTGCAGGAGCTCCACATTTCCAGGATGGCCAGGTGTCTCAAAAGCGCCCGCTCTGTTGGGAGTTTTCCTCGCAGGGATACTGTAGCTAGAAAACATGCACTTTTCGCCATGAGTGCCCTCTCTGTTCCGGCCCTCATTCCTTTCCAGCCTGCCCCAAGGCAAAAGCCAGACCTGCCGGTAAGGATGGCAAAGGTGGCAGGCGGCCGGGAGGAGGAGGGGTTCAGGCCTTACCTGACAAAGGGACCCAGTCCAGTTAAAGTCCCGGTGTTAGAGCGCTGGTTGCGCCTGTATCCTAAGTTTGCTGATAGGCAATACTTGTTGGATGGGTTTAAGTTTGGTTTTCACATTCCCTATAGGGGTGAGCAGCATCCCTTTTCAGCTCCTAATTTGCCCTCGGTTGTGGGCATGGAGCAAGTGGTTAGAGCCAAGATTCAAAAGGAGTGTGTGGAAGATAGGGTATTGGGCCTCAACTCATCGTATTCACTACCACTCAGTACTGCCCAAAAAAGGAATATTTGCTTGTTTCAACCCTTTATTTCTTCATAACAACTGTATCAAAATGACAGTAACATGCAATAATAATAATAACAAATATAATTTTGCTCAAACATGACAGTTCTTTAAGGTAAACTTTAAGAAATATGATGAAATCAAAACATTTACCAACCTGAAGATTCTGCCTGTTCAAACATGTCCCTTTTGTCGTCTTCATGACAGCACTTCTCATGATGTTGTTTCACTTGGGCCACCAGGCATTGCATTTCTTTGTTGCAGTGTTTGCATTTTGTACGCATGCCTGCCTTACCCATAGGCAGAGGAACTTCATTAAAATATTCCCAAACTGAGTCTCTTTCCCAAACTGCTGCCATTATAGGTTTTCTCCTCCGGTGAAAGAATCATATGATAAACCTCAGGCTAGATACACAAAGATCCAAAGACTTGCAGAGTATTCTGCTCAAAAGTTTTCACTTTCGTTTTTTACTGCTTGCCCCTCTCTCCTCACACTTAGCTTCTTTTGCAGATCTAGTCCACTCTCAACAATCTTCTATTTATGGATATTTTAAAAAACTTAGTACTTAAGAGGTAAGGGGCTGATTCTGTGTACATAGATGTGCAAAGGAACAATAGGATTAAGGTCTTTTTCTCAGCTCTGTATGTCTATTTTATAACCTTTTCTTGCCGTGAAGAAGAGGCATGTGATCTCTACAGACACAAATTCACAGTTTTGAGAATTGTAAAACCAAGCATCTGTGATAATATCTTCTAGATTGAAAAACTGCCCAATAATCTTACAGAAACCTCTGGAAGAGCATGACATTGGAAATGGATTAATAGAATGAATTTATTCAAAAAAATTAAACATTGCATGAATATACAGCCTCATGCTACATAATGTTAGCCTGATTGCTCTGAGTTATTATCCAGCTTAATCCAAAAAGGACTAAGAATGGGCAAGTCTCTGCCCTTGCCTTAGGCATCTTCTGCTGCCCAAATGGCTAGTCTTTTGACTGTGAAATGTACAGGCAGGCAGAGACAAAAAGCCTCTGGTCTGTGCTATTGTCATGAATGAAATGTGTTGCATATTTCCACCCCCCTCTCCTGTTTCACCCATGTCAGGAAGTATCTTTGGAATAATTCTCTCATCCCTGTCTCCATATATTTGTCTAAGATATCTGCATTCTTTCACCTATGCCAGACCTATAAAATATCAATAGGCAATAAGGGAACAAACACCTTTATATACAGGGGTCCCGCTTCTTCCAGAAGCACCAGAAATAGACACGGAGGCTAGTTTCAATATAAAATGATTCCTTTACTGTAGATTCATCACAAGCAAACAATACACAAGCACACAAACAAGAATTAAACATTCATGCACTCTATACAGACTTAAGGAAGCAGAGGTGATTGATAGCAGATGGAGGGGTGGTACTACCTGCCCAGATGTGCAGAGGTCCATGAAGAAAGGGTTGTGACCCAAAACCCAGAGGGTTCCAGGGGTGGACTGCCCATTGGCATCATGGCAGAAAACACACAGTCTGAGGCCATGTGTTCACTGGGATATACCCATTGGAAGACAATGCAGACCAATGAGCGGCCCTGTGGGCTGGTCTCAGGTTAGAACAAAAGATTACCTGAGCCAGAGAGAGTACAGACTATATTGTGGTTTATTGGTTAATGTGCTGAAATACTGGATTCCCTCACATTCCTGGACTGGACTGAGTGGGTTAATCCTGTACATAAGCAAGCAAGGAACAGGCAAGGCAGGCGTTACTCCCTGACCAACCTCCGTGCCCATTTCTCAGGCAGGTCACCCAGCCCTGGTCTTGAGCCAATGGTTTGGCTTGTGCCCGGCAGCCCAGCAACTGGTTGCCACTCAGAAGCACCTACGCTGAAGCCTTACAACTTGCAGGGAGGAGCCTGCCCCAAGAGGTTCCCAGGGGTGATCACCATTCCCATCCTGGACCCTAAAATCCGAAGGCAGTTCCTGATGACCCCCTGTTCCCCAACAGGAAAATGTCATAAGGTGCTCAAGAACTCCTGGAAAAACTTTCATCATTGGATAAGTAGACTTGCAAAGTAGTGGCAGAAGATTTATCTCTGAACCGTACAGTTCATAATTTGTACAATGGCCTGTAAAAGATCTAAAGCAGTCACCATGAATGTATTGTTGGACCATACTAGAATTCTTTGTTTGAACAGGACCCATTATAATAATGCCTCAAACTTGTTGGGAAAGAGAATCTCTAAATCCATGCCCTCACCAAGTTTCAAATCAGGAAAACAATTTTCACATGTAGCAATAGCCATTGTAGATTAGGAATAATCTGGATTTCTCATCCTTGCTGTTTCAGTCTTCAAATGCATTTCAGGTTTCATTCTGCTGTGTGCCAATCAAGCCAGAGAATTTTTACTTTCTCTCAATTTTGTGTTTTCTCACCCTGAATTATTCATATATGTACTTTTCAGCATTGTTTGTGTGTTAATTATACATTGCATATATTTCCTGTATAAATGGCATCCATTGTACTTATAAATATATATCATTTACATATTACAGTGTATGACAACTGTACACAATACAGGAAATTTTCTCTGTAGTTTGAAAAATCAGTTGTTATTCCTGGAGATCTCCAGGCCACACCTGGAGGTTGGCAGCCCTACAGGTAGCATTCTGCAGTGCCAGTACACTCAGGAATTCCATCCCCAGACCTCCTAACATAAGCTTTTAAAGGGAATACTGATTTTTTTCCCTCTCCCATCCATAAAAATTGGGTTTTTTCCCCCTCACAAACACAATATGTCAATCAGATTCTAAAAGTTCCTTTTTCAAAACAGTTCCTGCATTAGCAAATATGTCCAGTACTTTTCTTTGCTGAGTAGTTGGTGCATTTAAAAAAATGAAAGATATATTCTCTATAGACTCTTCACGCCTAATGGGCTCATTCAGGCATGCAATGAGGAGTGACCCTATAAGGCAAGTGGCTACAAGGTTACCTGATGGAGCACATGGCCCTACAAAGCTTATTTTCCTGAACTACCTAAAATGGCTTACTGTAACAGAAACTCCAAACATTTTCTTTTCAAAAGACAATGTTTTCCTTGACTGTGCATTATTATTGGTGCTGAGGGGTTTCCTTTATTTTCTTAGACAATGAAAGTGAAAATGAACAATAGTTCGCATTTTATATCAATTGCACAGAACACACAAAAATGATATTCAGTTTCAATCATATGGTACAGTTAAGCGACAGAGATGATGAAGAACATCTTCCAGAGATCAAATAGTAAACAGAAACTGAGCAATTACATTTAAAAATCAAATTCAGTTTGTTTCAATGTATTGTCTTGTCAGGTTGTCACTTTCTAGCATAACTATTTGCCTGTTAACACAATAGTATGCAAAATACAAAGTCATAAAATACTATCAAGGCCTCCCTAGAGGATATCCTCATTGTTGCGACAGTCAGAACTTTTGAAATAGGCATCATCCACTAAGCTATCCAGTTCATTTTCATTCTGTATCTATTAATGTGCTTGATGAATTAATCTTAATAAATATTAACTATTAATGTGACTCTCTGATTTGTCTGTTCACTCACAAAGTATGGTTCTGTTTTGTTTTGTTTTGTTAATAGCATATGGAACTATATCCTAAAGATGCCTGGTCAAATCTGTAGGGGATTGGGTGGAAAAAACTAATTTTATGTATGTATTTTGGATAAATGAGTTGTCCACAAAGAAAAACTAATACTGTTTGTAATAATGTTAACCATACATTACTGTCATTATTGTTTTTTTAATGTATAGAGGTTTTGTAATGGAATAGCAGAGGTTTTCAAATTGTTACAATGTATTTTCAGTTGGTGAAGCAAGAGACTGTTGCTAACAGTAGGTTAAAAAGATTACTAAAGAAGAGTTTACAAGCTCAGAATAGGTTTTCAATTAGGAGGGAGAAGTGGGGGCCCTGCAAGACTTGTCAAGAGATAAACCCATCTCCCCCCCCCATTACCAAGCTCTTAGTGGCTCCAAACCCCACCATCCACTTTTGAGCCCTGCTGCAGCAACGGAGGTGTCTGGGAGCAGCTGCCACCAAGGCAAGGTCTGGAGTGGCTCCCAGCACCTGCTGCTGCCACGGCCTGGCCTGGAGCAGCTCCCACAGTCCACCACCACAGCCAGACCTGAAATGGCTCCTAGTGTCCACCACCACCAGATCTGAAGAAGAAAGGTAAGTGTGTTGTCTGTGCATGTGCAGACAACACTTTTTATTGGAGGGATTTAAACACCCTCAATGCATTTTTTAAAAAAGATTTCAGACTTTTCTGCGAACTTGGGGTTCCCTCAAGTTTGCAGGAAAGCCTATTTAATGTCAGTGTGGCCTCAGTCTGTGGATTTAGATATCCACAAATGGGAGCCAAACATCACTATAAGATTTATAGGTGCTTTGAGGAGACTCCTAAAGTCTGGATTTCAGAGCCAATAAGAACAAGACTTGATGGGCCTTGCAAAGGAAGGGAGGAGGTGGTTGCTGTCCCTGCCTTGGAGAAGCCCCAAGCATATGGCTCCTGATTTCATCAGTGCTCCTCTATGAGGAGGAGAGAAGAAGGGTGGAATCATTTTCTTGCTAGTATGCAAGCCCTGTTTCTTGAGAGGTGCACTAGGAGTAGTGTAGCCTATAAAAACTGCTGCACACCTGTGAGGCTTGGACTTAAGAATTTAAGAACATAAGAGAAGCCATGTTGGATCATGCCAATGGCCGATCTAGTAAAACACTCTGTGTCACATAGTAGCCAAAAACGTGTGAGGGAACTGAGGGGTGGAGGTTACTGCCTCCATCCAGGGCAGGCTCCAGGGTTTTTTTGCACACTAGGCGAGGCTACATTCTGGCGCCCCCCCCCACGCACCGGAATTTTCCATTTTCAAACATAAATGCATTTTAGGAAATAATAATAATGATGATGATAATAAACATGAGTAATGGCTTTGGCTATGATGTGATATGCCAGTTTACTTTCTCCCCTCCGCCACAAACATCAAACCTCAACAGCACACTGACTCTCTAAACTTGACAGCTGCAATAGCATTTAAACATTTTAAAAATCACTACAAATGGTTTTGGGTGGGGGGGAGAAGGGAGCAAGAGTCCAGTTCCACCTGGACAGGCAGATGTATTTTGGGTTGCCACTGGCCAAACTGGTATGACTTTAGAGAGTTGAGACAAGAAGCAAGGCTTGAGGAAGGGGATGTAGATCCATGGTCATAGAAAAGAAGGAGGCTAGGACCTGAGAAAGCAAAGCAGTCCAAATGAAGCACAACATAGAAAGGAATGGAGATGCACAGTTGGTGTGGAGTACATATTTAGAAATGATAGAAACAGCATAGAAGTTTCTTAGGTGGGGTTAGCTACAATGCTATGGCAAGGTCTGTGTGATATAATAGGAGAGGCAGTCAACAGAAACCTGTATTGCATTTTCAGTAAAAAAAGAGAAAAAACAAGACTCACTGGAATACACAATAATGCTAGGATAACTTGGAGGTAGTAGGAAAAGAGGAAGACCCAACATGAGATGAATTGGCTCGATTAAGGAAGCCACGGCCCACAGTTCTGCAAGACCTGAGCAAGGCTGTTAACGATAGAATGTTTTGGAGGACATTAATTCATATGATTGCCATAAGCTGGAAGGGACTTGACGGCACTTAACATGCATACACACAGATCATAGGTTTGCATTTTATCGTATTCATATTTAATACAACCAAATAAATGTAAATTGATTAAACTGCTAGAATTTATATCCTAGCACCTATTTATTGATGTCTCTCCCTCTCCCCCTTTAAATTTAGGTCCCTCCCTTCATGAAAAACTTTTTTGTTCTGTGTTACTCTAGAATGGACAACATAGTGTACAGTCTCAGTTTCACAACAGTGGATATTCCCTATTTCTCAACAGTGGAGTGGCTACTATGGTCGCCGCTTAATTTATCTTTAAGAGTTCCTGGGGCTCGCTTTCTCCTGGGTGGGTGGGTGCAGCCCTGGGCTTCCTCCCACCCCACCCCACCTGAAACAAGCCCACGCTCCTTACACCCCGACCAATTTACCCTTCTGGCTGATGGCGGCAGAAGCAGCACGTGCTACCTCCAGCTCCTACAAGCCTGACTGAGGGCTCCTGGGAGCTGGAGGTGGGGCTTAGGCTAGTGTTTAGGTCCCCTGACTGCTGATCTATCCCCAAACTAGTAAAAAGAGCCATGCTGCTGAGAGGGAAGGAAAGTGGCTGGGGAAAGGGAAGCCCCCTGCAATACAGGAGAAAACCAGGGGTGCAAACGTTGTTGAAGGGGGTGGGAGGCTACAATAGAAGTAGCTGCTTTCCCTGGGATCCTGCAGAGGAGAAGCAGCGGCAGTGGCATTGCCTGCCTGCTGCTGTGGCGGGCTCCACTCTTTCTGAGGCAGGCTACAACCAGCGCAGGTTGGGCCAAGCTCCGAAGCCCAGCAGGCTTGGCCCAGGTTAGGAGGACGGGGAGGAGAGGGAGGCCACCCGGGAAGCCCGGCAGGGTTGCTCCACAGAGGCAGGCAGGCGGGCGGGGGCAAAGTGCCTTTCGGAGCCTCACTCACCTTGGTATTTCCAAGTGTCAGGGAGATGCAGGGCTTTTGGCAGGGGCGGAAGGGCTTTTGGCGGGGGGGCGGTGCAGTTTGGCACCCCTAAAGGCCGGTGCGCTCTAGGCGAACACCTCGTTCACCTAGTGAGTGAGCCAGCCCTGCCTCCATCTCAGAGGAGCCCTGAGTACCTGGCTCCTAACATTGTCAGCACTGAGAGAACCCTGCCATCCTCTGTGAGGAGGAGAGAAAAAAAGTGAAACCAATGCTTCTTCCCTACAGTCTTTATAGCCTCTGTGTATTACTGGACTATATGTGATTTACTCTATTTAAGAACTTGTTCACTTATTAGAATAGTGGCTGAATTGTAGTGCTTTTTTCAGGTCTATTTTCTGGGGTGCCCCTTCTCTCTTCTAGGATTCATTTAAATTTGGTTGTGAGCTATATTTAACAAAAAGGCAAAAAGTAAGGATTGTTTCAGGAATATGCCAGCTAAAAAGAATAAGGAAACTCAAGAGGAGGAGGAAGGAGACAAGTTCTGCAGCCCTCGCTATTACAATCTATGAAGGATTTTTAAAAAAGAATTTAAGGACTTATTAGAATGTATAAGCCACAGAAATAGTGAGTGGGGGGAAATGCTTGGAATCCAAACTAGAATAAAGGGATAAGAATACATAAGAAAGATCTAATTTAATTATAAATAAGGTGGAGGGACTAGAGGCAAAAATAGGAGATTTTATGCAGTTAACAAAGGAACTAGGAGAAAAACAAGGCCAGCTGGAAAACAGAATTACATTTGTTGAGCAGAGCTTGGAGAAAGAGGCAACGGAGCTAAAGGACTGGGTTGCTGAAAGGGCCTCACTCAAAGCTAAATTGGAGGAGGTCCAAAAGGACCTGCTGACTATGATTCAAACTACATTGGTGGTTCCCATTAAAATGGAAACTGAAGAGGCCTTTTTTCCTTTGCAAACTGAAATGCAATCATTGTTGCAACATGCCTCGGCTAAGGGGGAACCAGCCCAGGTAGTATGCCAAGACCAGAACAACGGATGTGATCATCCAGAAGACAGACAGGAAACCTTTATGCCAGTGGACTGGACCCATAAAAAAGATCTCATACCCTATAACAGAAACAGATCTTTTTCAAAGATGCACCAGAGACTTCTTAAAATGACCATGACTGCTGAATCTAAAAAAAAAAATGCCCTACTCAACACTTCAGAAAGACCAAAGAAACCTACGTATGGAACTGCAAGCATAACCAACAGTGTGCATACATGGTTCCTACCAGAAAAAAATCTCTACACCTACAAAGTGAAAAGACATAGACTTAAGTCATTAAAACTCGAGAGCAAAAATCAGAAATCAAGAAGAAGAGACATTAAAATATAGATAATGTTTGAGGGGATCACTGAGATTTAAAGTTTCATTTATATAATCACTGAGAATTATAGAGGGACCCCTATATATGATGGTTGGATTAAGAGTTTTGTATTTCTCTATGTAGAAAGAAACTGTTTAACAGAACTTTTGAGAGTTTAAGATTCTCTTATATAAATACTGGCATGCAACTCCAGTTGTCCCCTTCAAATTCCTTCCATGTTAGTATTATGAGATAAACATAGCATTATTAATGTACTTACAGAATGATGCTCTAGAGAGCACCTATCTGAAACTGTCTGGTCACACACTTAATGCCATTACAATAATAAACCTTTTCTCCCCCAAAGTGTAAACAAGTTGTAAAATAAAAGGGGAATCTAAATATTGAAAATTCAGTCTAGAATAATACCAGGATAAACGTAAAGTATTATTAAATGTATGTGGAAGCAGAAAATCAAATTAGCTCAAGGGCTTAGCTACACCCCTGAAATAAAGGGCAGTCATTGTCAAAGAAACAAAGCAGCCTCTGAGTAATCTAATTAATAAATAGAATGTTGAGCCTTTTACAATAGACCTTTAAACTCTTCCTGAGCTGCAGAATCAAAATAATATCACAAGGGGTAGGTGGGTTGGGGACTATTGATCCGAAATGGCAGCTGTTCTTTGCCTCTGTTCATTTCGTACGACAATTGTAAAGTGGCATGTCCTGATTTAATTTTTCTGTTAAAAAAGTATTCTCACTTTGAACTTTCAAAAGAGAAGTATAGGAATTGCCCTCCCCCCCCGCCCTTTGCATCAGGTCACCATGCTGAAATCTGAATAAACTATGGTTCTATTGTCAGGGATACAAATGTATTTGCACAAAAACAGAGGAGGAATATTTTTGCCAATCTCTCTGCATGTATACATTCTCATGTTGCTACAGTCTCATCTATCAAGATATGTCTGAAAGGGAATGCTATTTTGCATATTCTTTCTTTCTGTTTTCCCCTTCAACAGTTTCTGAACAGAGTAACCAGTGCCAATATTAATTATTGTCTTTCAGAACTTGTACATTGGTAACATACTTGGACAGTATTCTGAATAGAATATTTTTCATATAATATGACAAGATGGAAAGTTAACTTTGTTTGCTTTCCTGCATCTTGCAGAACACTTGGGTAGATGTAACACAACCAAGATTGCTGAGAATTTGAAATGAACATGAGTGATAATGGAACTTACCATGACTGAACTGTTCATTTAGAGTCAGTGCAACCACTCACTCCATAGCCTCAACATTTTTCTCTGAAGTTCAAACTGAAACTGTGTTGTACAACAAAAGCACTGATTAGTAATCACTCATACACACCTTCTGATATAAGTCACTGCACAGCAGTATAAGTACTGCACAGCAAGCTCCCACTTTAATGGTTTATTAAATAATACTGAAACTTCAGGGCAGATAACTTGGCTTGGAAAAATAAAGAAATAGGACAATACTTAACTAAAAGCAGTTTTTATCCATTAGGCCCAACACTGTCCCAGCCTGATTCAGAACAGTTAGTGTAAGCCCAACACTCCTGCAGCTTACCAGCAGGGAATTGAAACGGTGTCCATTCCAATGAGGCCTTATAGGTTTAGCCTTAAGAACACAAGAACCTAAGTATAAAGTACTCTGTTCGATACATCACGACTCGGACCACGACATAAGAAACACGCATTTACTCAGTACTTCACCCATAAGACAGAGAACAAACGGCCAAGTGGCCAACTATATACATAGCCCAGGGGACACCCCTAGTTCCCATTGGAGGGTTTGAATCTCCCGCCACGGTTTCTATTGGTTCCCCTCATGGACTTTAGTTCCCCCATTGTTCTTAGGGATCAAGCTCGGCTCGCCTGGCTACTGCCTGGTGGCATTTCCAGGACACAACACTAAGAGAAGCCAATGTTGGATCAGGCCAATGGCCCATCTAGTCCAACACTCGGTCACACAGTGGCCAAAAATACCAGGTGCCATCAGGAGGTCCACCAGTGGGGCCAGGGACACTAGAAGTCCTCCCACTGTTGGCCCCCCTTACACCAAGAATACAGAGCAAGTATTTTTAAAAAGGCAGTACACAACATAAATTGTTCTGTATGCTACAGGGTCATGGACATATACAGGCAGCCAGTCAGAGCAGCTGTTTCATATGATGCAGAGCAAGAGTTGCATAACATCCATAAGGATTAGGGTTACCAACCTCCAGGTGGTGGTTGGAGAACTCCTGGGATTAAAACCAATCTCTAGGTGAGAGTAGGGATGCCAGGCTCCAGTTGGGACCTGGAAATCCCCCGGAAGTACAATTCTCCTCCAGGCTACAGTAAGAAGAAGGAGGAGAAGGAGGAGATTGGCTTTATACCCTGCTCTGCCCATCACTACCCAAAAGAGACTCAAAGTGGCTTATGATCCCTTCCCCTCCCCACAACAGACACCCTGTGAGGTCAGAGTGGCTGAGAGAACTCTCTCAAGACCTGCTCTTTCCAGAACAGCTCTGAAAGAACTTATGACTGACCCAAGGTTACACCAGCAGCTGCATGTGGAGGAGTGGGGAATCAAACCCAGTTCTCCTATGTTAGAGTCTGCACTCCTAACTACCCCCTGGATAAAATGGATGCTTTGGAAGTTGGATTTTATGGCAATGTATCTCACTGAGGTCCCTGCCCTCCCCAGGCTCCTCTCCCATTTCTCCAGGAATTTCCCAGCTGGAGCTGCCAACCCTACCTCCATCCTGCCACTAGTGGCCAGGGGGACCTGACATACCTAGGTGACAGAGATCAGTTGGGAAGGTGGTCTCTATGGTACTGTACCCCACTGAAGCCACTCCTCTCCCCAAGCCCTACCCTCCTCAGCTTCCACCCCCTAAATCTCCAGGTAATTTCCAACACAGAGCTGGCAACCCTAATAAGGTTGGATGGACAGTTATTCCTGATATAAACTGGAATTATTCCTTGCCTCTCCTAAAATGGTTGCCTGTTGGATGGAGAGATAGTTTTGTTCTGTTTCAGGCAGAACATTTATACAGGCAGTCTAACAAATAGAAACCAAATATGAGGTCTATTGAGAGTCCAGATACATGAAAAATGAGAATGGAAATTTAGGGATGGTCTTACAGATTAGTCAAGATTTGAGAGGGAGTTCCAGATCTGCACTATGTAAACAACAAGCCAGAGAGCAAGGAGCAAGAAGGATGTCAGGGTACCATGGAAGAGAACTGGGAAGAAATCTTTGCTGGAAAGCTTGGCTGCTATAAGAAGAGTAAGACGTTGACCTGAAAGATAAACCAGCTTGAGGCTATTTTGTCTTAGAATCCACAAGGATCGAGAATAGTCTAGTTACGTTTAGCTGGGGGCATTTTCCCATGTTACTTTCTTACCCCAGATGTTCTTAAGTGTTTTTGTACATGCTTATCAACATTTTAATGTATTTTAATATTTAAAAAAATCTTCAGTAAAATCTTGACTTTGTTGTGCAAACCCAACACAGTGCAATGAATTTAGAAGTATGTAATCCTGCTTACTAGGGCCATAGTGGCTCAGAGGTTAAGACGCTGAAGCTGCAGACCAGAAGGTCTGAAGCTCAGCAGTTCGAGATGGAGTGAGCTCCTGTCTCTGGCCCTAGCTCCTGCCAACCTAGCAGTTTGAAAGAAAGAATCTGCAAGTAGATAAACAAGTACCACTTTGGTGGGAAGTTAACAGAGTTAACAGAGTTTGGCGTTCAGTCATACTGCCCACATGACCACAGAAATGTCTTTGGACAGTGCTGGCTCTTTGGCTTGGAAACGGAGATGAGCACCGCCCCCTAGAGTCGGATTTGACTAGCTTTTGAGTAAAGGAAACCTTTACCTTTAATCCTACTTACTACTGCACAGTTAGTTTCTGAAGCGCTATTACCCACCCCAAAACATCCTGCATTACCTGATAATTATGAGCTGGTTGGGTCTTATAAGAAAGATATTTTTAAAGGCTGTTGGGTTCATGCCGATGGGGGAAGGTAGACATCCATCTGGTGCAGTGGTAAAGGCCATTGGAATGGAAGAGTTGAAAGGGGGCTACATAAACTGTTTGGGTTCATATTCACTCCCTCTCATGGTTCAGGTTACTGCTCATTCCATAACAACAAGACTGTATACAGAATGGCCAAATGAAACACTGGAGTCAGGGAATGTATCACAAATAAGATCCTGCCCCACTGACATCAATAAACTTGGTACGATTGAACAGAAAGGTTACTGATATACAGTTAAATTCTGCTTCATCTCTTGGCAATGAGAAATCAATCTTTTGAGATGAAAATAATTCTAGGTTTTTAAAAATTCCTTCCCTAAGTATTTAGAAAAAGAAAGGGTTTTCTGTTTCCACAAATATGAATTGTTACAGTTAAGATCAGCTCCTGGCCAGGCTTAGGTTTTCAATGTTAAAACATAAACACACGTCTTAACTTAATTCCAAATGCATTGACTGCTTTGCTGCTTAATCATGTAACAGGTACAGTAGGTTATGTACATAAAAGTACACATATGTCAATATACTAGTAGATGACCTAAAACAAAAACAAAAACAAAACAAAAATAAAGCCATGCTGCATTCAAATAGGTCCTGAATCCTGGCAAAATGTAGTCAATCACAAAAACCATATGTAAGGAACTGATTGACAAAACAAAGATGAATTTAAAATTATTTAGTTAATATTTTGACTTCCACCTTCATCACTAATACAGTTAGATTTCACATCAGACTCTGGCAGTCATGACAGTTACAAGAATGTTGACGATGAAGAAAATTCTCAGGAAAGTATTATCTATTACAGAAGGGCAAAAGCAGTTTTCAAAAGAACCTTAAAATATAGGTAAAAGTTTAAATATCCAACTTAAGGCAATGAGTGTATTCAAGTTTTAGTGTATATATCTGTATGTTTTCTCATTCTTCTAGTGTGCCAGGATAGTAGTTTTGTTTTTCTTTTAGACATATTAATGGCTATTTCAATACTGGATTAAGCTAGGGTCAACTATTGAAAGCTGACCGACAGAAACAAAACCTAATTAAGAAATCTTCCTCTAACTCTCGTGTGGGAATGCTTACAATTACACTGTGCTGGAAATAAACTGTCCCATAACTTTGAATGAGCAACTTCATTCTGGCTCCAAGGAAAGCATGGATCATATCTGTGTCCCGCCCTTCACTGCCAGTGTAGGGCCAGATGAGAAGTGTTAAGCAGAATGGGCCCTTCCCAAGGCAGTCAATCAGCTGAGTTCAGTGATGCCACCCATTCACCTTGGGTCAGTCAACTATAAAGAGCTGGTTTAAGATGCTTACCATTAACTTGCATGTTCTCCCTCATAAACTTGTCCTGTCACAAGAGGAGGTTAGCTGCATACCTGGAGTAATGTTCATTCACTGCTCTACCTGTCACAGTGAGCTTCAAGTAAGTCATAACTTTAAATTTGTTCAGTTGTTAATTGGAAATAGAAAGATAAGTAGGTAGGTACGTAGGAGGGAGATAGATAGATGATAGATAGATGATAGATAGATAGATGATAGATAGATAGATGATAGATAGATGGTTGATAGATGATAGATAGATAGATGATAGATAGATGGTTGATAGATGATAGATAGATTGATAGATGATAGATAGATAGATAGATAGATAGATAGATAGATAGATAGATAGATAGATAGATAGATAGATAGATAGATAGATATTCTGTGCTTTACAGAGCTGGAAAGAAACTGTAGCAAAGTGAAGTTTGAGTGAACTTCATAAATATATGAAAGAGAAATTGAAAACAATAATGAAATTTTCTCAAGGACAACTGAAAACAGTTAATTATCTGTTCTATAATTTGTCTGTCTTTAGCACAGTTAAAAATTGATCCTGGACTCATTTTACTTCTGTGGATTTTTATAGAAGTACACGGCGGCCATTTCTGAATGCTAGATCAGATGGAAGAGATTAAAATTACTATCAAAAGCAGCTTATCCTGAATCTTACAAAACAGAGAGCATTTGTGAAACCCTCTTGTACTTGAAAACACAAGACACATAAGTTTGGGTGTGATCATTTGAGATGCTTCAATATGCAAATACAAAATTCAGGAAAGCGTATGTCTATCATACACACACACACCAAAACACATGGTCTTACAGATTTCTCATGCAAAATCAGTAGTCACATGTATCTATTCAAAGTTCTGTAGACATTGTATTCATTTTTTTTTATTCATTCCCTATTCTGACATGCCAGACGTTCTTAGAGAAGATCTGTGAGCACTATGTTGAATACAGGAATCCTGCTTTTCACTGTTGCTGTTTTTCTTAGAGCTACTTATAAAAAAGAAAACATTCCTCAGACTGTGCAACTTAAGAATGTGGCAGGTGGAAGGTCTCATCAAGACTGAATTCTTGCCATGCAAAAAACGCTCTAGCTAGAGAGGCTGGGAAGCAGTATAGATACAGTGAAACCCTGCTCCCTGATGTGAAATCAGGAGATGTCCCCATCTCTAAGGAGAATTGCTGAAATATATAACATCCCTGCATTTCTGGAGTCATGTAATTCCAAATGCACATTGTATACTTTCATGTAGATTGGCCCTCACATGTGGCATAATTCTTAAATTGCCTCTGTCTTCTGAGTAGAATGGTAGTTGTATAAACCTACATGTCTAGATTTAATTCTCAGGTTATGTTACAAAAGTAGCATTACACACACAAATTTTTTATTTTGGGTATGATTAGCTTAAATTATTGAACCTACTGTATTCTGTCACTTTTATGTGTAACAAATAGTAAGACTATCTTAGTAAAGGTAAAGGCTTCCCTTGCTCGAAAGCCAGTCAGATCCGACTCTAGGGATGCGGTGCTCATCTACGTTTCCAAGCCGAAGAGCCAGCACTATCCAGAGACATTTCCATGGTCATGTGGCTGGCATGACTAGACGCCAAGGCTCATGGAATGCTATTACTTTCCCACCGAAGTGGTACCTATTTATCTACTTGCAATTTCTTGCTTTCAAACTGCTAGGTTGGCAGAAGCTGGGACCAGAGATGGGAGCTCACTCCATCTTGCGGCACTCAGGTCTCGAACTGCTGAACTACCGACCTTCCAGTCTGAAGTTCAGCGTCTTAACCATTTGTAAATATTAGTTCTCCTTATTTCTTGTGCGAGCTGTTTGAATAATTTTTTTTGGCATACTTCCTAATACTTCTGATAAATCAGGACCATTTTGTAAGTAAAAACTGAATTTACATATTTAGGTCAGAATTATAGAAAGTGAAAGGATATGATTGCATAAAAAGATACTATTTGCTGTCTTAATCTCATTAAAATATTGCCTTGAACACACACACACACACACAATGAGTGTTAAAGACACAATCCAGTTGGAAGTTGTCTTGGGTAAGCTCCACTGAAATGCACTGAAACTATGCAGCTTCCATTCATATGTTCTTATTCCACTCCCCCCCCAATTGAGTTTGTGGAGGAGGACCCACACCATCTTGACCTTAATTTGGGTATGGAACAGGAACATGCAAAGTTATCATGCATAGTGAATTAAATTAATTCTATCACTAAATGTCATTGCAGAAGCTCTCTTTGAATTATGAAAGCTGAGTTAGACATTATAAAATAATCATTTAAAATCAATTTTATTCATTAATTCTAACAAATTATTAGAATGCACTGATTTCTATATGCCGAATAGTCTCTGGAGCATAATCATTTGGGTTTAATAATTTGATTCCAAGCCAATATCAAATTCATCATGCATATTAAAAGACTGCAGTAAAACTGATCTATTTAACATTCTAAGGTAGACCAATGAAACCCAAAAGTGAACACTCATACATGTATGTTGCCAGTGTGTTACCCTGTGATCAGGGGTCCACACATGTCCATGTGAATGTGGCCCACTTTCCAATGTTGCCTAAGTATATACCAGCATATACTTAGGCAAAACTGGAAAGTAGGCCACATTCACATGGACATGTGTGGACCCCTGATCACAGGGTAACACTAAAAAATCAGATGGAAAGACTGAACATCAACATCTTGGGAATCAGTGAACTAAAGTGGACAGGAATGGGAAAATTTAACTCAGAGGACCATTCTATCTACTTCTGTGGCCAAGAATCCTGTAGAAAAAAATGGTGTGGCCTTTATAGTCAACAAGAGAGTGAGAAAGGCAGTAATGGGATACAATCTCAAAAACAACAGACTGATCTCTGTCCGAATCCAAAGCAAACCATTCAACATCACAGTAATCCAAGTCAATGCTTCAACCACTGATGCAGAGGAGGCTGAAGTGGACTGGTTCTATGAAGACCTACAACACCTCTTAGAATTAACACCAAAAAAGATGTCTGTATGATCATAGGGGACTGGAATGCTAAAGTACGAAGTCAAAATTTAACCGGAATAACTAACAAAATGAAGTCGGGCAAAAGCTAACAGAGTTTTTTCAAGAGAACATGCTGGTCATAGCAAACACCCTCTTCTAACAACCTAAGAGGCAACTCTACACATGGACATCATTAGATGGGCAACATCAAAATCAGATAGATTATATAATTTGCAGTAAAAGATGGAGAAGCTCTATACAGCAAGCAAAAACAAGACCTGGAGCTGACTATGGCTCAGATTATGAGCTACTCATTGCAAAATTCAGGCTTAAACTGAAGCAAGTTGGGAAAACAACTAGGGCATTCAGGTTTTACCTAGATAACATCCCTGATGAATATACAGTGGAGGTGAAGAACAGGTTTAAGGGACTAGATTTGATAGACAGAGTGCCTGAAGAACTATGGACGGAGGTTCATGACATTGTACAGGAGAAGCAATCAACACCATCCCAAAGAAAAAGAAATGCAAGAAAATGAAGTGGCTGTCTGATGAGCCTTTACAAATAGCTGAGGAAAAAAGGAATGCGAAAGGCAAAGGTGAAAAGGAAACATAAGAACATAAGAGAAGCCAATGTTGGATCAGGCCAATGGCCCATATAGTCCAACACTCTGTCACACAGTGGCCAAAAATACCAAGTGCCACCAGGAGGTCCACCAGTGGGCCCAGGACACTGTTGCCCCCCCCCCCAAGCACCAAGAATACAGTGCATCACTTGCCCCAGACTGAGAGTTTGTATCTATACCTTGTGGCTAAGAGCCACTGATGGACCTCTGCTCCAAATGTTTATCAAATTCTTGAAGCCGCCCATGCTTGTAGCCACCACCACCTCCTGTGGCAGTGAATTCCATGTGTTAATCATGTGTTAAGATTTACTCAACTGAATGCAGATTTCCAGAGAACAGCAAGGAGAGATAAGGAGGCCTTCCTGAATGAACAATGCAAAGTAACAGAGGAAAACAATAGAATGGGAAGGACTAGAGATCTCTTCAAGAAAATTGGAGAAATCAAGGGAACATTTCATGCAAAGCTGGCCATGATAAAGCACAAAAACTGTCAGGACCTAGCAGAAGCAGAGAAGATTAGGAAGAGGTGGCAAGAATACACAGAAGAACTATACAAGAAGGACCTCAATGTCCTTGAGTGCTTCTGATTAAAAACAGAAAGGTCCTGATTGATGGTCTCGTGGCCAGATAAAAATAGAGGCTTGGTTTCCCTCTGAAACTGCTGTTATTCCCATGAAGTATGATAAATTTAAAGCACTCTAACTCCTGATACTGCCTATTTCCTTCTAGTTAGCCTGGTCTACAGGAAGGACACAGCTGCCTATCAATAGGTTTGTTGTTTCATTAGGTATAGTATTAATTTTTTGTGGAATTTAGTACTTTCAAATTTAATTTGAAATCTTATAGAGGCAGATGATGAGAGGGAGGAAACGAAGATTTGGTATGTAGTTTCTACTACTGATGGTAGGAGGATTGAACCTTTCCTAGGAATTCTGTACCAAAGTTCATGGTAGAGCCATGTTCACTGTATCAAAATGATCTTCTATAAGATTCTTCTCCATTCAGTAACTAATTAAGAACATCCACAATGTTCTCAGCTGTTGCAAAAACCCACTGATCTCTTTCTACGCTTGCACTTCCATTTCATGAACATCACATTTTCCTTCTTCTGTCCGCTGACCACCACCAGGGGCCAGCATACACTCCTGAGCTTGAACCCGACATAACAATAGGGACTAGGATCCTAGTCCCTCCACTAGGGAACCAATGGGACCGTGGCGGGAGATTTAAACCCGCCAATGGGACCCAGGGGTGTGTCCCCGGGGTGTGTATATAGTTGGCCTGCCGGCCGTTGTTCCCTGTCTTTGTTGAGTACGAATAAAGCGTGCTATGCACTACGCCAGTTTCTGTCATTCCTCCATGCGGCAACTGAGCCGGGCCGTTGAGAGGGAATGAGAGGACGCGAGCCGCAGCGATCCAATGAGCGATCCAGCCGGAGAGGCCGCTTCTCCCCCACCAGCTCCGAAGCACACCATGGTGACCACTTCAGGGCTTGGGCTGCTGCCGCCCTTCGACATAGCCCGTCCGCAAGACTGGCCCACCTGGGTCAGAGGCGTCAAGGCCGCGCTGGAGTTCTACGACGTCACGGACGACGGCAAGAAGCAAGGATTCCTCCTGGCCTCCTGTGGCACCGCCGTCGTGTCCCTGGCCGAACGATTGCTGTCCCTGACGGACCTCGATGCCTGCACCTTCGAGCAAATCATCAATGCGGTGCAAAATTACTACGCGCCCAAGCCGACAGATGACCTTCTACACCCTCAGCCAGCAGAGCAGAGAGACCGTCGCGGAGTTCCTCGCGGAGCTGCGACATCTCGCCACTGACTAAGTTTGGGACTCATTTGAACAAGGCCCTCTGCGACCGTTTCGTCGTGGGCTTACGAGAGGAGAAGCTCCGACGGCGGATCATGGAGAAGGAGATGGTCGACCTCAAAGAGGCCCTTGCCACCGCTATCGCTTGGGAGAGGTCGCACACCGCCCCAGCCGCAGCTCTCCAGGTCGAGCCGGAAGATCCCGAGGAGCAGGACGTCCACCGAGCCTACGGAGGGGCCCGGCAGTGCACCCAAGCACTACACCGCACTCCAGCGTCGAACGCAAGCACCGGCCGCCAGCATCCCAGTGCTCCCGCATGTGCCAGCTGTGGAGATCAGCACGACCAGAAGATCTGCCAGTTCCGGAACATCACTTGCCGCAGCTGTGAGTGCACGGGCCACATCGCAAAGGTTTGCCAATCTAAGCCAACGGGACGGCCCCAGCCAGCACGCCAAAGAGCCGAGGTCCACTTCGAGGAGGACGCCGGTGCCGAGGACCTCTACCTCCTCACACACACAGCAGAGAAGGTATTGCAACTCCCCGGCATATCCCCCACCCCTAAGTTCATGGCCACTGTAAAGATAGAAGTGTCCCCTTGCGAAATGGAGGTTGATTTGGGCTCCGCGGCATCAATCATCTCTGCGGCAACGCTGAAACGCCTTTGCCCAAAGGGAGGACCCCGATTGTGGCCAGCCCAGGTGACGCTCATGGACTTTCAGCGAAACCAGGTGCCAATCAAGGGAGTCGGAACGTTCCGGGTGCAGTTCAAGAACTTTAAAAGGAACCTGGACTTAATAGTGGTTGAAGGCGACTTGGTCAGCTTACTGGGGTGGGTGTGGTTCGAACCCCTGGAAATCACTGTAGAGGGAGTACAGAAATGCACGACCCAGGACTTCAAGGGGATTTGCCAAGAGTTTCCCGCAGTATTCGATGACTCTGTGGGCCGGTATACGGGCCCCCCGGTGTCCCTGCGCCTAGACCAATTGGTGGCCCCCATTAGAATGCGTGCCAGGACAGTTCCATTGTCGGTCAAACCCAAGATCAACGCGGAACTGGACCGCCTAGTAGCGCAAGGCATCCTGGAACCAGTCTCCCACACGGCGTGGGAGACCCCCATAGTCGTCGTGAACAAACAGAATGGGGCAGTCCGCATCTGCGTGGACTATAAACGTACGCTGAACAAGGCGCTACAGGACCACGCATACCCGGTCCCTGTGGTTAGCCATGTTCTGGCCACCTTGGGCAGGGCGAAGATCTTCGGCAAACTGGATCTCGCCCAGGCTTACCAGCAGTTGCCAGTAGATGAGGCAACAGCGGAGGCGCAAACGATAGTTACCCACCGGGGGGCATTCCGTGTAAAGAGATTGCAATTTGGGGTGAGCGTGGCACCAGGACTGTTTCAGCAACTGATGGACTCTCTTCTTAAAGGGATCTCCAGCGCCACCCTATTCTTCGATGATGTGATGATTGCCGCTGCCACGCCGGCCGACTTCGCTGATCATCTCCGCGCCGTACTCAGCCGTTTCCAGGACGCTGGGCTGAAAGTTAAATTGGACAAGTGTCACCTGGGAGTACCGTCCGTGGACTTTTTGGGGTTCACGGTGGACGCAGAGGGCCTCCACCCAACCAGAGAAAAGGTCAAGGCAATAGTTGAGGCACCGCCGCCGAAGTCTAAGGTAGAACTGCGGTAGCAGAACCCCTCCATCGGTTACTGGACAAACAGGCCCCTTGGGTGTGGGGGCCCCGATAGGCCGCCGCATTCCGGAACGTTAAGGAACTTTTGATTTCCAATGCGGTCCTGGCCAACTTTGACGAGTCACTGCCGGTGGTCCTGGCGTGCAATGCCTCACCCTACGAAGTTGGAGCAGTGCTGGCACATCGCTTACCAGATGGTCAAGAGGTCCCGGTCGCATATTACTCGCGTACTCTATCTGCAGCAGAACGGAACTACGCCCAGATAGATCGCGAGGGACTTGCAATTGTGGCTGGGGTCAAGAAGTTCCACGACTTCGTCTATGGCCGGCCCTTCTCCATCGCCACGGACCACCGCCCACTCCTCGGCCTGTTGCCCCCGATCGCAGGACGCCGCAAGTCCTCTCCCCACGTGTCCTGCGATGGACCATTTTCCTGGTGGGCTACGACTACCAGATCGAGCACCGCCCTGGAAAAGTGATGGGCCACGCAGACGCCCTGAGCCGCCTACCCCTGCCAGACGTTGTGGACGACCCAGCCCCGGTGCACAGGGTCCTTCAGGTGGAGGACCTCCCGGACGCACCTCTACAGGCTGCGGACATCGCCCGCTGCTCGGCTCAAGACCCCATCTTATCCCGGGTGCTCGGCTGGGTGGTGAGGGGGTGGCCTACGAAGGTAGACGGGCTGGAATTTGCAGTGCTTAAGGCCTGCAGAGATGAACTGTCCACGCACAAGAGCTGCCTGCTGTGGGGAGACCGGGTCGTGGTCCCCAGTGCCCTTGCAGAGTACTGCAAGCCCTGCACGAGGCGCACCCGAGCATCGTAAGAATGAAAGGCCTAGCCAGAAGCTACGTCTGGTGGCCCGGCATCGACGCAGAGGTAGAGGCGTGGGTAAAGCGATGCCAGACCTGCCAAGCCGTGCGACCCAGCCCGCCAGGGGCACCACACTCCTCTTGGGAATCCACCCGCACCCCGTGGTCACGGCTCCACATAGACTTCGCCGGACCATTCCATGGACTGTTATTCCTGGTGACGGTGGATTCCTACACCAAGTGGTTGGAGATCAGCCCCGTCTCCGCGACGTCCACCAAGGCGACCATCCGAGCCCTTCGGAAAATCTTCTCCTTCCACGGCCTGCCGGACACCATCGTCTCGGACAACGGGACGGCATTTACTTCCGAGGAATTTCAGCAATTCCTCAGCGGCAACCTGATACAGCACATCAGGACGGCTCCCTTTCATCCAGCGACCAACGGCCAAGCGGAGCGCATGGTCCGGACCGCGAAGGAGGCCCTCAGCCGCTTATCGGAAGGAGACTGGGAATGCCGTATAGCCCGGTTCCTCCTGACGCAGCGGACAACGCCCAATCCGGTAAGCAACCGCTGCCCCACAGAACTGTTAATGAGTCGGAAGCCAACGATCCTCCTAGACCGCTTGCACCCTGACCGGGCTCTGGGCCAGCGGAAGGACACCAAGCGGAGGGAAGCACTGTGCGGGTTTTTCCCAGAGGAACCCGTTTTTTCCCGGAACTTCAGCAGGGGCCAGGAATGGATCACGGGCCGCATCATTTGACCAACGGGCACAGTCATGTATGAGGTGTCCACAGAATGCAAGCAGGTCCTGAGGAGACATATCGATCAGCTCCGGCGGCGAATGCTTCCCGATCACCCCACAGAGGAGAAATCACAACAACGGGCGGACCTCGAGAAGGCACCAACCGAGGCTCCAGAGAGGGAGTTGCCAGCGCAAGAGCACCCACACCGGGACAACCAGACCCCGGCAGCCGCAGGAGAGACCCCGGAAGCTGAGGCGGCTGAAGCAGAGGCCCCAGCACCACTCCCGGGTCCTGGCACAGAGGTCGGAACCCCGGAGGTCCTGGCACCAACCCCCCGATGGTCAGAGAGGGTACGAAGGTCTCCATCGTACCTAAAAAACTATGTGACATAGGGTAGGGTTCGGACTATGGGGGAGGGATGTTGTGTCCGCTGACCACCACCAGGGGCCAGCGTACACTCCTAAGCTTGAACCCGGCATAACAATAGGGACTAGGATCCTAGTCCCTCCACTGGGGAACCAATGGGACCGTGGCGGGAGATTTAAACCCACCAATGGGACCCAGGGGTGTGTCCCCGGGGTGTGTATATAGTTGGCCTGCCGGCTGTTGTTCCCTGTCTTTGTTGTGTACGAATAAAGCGTGCTATGTACTACACCAGTTTTTGTCGTTCCTCCATGCGGCAACCCACTACACAATATTCCTAGAACTCAGAACTGCAATATTCTCATAAGAAAATATTATTATCCTCCTAATTGGCCACTAATTGAGACAGTGAGTATGTGAATGAATGGATTTAATGTTGTAAACATATAACAATAACATTAGTGAGTATGTGGAATATGCCACTACACAATATTCCTAGAACTCAGAACTGCAATATTCTCATAAGAAAATATTATTATCCTCCTAATTGGCCACTAATTGAGACAGTGAGTATGTGAATGAATGGATTTAATGTTGTAAACATATAACAATAACATTAGTGAGTATGTGGAATATGCCTGACACAAATACCTGACAAATTCAGGCTTACTGACATTAATAGTACTGAGTGATGTAACTGTTTCGCACTTTAATTTTTGGGAGACCTAAGTGTTTTGTTTTCTTGCACATTCAAGCATAGTAGCTGGGCTTTTCTTTTTTTAAAGAGGTGCTGGAACTCTCAAGAGGGAAATGAAGTTTTCAATCTGTTTACTGAAAAGTCATGAACTTTAAAATGTTTTTAAAAGAATTTTGTTGAAGAGGTTCTGGAACTCGGTTCCGGCATGTTCCCCCAGAAAAAAAGCCCTGCACAGTAGCAATTATGTAGTAACCCCAATAGCGAATGAACATCAGCAAAGCTCTCTACCCCGTTAGCATTTTCATGTGTCTACCTTCCTTCTTTTTGTTATTATATCATGCCAATGTTGCACTGTGAATGTTCCCACTCCCAGTGATATCCAGTACAGATATCAGTGATGGTGATGGCTTGGGACCAGAGTTGCTTCCATACCAGCAGTTTAATATAAAGTTATTTCATTGCTACTTTTTTTTTGGGGGGGGGAATCCAGACAATAGTGTAGTCAGTCTATTATATTGCAGTGTTTTCTGTATCAAATTAAAAGGAAATGGCAGTGATAGCCATACAGATTAAGACAAAACAGTACTGAGAATTCCATTAGCTACTGTCCCTTTAAATGTTCTTCCTTCCCTCTCTGTTGCTTCTGTTTCACGGCTTAATTAAATACTACCTGATCAATCACAGTAGCTGACATTCCTGAATAAGTTCTTTTATGTGTTTGTTAGAGGGAAGGCAGCTTTAATTACAGTTTTCTCCTTTACAGCCAAAGGGCTCACTCTTATTTTTTTCCCTTAATTTTTCATGATTGCCATTTAGTAATTGTACAATTACAATCCTAGAAAATAAAAGATTATGAATTAGCAATCTTTTCCAGCTGCTAAGACAAAAGACACAATTAAATCCCTTTCTCCCAACCAAACAAGAACTAATTAAGGATCCAGTCAGGAAAGAGCCTCTTGCTCAGGGTAAAAGAGGAGAGCGCAAAAGTGGGCTTGAAGCTCAACATCAAAAAAACTAAGATCATGGCATCCAGCCCCATCACTCCTTGGCAAATAGAAGGGGAAGTCGTGGAAGTAGTGACAGACTTCACGTTCCTGGGATCCCAGATCACCGCAGACTGTGACAGTAGCCATGAAATTAAAAGACGCCTGCTCCTTGGGAGGAAAGCGATGGCGAACCTAAACAGCATGATAAAAAGTAGAGACATCACCCTGCCAACAAAAGGCCGCATGGTCAAAGCAATGGTATTCCCAGTAGTCATGTATGGCTGCGAGAGTTGGACTATAAGGAAGGCTGAGCGCCGAAGAATAGATTCTTTTGAACTATGGTGCTGGAGAAGACTCTTGAGAGTCCCTTGGACTGCAAGAAGATCAAATCAGTCAATCCTAAAAGAAATCAGCCCTGACTGTTCCCTGGAAGGCCAGATAATGAAACTGAAGCTCAAATACTTTGGCCACCAAATGAGAAGGGAGCACTCACTGGAGAAGACCCTGATGCTGGGAAAGACTGAAGGTCAAAGAAGACGGGGACGGCAAAGGATGAGATGGTTAGACAGTGTCATAGATGCAATGAACATGAAGTTGAGCAAACTTCAGAGGACGGCGGAAGACCGGAAGGCCTGGCATGATCTGGTCCATGGGGTCGCGAAGAGTCAGACTCGACAGTGCGACTAAACAACAACAACAACAAAAACTAAATAAAAAACCAGCCTCTGCTTGCAAGTGGCAAGCAGAATGTGATCCAGTTTAGTGGGAGTCTGAGCTCCTGGGTCAGAAATTGACACAATGGCTGTAATGAATTAAGCTGGATGTTATTTTTAAAAACTCATCTTTTCTGCCCATGAATGTGAAAGTTGGAGGGAAAAGGATGAATGAATGGAGGAGGATGCTGATGATGAAAAAGAAGAGAGTGGATTTATACCCCACCCTTCACTCGGAGTCTCAGAGTGGCTTACAACCACTTTTGACTTCCCCTCCCCACCAAAGACACCCTGTGAGGTAGGTGGGGCTGAGAGAGACAGCTCAGAGAGAACTTGTGACTGACCCAAGGTGACACCAGCAACTGCATGTGGAAATGTGGGGAATCAAACCCGGTTCTCCCAGATTAGAGTCCATGCTTCTAACCACTACACTAAACTGATTGGGGGATGGGTTCTATCTGAGCTCTGAGCAGGAGACAGAGCTGCTAGGGGTTTTTTTTACTTGCTTTCAGCTGAGGGGATTCAGCTGAGGATATTGTGTGGGAGGACTGTGTTTGGGAGTGTGTGAGGGGGTACATGAGGGGGTACCTGTTGCTTTTCTACAGAGAGGTGGATTGAAATTGTCCACTGAGACCATGGTTAGTGACATGGACAGCCTGACAAGGTCTCGAGATAGCAAGAGGAAGGTTGCAGGCTTAACTTGTATGGAAAATTACAGCTGTTTCTATACAAATGCTAGAAGTGTCCGAGGTAGAATCGGGGAGTTGGAGTGCTTGGTGTTGGAGGGAAAAATAGACATTGTGGGTATTTCAGAAACTTGGTGGGATGAGGAAAATCAGTGGGATATGGTGATTCCCGTTTATGTATTATATTGGAAGGATAGGAAGGGAAGGGTTGGAGGTGGGGTGAATCTGTATGTCAGAGAGGGTATAAAGTCCAGAAAGATTGAGAGGCTAACAGATAGAGGAGGATTATAAAATGATGAATGCCTTAAAGATAGCAACTAGACAAAAACACTGTGTAATAATAGGTGATTTTAACTACCCACACATTGATTGGGTCAATATGTGTTCTAGCCGGGAAAAAGAGATTGAGTTTCTAGACACTCTAAATGACTGTGCTATGGAGCAGATGGTCACGGAATCTACCAGGGGAGAGGAGATCCTTGATTTGGTCCTAAGTAACACTCAAGACCTGGTGAGAGATGTAAAAGTGATTGCACCGCTTGGGAAAAGTGATCATAATGTTGTTGAGTTCATCATTTGTACAAATAGAGAATTGGCCAAAAAGACTCACACAACCATTTTTAACTTTAAAAGGGGTAATTTCTCTGATATGAGGGGACACGTGGGGAGGAAACTGAAAGGAAAAGTAGAAAGGGTCAAAACAATTGGGGAAGCTTGGGATCTATTTAAAACTACGATCCTAGAAGCTCAAAAAATATATATTCCGCAGGTTAGGAAAGGCACAAACAGGTATAGGAAAAAGCCTGCATGGTTAACAAACAGAGTAATGGAGGCTGTAAAAAGTAAAAAGAATTCCTTTAAGCAGTGGAAAGCTAGTCACAGTGAGGCTGATAAAACGGAACACAGGCTATGGCAAATAAAATGCAAGTCTGAGGTCAGGCAGGCAAAAAGGGAATATGAGGAGCATATAGCAAAAAACGTAAAAACCAACAATAAAACTTTCTTCAAATACATTAGAAACAGGAAACCAGCCAGGGAGGCAGTGGGGCCCTTGGACGACCAAGGGGTAAAAGGAGTATTGAAGGATGATAGGGAAATGGCTGAGAAGCTAAATGCATTTTTTGCCTCCGTCTTCACTGTGGAAGATGAGAAGTGCTTGCCCACTCCAGAACCACTGATTTCAGGAGGGGTGTTGGAAGACCTGAGTCAGATTGAGGTGATGAGAGAGGAGGTCCTAAAACTGATAGACAACTTAAAAACTGAAAAATCACCAGGCCCAGATGGCATACATCCGAGAGTTCTGAAAGAACTCAAATGTGAACTTGTAGATCTCCTGACAAAGATATGTAATCTTTCCTTAAAATCTGCCTCCATTCCTGAGGATTGGAAGGTAGCTAATGTCACTCCCATCTTTAAAAAGGGTTCCAGAGGAGATCCGGGAAATTACAGGCCAGTCAGTCTGACGTCGATACCGGGTAAATTGGTGGAAACCATTATTAAGGAAAGAATTAGTAGGCACATAGATGAACAAAACCTATTGAGGCAGACTCAACATGGGTTCTGTAAGGGAAGATCTTGTCTCACTAACCTGTTAGTGTTCTTTGAGGGGGTGAACAAACATGTGGACAAGGGGGATCCAATAGATATTATTTACCTTGACTTCCAGAAAGCTTTTGATAAAGTTCCTCATCAAAGGCTCCTAAGTAAGCTCAAAAATCATGGGATAGAAGGACAAGTCCTTTTATGGATCAAAAACTGGCTAGTTCATAGAAAACAGAGAGTGAGTGTAGGTGGGCAATTTTCTCAGTGGAGGGTGGTAAGCAGTGGGGTACCGCAGGGATCAGTACTTGGTCCACTGCTTTTTAACTTGTTCATTAATGATTTGGAGATGGGAGTAAGCAGTGAAGTGGCTAAATTTGCGGATGATACAAAGTTGTTCGGGGTGGTGAAAACCAGTGAGGATTGTGAGGCACTCCAAGGGGATCTGTCAAGGATGGGCGAGTGGGCGTCAACATGGCAAATGGGGTTCAATGTGGCCAAGTGCAAGGTGATGCACATTGGAGCCAAAAATCCTAAATATAAATACACATTGATGGGGTCTGAACTGGCAGAGACTGAGCAAGAGAGAGATCTTGGAGTTGTAGTGGATAACTCACTGAAAATGTCGAGACAGTGTGTGACTGCAATAAAGAAGGCCAATGCTATGCTGGGGATTATTAGGAAGGGTATTGTAAACAGATCAGCCAATATCATAATGCCGCTATATAAATCAATGGTGCGACCTCATTTGGAATACTGTGTGCAGTTCTGGTCACCACACCTTAAAAAGGATATTATAGCTTTGGAAAAAGTGCAGAAAAGGGCAACTCGAATGATAAAAGGGTTGGAACACTTTCCCTATGAGGAAAGGTTAAAGCGCTTAGGGCTCTTTAGCTTGGAGAAAAGACGACTGAGGGGTGACATGATCGAGGTTTATAAGATTATGCATGGGATAGAGCAGGTAGAGAAAGAGGTAGTTTTCTCCCTTTCTCACAATACAAGAACTCGTGGGCACTCAATGAAATTGCTGAGTGGTCGGGTTAGAACAGATAAAAGGAAGTACTTCTTCACCCAAAGAGTGATTAACACATGGAATTCATTGCAACAGGAGGTGGCGGGAGCTACAAGCATGGACAGCTTCAAGAGGGGATTAGATAAGCATATGGAGCAGAAGTCCATCAGTGGCTATAGCCACAAGGTATAGAAAGGGGCTCTGGGGTAAGTGATGCTCTGTATTCTTGGTGCTTGGGGGGGGTCAGCAGTGGGAGGGCTTCTATTGTCCTAGCACCACTGGTAGACCACCTGATGGCACCTGGTATTTCTGGCCACTGTGTGACACAGAGTGTTCGACTGGATGGGCCTTTGGCCTGATCCAACATTGGCGTCTCTTATGTTCTTATGTACTAATGGGACTGTGTCATCTGGACACTTGTGCTTGATGATGGGCTATTCTTTCCAAAGCCAGCCCAATGCCTTACAGCAGGAGGTTGGAAACAAAGTACTCCATGGGCACAAGGAAGATGGAAAGGGGTGGTTAGTTTTGCTGATAGCTAGAAGAGATGCGAGAACTATTAAGTAAAGGGCTGGTGTGCTGAGCTCCTAAGCATACTTTCATTAAACCCAATTGAAATGAATGGAAATTACTTCTGATAATGCCTGTGGGAGAGAACATAGTGGAGTATTAATGGGGAATATGGTTCCATATTAAGTGTTTCCTAGACCTAATACGTCAAATATTGCTTCCAACTGATAATACAAAAATAACCCTTCTGCAGTGATAATGGTTGTGGAAATGTATGAGAGCTAAACAGAAAAGTCATTGTTTTGTAACTGGTGACAATTTAACCCTAAGGATATTTAAAGTCAGGCAGTGGGATTTAGTCCCTAGTAGGAGTATTTAGAGTTATAGCTTTAGCACTGCTGTTTTTAAAAATAATTGGAAGGAACATTGGATACAATCTTCAGTCTTGCAGTTCATAACACCCACTTGTTGATACTGTACTGGTCCCCCACCTGTCAATGGTGGTACACACTGCAGAAGGGGTCTGCTAATTATTGGCACTCTCTGTGAAGTCTTTGACCTACTTCCAGACGTCAAACTAAAGCACCTCCAGGGGAAAAGGTTACTAAAGGGGGACTCTTCCCACACTTCCAGCTTAATGCCAGAGCACCCAATCAATAACGCAACATGTCCCCTTAATTGCTCAGCTATTAGAAAACAGCTTGCAGAGACTAGCAATTTGTGAAGTCAAAAGGAGAAACTGTTGGGTGCTAATAGTTAGATGGCTTAACACATGTGACCCATATATGAAAGAGAAGATCAGTCCCAGTTTATGACTGGCTTGTGGTCTTCATGTATGTTTAGTACAGTGCAAGCACTAACAGGTTATCTTTCATCAAGAAAGTATTTTTTTTAAAAAAATAAATCAAAACTGTCCACCCTCCATCCACAGACTTTAGGTACCTTAACAAAACAGCACATTTTATTTTTTTACAGAATTTACTTGAACTCCCTTTTATATCCTCTTTATATAAACAGCTGTGAGGGGAAAAGAATAACAATGAAAAAAAAGAAAACTTCCGAAAAGACAATCTGTTAGTAAGTCTCCACCTTCTTCCCATTTAGCAAGAACAAATACCCTGCATAGTCAGCACCAGGCAAGCCGAGTTCAGTTACACTCAGCAGTTTGCAGAAGAATGAGAGGCTGATCAAAAGCCCATTGATGTGAATGGGAGTTTTCTATTGATTTGGATCCACTCTACAGTAGTCACATTAACTCCAACACCAATAATAGTGAATGAAGGGAAACAATTCTGTTAAAGCTATCTGAAAACAATTCTGGATACATCCCTCGGGAAAAGAACAGAACCCATAATGACTGTTTTTTATTTTATAATTATATATATATTTCCCTGCTCCTTGGAAACTGTTCAGAGATTTATTTTAAAACATTTATTTTACAGTGTAGCCTAGTTTGTTCCAATACTGGGACTGGGAAAGGAATTGAAATATGAAATCATGATCTTTTTCTTTCCAGTTTCAGAATTATAAGGACCTGTAGGACAATTTCTCTTGCACTGGAGCACCTGATTAGGTTGCTGAACAAACACACTTAAAAAGACAAAATAATACACAACATTCAGGTTACCAGATCTTGTTTGCTCTCTTTCTCTCCCCGCTAAGCAAGATTAGTAAGGATAAGAGCCCTATCTGACTCTCGTCAGTCATAACTCCGTAACAGCAGCTTGGCAGTATATTCTATTGCGCTTTTCTGCTTGAAATACCTGTACTGTAATAATCTGATGTAATTTTCACTTATCTCTTGCTCGTTCTGTGACTTCCTGTGTCCTTGTTCCCTCCCCCCAAGGTTCCAAAATCAGAATGAACAGTAGGGTTTTTGTTTTTTAGGGGAGCAGAGTGTAATGCATGAGGATTCCTGAGGGGCTTTTTGTTTTTTGTCCAGCAGTTTTCTCAGGGCATTAAATACAACACTTTTAATATTCCAGTAAGCAATATACTTTTAAGAGTGAAATTTAAAAGATCTTTGGAGGTGAAATGGGGGGGTGATATTAACGAAAGGGGGAGAATGAGAAGGGCATCCTTGGTTAGTTTCTATCTTATATTCGAATAGCAAAGTCAGAATATCTTGGCATACTTAAATCTGGTGACAGGAGTTGTGAATGGGCAAGACAGAGCTTTCTACAGACCTGAGAAGGGTCCAAGGTCTGCAAAGGCATGTGAAATTTAAAAAACAAATTGGGCAGCTTAAAAAATCCAAAAATGATCAAAGGAGTGTCTGTAGCTTTAAGCAATGGATTAATCAGTGGCTGTTGCTAGGCAACCACAGTATTCCAGCCTTCAGTTTCTGTAAATAGAAAGGCAGGGGGAGGGGCAGAACCCTTTTCAGCCCTATTTTGGCCTTTGAAGGAAAACTCATTGGGGCCAGGCCTGGCTAAGGATTGCTAGCTCCAGTTTGGAAAATTGCTGGAGATTTTGGAGTAGAGTCTGAGGAGGGCAGGGTTTTGGGAGTAGAGAGGCCTCTGTTGAATATAATGCAATAGAGTCTACCCTCCAAAGCAGGCATTTTGCTCAGGGGAACAGATAGGGTTGCCAAGTCTATTTATCTTGGTGGCGGGGGAGCCTCGCCGGGCTCCGGGAGCCGTAGGTGGACGCACGCGTGCGTCACCAGCAGGTCACCATAGAGTTTTCCCTCCAACGATCGGGGCCACGCCCCCAATGTGATCGACGTGGTTGCGTCACCTCTGGTGACGCAGCCACACTGCACTTTGGGGGGCGGAGTTCCCTGCCTCCCCAAGCGTCTTCTCACCCCCCACCCGCCCCCACTTGGCAGCCCTAGGAACAGATCTCTGCTGTCTGGAGTTCAGTTGTAATTCTGGGATATTTCAAAGTCCCAACTTCTAACTTCATATCACCTGACTTGCATGACAGAACTAGGCCTGGCTGCTTGCTACTCTTCAACAACAGCCATTCTATGAAAGCCAGTGTGGTATAGTGGTTAGAGATTCAGAGTACGGTCTGTGAGACCCAGGTTCGAATCCCCATCTTGCTGTGGAAGCTCACTGGGTTATTTTGAACCAGTCAGATACTTTCAGCCTAACCCACCTCACAGGGTTGTTGTGTGGATAAAAAGAAGAAGAAAATAATGTAAGCTGCTTTGGACCCCACTGTGTAGAAAGTTGGGGTATAAATGAAGTAAATAAAGAATAAATATAGCTGAAGATGGGAGGCAGATAAAATGTAGTCTGGTGAATGGCTGAGGAGAGAATGAGGCAGGGAGAGGATATGGGGATTGCCAAGAGGACAGAAAAAGATTAGGAAATTCCTAGAAATGGGGGGGAGGGGGAGGTTTGAGAAGGGAAGGGACCTCAGAAGGGCATAAATTCCATAGACTCACTCCACCCTCCAAGGCACCCATTTCCTCCAGGTGAACTAGGGTGGCCGACTTTCAGGTGGGGGTTGGAAATCACCTGGAATAACAACCATTCTCTAAATGACAGAAATCAGTTCCCCCGGAGAAAATGGCTGCTTTGGAAAGTGAACTCAGTGGCATTATACCCTGCTAGATTGCTTGTTTCCCCAAACCTCATCCTCCCAACACTTCCCTCCCCAATCTTCAGGAATTTCTCAAGCTGCAACTGGCAACCCTAAGGGGAACTGATCTTTGTAGTTGGAAGATCCGTTGTGATTCCCGGAGAGCCACTGCTGCCGTTACTGCTCTTGGTGGAGGAGCAAGCAGGTGGGTGGTGGGGAGCACTGTCACCACCATAGCTGCTGTGCAGGGGTGGGGAAGCAGGCAGAAAGCTGGAGAGTGATGCAGGACAGAAAGAGAGAGGAAGTGACAAGCTTGGCGGAGAGAATAAAAAAGGGGGTAGCGGCAGGGAGGAAGAGTGTGAGAGAAGTAGGTGAAGGGGGGAGGAAGCAAAGGTGGGGGAATGGAATAGCTGCTCCCACAAGTTTCTTGTGGGCTTCCTCTTGTAGCACTCTTAATCCGTTAAATTAATATTATGTTAAATTCATATGTTGCAGTCATGAAACAGAAAACAAATCAGCATTATAGCAAATAATGGTTTTCACATCCCTGCCTTTTGCAACCACTGCTTTTTACAAGATCTCTTAAAGCAAACATGTCTCCTTTCTGATCACTGATCACTACTATTGTAAAGTTGGCTGTTGCCACTTCTGGTTCACATAAGTTACGCCATGGGTCACCTCAGATCAGACAGGTGGAACAACAATAGGAGGAGGTGATATGCCTCCTTCAACCTCAGCACATGTAGCACTGCACTCAGAGAATTAAGAGTGTTCACTGCTATGGGTCACTGAAGCCTAAATAGGCAACAACAGAGATACAAAGTGTTATGTATTTGCTTATGTGTTACACTATGTAACCTACACCGGAGCTTCAGGCACAAGCTCCGTTGACTCTCAGGTATTCTAAACCCTGCAGTCGGATTGGTCGCTGTTGTGTAACAGACCAATCCGGAAAGACTCTGAACTTCGGTGGGAACAAATCCCATAGGTTCTAAGCTCTCAATTGTAATTGGTCATTACTGTGCTAGGGGGTGCGGTTTTCCCTGGTTCAAAATGTATAAAGTTGCATCGTTCTTGAGTGTTTTTGCTGTGTTTTGAGCTGAATAAACGAATCACTTTTGAAAAGAGCTGCCTCAAGTCCAGTACTTAATACAAAGGCTGTTCTTTGCAGGCACTGGACTACTGATTGGTCTTCAGTGTTTGGCATGGAAGCAGTTAATTGGCCTGGATAGAGTACCATGATGGTGCAGGAGCAGCAGTAGTTTTGCTGTCACTGGAGCTTGATGCTTGTGGTTCTGTAACCTCCTTCAGCAACTCATAGTGGCACAGAGCAGTATGAACTGCTGCTGATTGAGGTAACTGGAGCTCTGCACTCCCTTCCTGCAAGAAGCAGCCCTCCCACTCATCTTCCTTTAATTACATCATTGGTCACAATTATCATTCTTTGTTTAGGCCCAATCTTAAATGCTTCTGGGGAAGTACCTTAGAAAATTTGAGGATCCCAGTCCAAAGATCAGCCTACTGATTGGATTAGTTTACTGAGCTAAGAATCAAAGAAACCTGCTCTGTCTGCTGCCTTTCCTTTCCTTTGCCACACCCTTGCTAAAACAGGAGCCAGGTCTGGCATATTACCAGCTTTATTAGGTACTAAGAAACAAGCTATAACATGTCCTGAGATTGCACAGGTTCATGTATGATGTGAAGATGTTTGTAAAGTTATCTGTTTTTTAAACAAATATTTTAAATAAAAATAGATTACAATTAATGGAGCTAAGGTTGGTATTAACAGCCCATTTACTGAACTGGCAGGCAAGGCTCGGGGGGGGGGGCTAATTCATTAGACAGTGTTACATATAAGTCAGATTTCTTTATTTCTAAGTAAAATTCCTTTATTTCTTATTTTTATCAGTAAAGCAAGCATGTAAAGTCATCTTATTAGAGAATACACATATTTCCTCCTTGTACCCCAAGGGCATAGACTTCCCAATTTCCCAGGGGGTGGGCTGGGCCAGAGGCATTGCTATGCTAGGTCCTTAAAAGAACCAGGGCCCAGTGACATCATAGGGAGGAGCCAGTGACATCACAGCCTCCATTGAAGAAGAAGAAGAGTTGGATTTATATCCCACCCTTCACTTGGAGTCTTAGAGCGGCTTACAATCTCCTTCCCTTCCTCTCCCCACAACAGACACTCTGTGAGGTAGGTGGGACTGGGAGAACTCTGAGAGAACTGCTCTTGAGAGAACTGTGACTGACCCAAGCTGGCTGCATGTGGAGGAGTGGGAAATGAAACCTGATTCTCCAGATGAGAGTCCACTGCTCTTAACCACTACACCAAATTGCCACTATCTATGGAAGCAGGGCTATGGAGATTTAGGGAGGGGCCCCTCCAAAATTTAGGGGGCCCAGGGCACCCCCCCCAACAACACCCCTGGGCTGGGTTAAACCAAGGAAAAGGAGGGAGTTGGCCAGTGGTTATAGTGGTATCTCAGCAATCTCCTACTGTGCCCTGTTTTTGAAACTCACTTTTAGGATAGTCACTTTAAGATCTTCAAATATACATATCATGTGTACCAAAGGGGCTTATTATGTGCCAGCTGCCCAAAAACTCTTTCAAGGAAAGGCAGTTGGACAGATGCTCTATGGCACTTTTATTGGGCCTCCTGCCTCTAATTTTGCCCCCTTAGAGGGAGTTCAGTCCAAATTTCTCAGAGCAGTTCTTCAGGTCCTGAGGTGTGTATGGAATACACTGATCTGTCTAGAGACAGGTGCTATATCAGTGGAAGCCAAAATTACTTTAGCTTCACTCCAGTATTGGCTTAAACTAAATTTCCATCCTCAGGGACTAACCCACTTGTTACTCTCAGACAACTTTCAATCCAAATGACTGAGAGCAGTTCATAATAAATAATATGAGCTTGGTTTTTTCCCCCAAACGATTTTGAGTACGCATTGGGATGTAGCAAAATCAGCCCTAAAACAGAGAATGATGGACATGGAGAGACAGACAGATCTCGGTAGATGTCCTAAGTTTAGAGCCCCAGATTCTGTCAAATATTGCTTGCAACCCATGTCCTATTTATCACAGCTTGATACAAGTTTAGGAAAACCTTCACATTAGCCAGATGTGAGGCTTTCCTCTCCGCGATGCTTGAGGGCAGATTCAAAAGAATGTGGCTTTGTCGATGCGGCTCAGGATAGATAGAAACTATTGAGCACATGATGCTCAGATGTAACTGGTATAACAAGATCCGTGACAAATATATTACTCCTCTTATAACAGATATGGTGGGACAATCAGGTGCTGAGCAGTGTGACCGATTGTTAATTGATGGGAACCGGACAATTACCGAAACTGTGGCAAAATTTTGGGTAGCATGCTACTGCATCCGAAATATACGATCAAATATATAATAATAGTTGCCTAATAGTCTCGTCTCTGTTTTATGTTCTTCTTTTACTTTATTACGCTCAACTGTATTTTTATAGAGTTTTATTTTACTGTCCTAAATTCAGTTATATGAATGTTATGAATGTTATATTTAAGCATGTGTGTTCTATGGCTTGTTGTCGTAATAAATGCCTGACTGACTGACATATCATATGCATAGGACAAACTAATGGTCACAAATTTGACACTAAGAAAGGTAACACAGAAAACCCCTTAGAGGAACATTTTTAAAGTTTTCCTGGATGTTCATTTACAACAATCTTTTTTTAAGCCTTATTCATAAGTGTGATTTAGTACTGAAATTTACTAAACTATGGCATCACAGATGCCTTCATGGTTGACATCTCCAAGTTAGGGCAGAATATAAAACAGCTACTGTACACTCAATTTCTGAGCAATGTACAGAGTTTAGAGTAGTAGCAATCTACTTCTCACTTCAAACTCAAATCCTATAAGTGAATACAAGCACATTTTGAGGCAATTCAGAACAGTGCCCATAACCATAACCCCAAAGAACACTCACAGTTATGCCACCTAGGATTTTATATACCTTGCTTTCTTGACACACTGCTTAAAAACTCCACCTTAAAAACACAGCCATTCAGAACAAATAATTAATAAAATCACATAATTAAGTTTATGGGAAATTAGACATGGAATTCACTGCCACAGGAGGTGGTGGCAGCTACAAGCATGGACAGCTTCAAGAGGGAACTGGATAAACATATGGAGCAGAGGTCCACCAGTGGTTTGGGGAGGGCAATAGTGGGAGGGCTTCTAGTGTCCTGGCCCGACTGATGGACCTTCTGATGGCACCTGGTATTTTTGGCCACTGTGTGACAGAGTGTTGGACTAGATGGGCCATTGGCCTGATCCAACATTGGCTTCTCTTATGTTCTTATGTACTGCATTCCTGGGCATGCTTAATTTCTGCTCTTTAGGTTCAACCTGTAAAACACATTTGGCTTCAACAAAGGATCTTCAGACAGCTGAAATACAACTTTAACTTTTAATTAACAATACAAAATGTTTATTTACATTTTAAAATAAAAATAAAATAAAATATTATCCTAATTTTCTATTACCCCTTCTCCTGCTCCCACAAGCATTCTCTCCTGCCATATCCCACCTATCCTTCCCAATTTCCCTTCACCTCCACACCTCAATAGCTGCCATGTGTTGGTATGATTAGTGGCAAACCTATACAGATTGCCTCATCTAAGTACAATCCACTTGTTAAGAGCATTTTTTTTAAAAAAAAAACCCTGTACTTAAATGACTTTGAATGTGTTCATTTTAACTGATGTTCTCTGGCCCCGTTCACACGGAGCATTTGCCGCGCTGAAGGCACAATAGTCCCACGGATTTTCTGGGGACGATCACACCGGAACATCTGGGAGGCGTAGCGCACCCGTGGCAAACCCGTGGCATCCCGCTGAAGATGAGCATTAAAAAAGTACCTGGGATGACCTACTGGCAAATGGTTTGCCATGGACTGCATGCGGACTCCTTGGGTGTGATTGCGCTGGCGCACAGCTTTCTCCCCCGTCATCCTCTTTGCTGTGGGGAAGCCACCGTTGTGTCTGATTGTATAATGGCGCATCAGAATGTGATGGTGCAAATAGCTGTGCTCCCCCCCCCCCACGTTTTCTAGCACGTCTGACCAGGGCCTTTGAATGAATTCATGAGCTATAACATGACGATCAATTTCCTGAGAGATCTCTTTATGTCCATGAAGGAGAGCCATGTGATTGAGCCTTGCCTGTCTCATGCTTGATCATAGAAAGGTTTTTATTCTATGAAAGCATGAGAATGACCTTTCTGAGGTACAGGAGGAAACAGATATGGTAAGGCCTATTCTGGTAAGTTTAACTAATTCTGGTGGTAGCTGATGCAGACTTTTTCCTTGTTCTCCACTGAATAGATCAATCACATCATGAAGAGCTAAAAGCTTAACTTTCCATTTCCTTGCAATATCCAAAAACATATCCTGATGAAGCTGTAGTCGGACAGCATCCAAGTCAGTTCTGTAAAAGTTCTCAAGTGTATGTACTATCATCCTCTCCTATGGCAAACTTTTCAATTCTGCTCATCTGAGGGAAAGTGATTGTGTAAACTGCTGTAGATATTATCAATGATTTCATATAAGTTTTTCCTGTAGAAATCCTTAGGAGATAGAAACTGGTGAAGATCACTCCCAGCATCAACATGTCATGCAGGCTTTCTCCATCTAGGAACTATAGGACTCCCTAAATCTAAGTCTCACACATAGCTTATACAATGAATAAAACTTTGTTGGTCTTAAGGGTGTCACTGGACTCAAACTTTGTTCTACTGCTTCAGACCACCACGGCTACCCACCTGGATCTGTGACCAGAACTGTTCAAAGTTGTTCCACAGTTGCTTTGTACTCTCCTTTGCAGGAGCAAGACGTTCTGCTTGATGGAACTGTAGATTACATTTTTGAAGAGCTGTGTTTAATGTATCCAAACAACCAAACACAGACAGCAATAACTGTTGCATGAAGTAAGAAGCAAATCTCAACAAGCTTTGTGCATATCCATCTGCTTTTGCCACAGGATCTCTCTCTCCTCAGAAGATGCATTCTCAAAGAACTCAATCAACTCCCTATAATTTGAAGCCACTGACTGTAAGGAAGGTTCTCTGAGGTCCCAATCAGATGGGTTTTTAAATCCGCGGCAGGTACGAGTGCATGGCGGATTTAAAGGTCATGACCAGACAGCAACATATGGGAAATGTGCCTGTTCAGTGAGCATCCCGTTTTGCCACGCTTCGGAGCCGTACTTAAAAGATACCAATTAAAATCTGGAGTTTTTGCTTCCCGATGGGCCAATTGTGGACTTTCCCCTGTCTGATCATTCCAGCATGCAATCCTCCCATCAGGATGGTCTGACATCAGACCATCCTGAACGGTCACCATTAAAAATGCACAACACCCGCAGAGCTCTGCTCAAATGTTCCGGACAATTTCATGTTTCTAAACGGCCCATGAATTTTATGAACTGCATTAATTAAAAAGGTACCTAGAGAGAGGTACCACTGGTGGTGCTTTAACCATTCAACTCCGCACATGTGCAGAAAAACAAGTACACGTTGAGGCGTGGATGCACATGCACAAACAGAATTTTTAAAAAAATACCTGACCACGTGGCTCCTTCAAGTGCATGCCGTCTAGACACTCCACCATGGGATACGCGCGATAAGGGGAGCTGTCTAGTCATGCCATGCTGGATAAAAAAAAGACCAGGATCAAATTAGAGCCGGGCCAATTGTGGTATTAGCTGCCCATCTGAATGCACCCTAACTATTCACCTAGTGGGGCAAAATTGTCTCCGATTTATGTTCTCTGGCTGCTGAAAATGTTTAAACAAAGCACGCTGTTTTGATGAAGTTTTCACAAAGACGATCATGTCAGATAACTCACTCAGAAAATTTCAACACATAGTAACATTTTCTGACACATCTTGTACCACTAAGTTCACAACATGTGCAAAACAATGAACATATAGTGCTATTGGCTTCTCAGCCTTTTGGCATATATTGTTGCTAGTGTGAAAATTTTGCCTTCTGGGAGCCTGATTTTCAAAATCACATATCTTCCCAATTCTTCTCTAATATTTATTTGTAAATTGTTTATATAAACCATGACTTCTTTTAAAAATTATTAATAAGCACACAAATATATACTAGAAAACAAGAACAAAGCCCCACAGAATCATGGAAATTGTAATATGATACAAGAGGAAGGGAGGGAAGTCCTGTGCTTCAGCTGCCATTGTAACTGAGCCCCCTCATGAGAGTTTGTCAATATTGTCTGGCACTGGTTGCCCGTGGGAGGCTCAGCCCCACCCTGGCCAAATCTGGGAGTGGGGCGTGAGCCCCTCAGCCCTCCAGAGTTTACACCTATGTTGTACCCTCCTCTTCCCCCCAACATAAAGTCACTTATATTAAAAAAGCACACAATGAAACACAATTATCACCAAAAGGGAGATTGTTTTGAGTGATACTTCAATATGACAGTTTTGTACTCATTTTACCTATGTACAGAGAATGTTAGGAGACTTTTTAATAGTAACATTTAACCATAGTTTCTTAAGAGTTTGTGAATCTGGGTACCCACCGGAAGACCAACACTGACATTCCTATACAAGCCAAATTAAAGTGAGGCACTCAAATAATGTGAAAGTTTCACTTTGGGAAACCTTTGTCACCTTGTCATCAGGCATTGTAGAACTGTCATTTGGCATACCAAAGATATAACCCTGTTCTGTCATTCTTGTTCACATTGATGCACACATCCTAGAATATTCTTGGAGGACGCCCACCCCCAAAGACATACAGGCAAGAATGCATGTGCATGCACTCATACACACACACCTACATTATTCTCCAGATAAAGACTTGTGTTACTAACCCAGTTTCATTCCTTACTAATCAGCTTGCAGTATGAAATGCACATTTCTTCCCTTTCCCCACTGCCATATATATAGAAAAGTAAGCAGAGACCATCAGTTTACCTCAGTCAGATTTTACCAGACAGGGAGGGAGATCTTCTGGACTGAACACACACCACTTTCCAAGCAGCTAAATTACAGTGGTTCCTACTGGCTGATTGAAGAGCTGTGTAGTGATGTTCAACATGCTTACTCAGAAGGAGAATTCAGCATACCACTTTCCAAGCAGCTAAACTGTTCCTACTGGCTGATTGAAGAGCTGTGCATTGCCGTTCAACATATTTACTCAGAAGGAGAATTCCACATTGGAGCTGATTTCTAACTAATGTGCACATAGTCTTAGTTTTCATAGTCTTAATTTTTCTTTCTGGTCTCATCACCTGCCATCCTTTGAACAACCAAAACAATGGTACCAGTTACAGCTGATGGGCAGCTTTTTCAGCCCCACTGCAGAAAATGTAAAGGTCCCTGTACATTTTCTCTAGTAGGGACAAATATATTTCAAGTGGTCTACAGCAGAAAAGTGGAAGGAATTAAGAATGTCATATTCATCAGACTTCCTGTTTTGGATCACTACTCCAGCAGCTGTATTGCATGAAATTTTAAAGAAGTCTCTCTAAAGGATCAGGGAGCTTCACATAAAATTTAGGTTTAAACCAAGAAGGAATCTACAGGAGAAGTGGCATTAGGGCAATTTATGTCCCCCATTCCACACAACTAACCTTTAAAAAGGACTTTTAGAGTGTATCTGGTTTAATACACTATGTCTGAAATAAAGCTTTCGGCTTAAGGCCTCATCAGCAAAGCACAGTTCTTGCCTTTAGACAAGAAGGCAACTTAAAAAAAATATGGCAACAGCTTGTTCTTCTTATTTACAATCCTAATCACATCATTGATTCTGGTAATCTTTCCTGCACTAAGAACAGTTATTAATCCTCTCCAAACAGGACCAGGGTGTTTGTTTGTTCGTTTTGTAAGCCTAGATAATTAAAATTAAGCTGAGGAATGACACCCTTAAGATGTCTCTTAGAACTGTTAGAAGACCACATGCAATTTTAATGGAGAAACTAAACCTATCACAGAATTTTCCAGTGTAACTGATATCATGTGTGCTATTGAAGACTGTTCAATAAGAATGTTTCTTGAAACTCTGCTGTTATGTAACACCTTAGAAGTTGAATAACTGAATTAAATTACTGAATTAAATGGTAATTACTTCTTGACTAGAAAATGGTGTTACAATTATTACTAACCAGCTAGTGGGATACAGATGGAAATATATGGGATGAGGCAGGAATGTGGCTATACTATTCCATTATGCAAAGTGAATCCCCCTAGGCTTGGGCCATTTCCACATGGGATTTTTGCCATGGGTATGAAGCTGCTGGGAAGCATCAATGCTGGACTGTTATAACATTATAAGAATATTCAACTGACAATTCAAAAAAAACCCTTGGTGGCGGGAGAATGGCTATCATGGGAACAAAGTCAGTGTCATGGGCATGGATGAGGATGAGCTGACAGAGCCTGCAGAAACCACAGCTGGCCCCTTTGAAGCAGCAGAGGAGGATAGCTGGCCCAGATAAGAAGGAAGAACTGACTCACCCCCCACGTGTGACTCGTTTAAGGGAGTGACTGCAACAAAACTTAGCAAGCAGACAAAAAAAGGACAGGCTACAAGGGAGACGCTCAGCCAGCCCAGAGTTCTAACAGGAGCCTGGCTGATTGTGCAGCTGGCTAATTGGTAGCAGCATTTAACTCCACACTCTGGCCAATACCTTTCCTGGAAGCAACAACTCAACTTCGTACTGCTAGCATCCACTCTGGCTTGGCTCTTGCACCTAGACCTTTAGAACCCCTGGCTTTGGACTTGACTCTGTATTCCTGACCCTGGCTTGGCTTTGGACATCATTTCTGGTTAGTGATTTGGACTTGGCTCTGTGTTTCTGGCTTCTGACCCTGGCTTGGCTTTTTGGACTTTGCACTGTCTTCTTGGCTCCTCGGCTTGGCTTGTTCTGGACTCCCTTTGACTGGCACCCCAGCCTGTGACAGTCAGGAAAAATGGCTGCTATGTGGACAGGAAGTTTAACTTGCAAAGAATACCAAAGATCTGCCTAAAACATGATAATTCCCCCACAAACATACACAGGGATCAACAATGTGTTAAATTGAGAGTGAAAGCCACTTCCATAAATACTTACTGGAATTAAGTAGAGGTCTTCATCCTGAAATGAAAGAGAGAAGGATATCAACAGGTTTCAACTGAAAGATTCTGTTCATGGCAAATGGCTGAGTGTGGTTTCAGGAACCTAATTTTCTATGACCACACTAAATCTCAGGGAACTGGTAAATTGGCTGAGATTGAGAAATAGCCTCATAAAGTAATCATGCAAATGGACCCTTTGGAGACATTACAATATGTATAAGTGATACTCACTGTCAGATCTGAAATATAAGTAATAGCTGTCTACCTTTTTTTCCTAGCAGGATTCCTGTAGCTTTAAGTAGAAGGCCACTGGACAATTTTCAGTGAATTCCTAAACAGCTGCTGGTTGCTGGGATTCATGCAGAGGATGCTGGGCTAGGTAGACCTTGATGCCATCCAGCAAAACACTATGTTCTTAAGCAGACTCAGAATCACACAAATTGGTTATGCCTCAGCTGTTGATAGATTCTTGCTTTTTAAATATGAAACTCATTGTTGGACCATAAGAATTACAGAAAAATAATAATCCATGCAAGGCTGAAGTCAGCCTACTATCTGCCTGCTGGGCATACATTCAACAGATAACACTTTCTCTAACACTGCATCCACACACAATATATTTTTCTTCTGCTGAATTTGTCTGTACTGCTAAAACAAAGACAGATATCCTACCAGAAAAAAGTAGCGACCCTAAAAATATATATACTAGGCATACCCACATAGGTACTATACCATCTGAATACCATTTGCTCCAATTTGCCATAAATTCAAAAGAAATCTTCAGTGAAACATCTATCTTGCAAAGGATACACAGGTGTAAAATCCTATCTGTTTCTCCCCTCCCATTTAAACAAAATCTATTTAAAGAGATTTGGTAAAGCTTCAATCTGTTTGTCTCTTAGGAATGCTGGGATCTCAGCCCTTTAACTAATACTAGTAAAAAATACTATTGCCTTGTCTTAACTGGGATTACAATATAGATTATTGAATACAAATTAGATTTTCCCATGGCAGGGAGACAGTTTATTATAAGCCCGGCTTTTAAAAGACTTTTATTTGATTACAACAGTAACATTTTATAGCCAGTTCACACAACTATTTCCTTGCCATTAAAATATTTAAATGCAGTTTGCATGACAGATGAGAATGGGTTACTGACTGTATTCTGAGTCAGTTAAAAGGACACATTCCACATGAACATCCATCAGACTTCCAAAGAGAGTTATCTCTTTTTCTAATAGTTTGAATTAATATGATCTCGGTAATAGCATGGGTACACATAGTCCCTTTAAAAAGACTTTAGGGAATGGAAGACTACATTATCCTTCACATACTTACAAATTCACACAATACAGAGTATGCAGGTTGGGTTTGGGGTCTCCATTCTGTGTAACAGTCAGACATGAGTTGCAGGTTCTCTTTGATTCCCGTATGTGTAGTGCTCAGTTTGGGTTAGGACCAATGCTCCGTCTAAGCTGTGAAGACTTGTGAGCAAAAATTCTACTTTGTGAGCTACTGGCATTAATGTTGTGAGTGAGCAATTTGGCTAGTGTATAAATTAGTTTGCTCTGGAGCCATCCTTCCTGAGCTAAGACAAAAATGTGTGAGCCAGAGGCTAAAAACCTGTGAGCTAGCTCACATGAACTCAGCTTAGAGGGAACACTGGTCAGGACCATGGGACACTGTTCTTTCCTAACTGAAAAGGTAAGAGGGGTGGGGCTATTTGGCCCATTGGGGAGATCCAAGTGTTTCCTAGGATTTGGAAAATGGTAGTTCAATGTGAAATCTGTCAACTTTTCCTTGTCTGCTTTTTTGCTGTTTTGCTGATGCAAAAATAAAAATCAAACTGTTGTAATTGTATATACACATCAAGATCATTTTTGTGTAGTAGTAATCCAATGTAGACATCACATGTGTGCTAAAACACTGCACAAAAAGAATCTTGACATAATGATATATTTTGTCACTTTAGGATTGCTTTTTTAAAGTGTTTTGTAAATGCACATATGCACCATGTTTGCCCAAAAGTCAAGAAAAGGGATAAATGTTAACTGACAGTACCATTATAAGCAGTTGCACCCTCTGGCTTCAAAGAAATTAGAAGAGTGTACCTCTGCTTAGGATGGCACAATTAATGCTGTGACAAAAAGCACACCTGATTTCAGAATAACTTTTAGAAATGTTCCTAGGAAAAAGAGAACATAGGAGTAATGGAAGATAGGACACAGCAACCCCACAGAACAATAAAGGAATGGAACTGGGGAAATCTGTTCATCCCTAATCAAGAGGTATCAGGTAAAGCTTTGGACCTTTTATTGAGACCCTGGAGATCTGCTGCCAGTCTGAGTAGACAGTACTGACCTTGATAGAGCAATGGTCTGATTCAGTATAAGGCTGCTTCATGTGTACTTCACAGGTGTGCATGTGACAGATTTTTTTTTCCTGATCATAAGCAGAGAGTCAGTGGGAAGTGCTGTTGCAACCAGAACGGTAGTGCCAAGAATGTGAAGTGTGCAGGATTTGGTGTTGATTATTTTTGTCCAACCCCCCCCCCACCTACTCAGCCCATCTCAGCAGTAGCTGGGTACTGTGTTGCTGGCCATGTTGTGATGGAGGAGGCAGGATTCTCTCAGATTTGCCACTACCCTGTAAAGCAGGGGTGTCAAACATATGGCCCTCAGGCTGGAACTGGCCCTTGCGAGGCTCGAATCTGGCCCATGAGTGATGCTTGCTTCTCTGGGGCTGCTGCATCACAGCTTGCTTCTGCCCCACTCCCTCAATTGCTCTCTCTTGCTTCCCACTTTGCATGGGAGAGAAAGAAAGCCAAGCCTCCCTCCACTGGCCGAGGGTTCCTCCTCCTCCTCTTTGGGGAGGAAGGGAGGGGAAGGAAAAGAGAGAGAGTCCCATGGCACCTTTAAGACAAACACAGTTTCATTCCAGGTATAAGCTTTTGTGTGCGTGCACGCTTCTTCAGACAGTGGGTGGGAGGGAAGGGAATTCTTCTGACAAGCAAAATTTACATTACATTTACTTTGATAACTGATCACACACATGTTGAACAAAGAAAGAGGGCAGGAAAGAGATGCATCTGACATAAGGGAATTAAAAGGAAATTATTTTGGCTTATTCTGAAAAGTAAGGGTTTTTTTAAGATTAGATTTCTCTGTGCCTATCTGGGATTTTATTTTCTTTCAAAAAGACCCTAAGAATTACAACACTTGGATTGGATTCTATTGTTTAATGACTGAAAGTAGATGACTAAACATTTTAAAATACATTTATGGTTCCATATATTCCAGTTCAACAGGTAGTCTCCCTCTCTCCCCTCCCACCTCACTGGCTGCCTTTCTTCACATTAACCCGCCTTTGCTTTTTTAACTATTTCAGTATCATCACTAGCACAGAGTGGATTTTGCCCAGTCTGAAATCAGCACATTAATTCACTTGGAGAAAGCCCCCTATCCTGTTCCAATAGATAGGGGGGGTAAAAGAAACCTAACAGCATAGCTTGCAATCTTCTTTTAGTGGAAGAAAGAAGAGTCCAGTAGCACCTTAACAACTAACAAAATTTATAGCAGGGCATGAGCTTTCATGAGTCACTGCTCAGTTCTTCAGATACAGCTAGAATATGAATCCATCTGTCCTTATATCTTGGAGACTGAAGTGATTTCAGACACCAAATGACAACAGCAGGCACTGGTAATGAGAGAAGAAACCTAAGTCTCAATTCAGTCCAGGAGGATGCATTATCTTGAGCTTCATTATCAGTTGCAATTCATCAGTCTCTCTTTCTAATCTCCCATTGAACTTCTTTTGTAAGAGAACTGCTACTCTTAGGTCAGCAACTGAATGTCCTGGAAAGTTAAAATGTCCCCCCACTGTTCTAATAGCAATAGAAAGAATAAGAGTCCAGTAGCACCTGAAAGACTAACAAAATTTATGGTAGGGTATGAGCTTTCATGAGTCACTGCTCACTTCTTCAGACTTATTTCCATTTATTTTTTGCAACCTCCTGGACTGAATCCTCTTCAACCAAATTGAGATGTAGGTTTCCTGTCTCATTACCAAAGCTGATATCTCCATGCCTGCTAGCACTCTGCATATCACGTCTAATCCAATCAAGCCTGCTATTGCCATTTGGCATCTGAAATAATCTTTGTGATGTTTGTATCTCTGGTACCTCATGTTACATTTTATGGCACACATGGCCCGGCCCAACAAAGTGACATTTATATCAGATCCAGCTCTTGTAACAAATGAGTTTGATATCTCTGCTGTAAGGGGCCTGACCCCTAAACTTACATTCTTTTTGGACCTTCAGCCAAGCCCACCTTGTCACCCTTAAACAAAGGCTTGCCATGGATCAACATCACCTTTGATATGGGCCACTATGCAGTTGCCAGTTAACAGATCCAGGAAGGAATTTTGCTCACCAGTAACACTAGCTTTCAGATCAGCAGAAGTTTTGCCTTTGCCATAGCAAATACCTTACTCAGAAGAGGGGACATAAGACCATTCTGGGTACGTTATCATATTTTCTCTAGTGTTGATTACAAACAGCCTTGTTACAAATTGGTTGGCAGTTGGATTCAGGGAAGCAGTTAAGAAAGAGTGGACTTTTTTGCTACACCATAAAGGAGGGTCTCTATAAGGACCTGGGGGCAAGAGCTGTTAGTAATGCTAACCTATAGGCGAGGACGACGACGGTACTGTGAGTGGACATACCTCAGGCTTCTCCCGAGCTGTCCAATCCCACTACGTTCTTTTTTGGGGGCCCACATGTGTGGGGGAGCTCTGCTTTGCTTCCTAGAGGAAGGCAGAGTGGCAGGGGACTTTTTTGCCCTGAAGCAGGAGCGTAGAAGTGGAGAAAACATGGCCACTGCCATGATTTTCACAGCAGCGACCAGCTGTTTTTTTATTAATTATTTGGATTATTATTTATATGCAACACATCACAGTAAGAAATAAAACTTCACATGAGTTCAAGTGGAAGTGTGGACGAGCGTTTGGATTATAATAACCCCAATGAATTTTCCCAACTTTGAGAGAGCGGCTATAAAAATGATCGGAATTAAGCTGTAAAATGGAGGGGGTAAGAAAAAGCAATTTTCCTGCTGTTTTGTTTGAAATATTATTGCATGTTGAGAATAATATGTGAAGAAAAAACGAAGCTTGGTGTAAGTAGGAGCGTTAAGATAGAGCCGGGAACAGATGAAGAAGAGCTAGACCCAGATACGGAAATAGGAACTCTTACCTTGGAACAATTTCAAAACTTTTTTGTAAAGGAAATAACGCAAGCTGTTAAGGCTGCCTGTAACTATTTGGCTGAAACCTATCAAAAGGCAAGATATGGCAAGTATAAAAAAGGAGAACAAACTCAATCAGCACAGACAATTGTTGAGGAGCGGGAGGATTCCATAAGTGGAAAGAGGGAACTGTGTGAGAACCAGCCAAAGCACAGGGAACCCCCCCCCCAAGAAACAGATATAACGGAGAGATGTCGCTCTAAAGAAATAGCAAATTTTGTACTACAAAAAGGAAAAAAAAGAATGGACGCTATTAGAAGCCCCAGTGGAGAAAAAGAACAAGAGGGGGGAAAGGAAAAGAAGAGAAAAGATATGTGGAAATAAGCCTAAAATGAATAGGAGATTGCAAAATGGGTTTTTGATGTATGGAAAACAAAGCTTAGAATTAAAAACCCAGGAGTACAAAAACGCAAGACATCAAAAAGAAATTGAAAAGAAGGAGGAGGATATGGACAGAGGAGAAGGAAAGAAAAGACAAAAATTATGTTTTCTGATTAACACGGCTTTGATACTCTATTTTGGGAGTAATATGGCTTTAATACTCTGTTTTGGATATATACGGTTTGTGGAAAGATAATTAAAAAAGAAGAAAGAAAAAGAGCTAGTTGTGGTTGTTAAGGTGGAGAAAGACTTGATAATTTGCAAGTTAGTTATTTGTAGATAGTTTGCGTTCAGTGTAGTGCTTTATGTTTGGTATGGCTGGTTAACTTACTCCCTTCTCCTTTTAAAAATATGGTTGGAAATATATACTTTGTCTCATACTATCAATAGGAAGTTAATAATTTAGGTGAAGGGATGGTTGACAAAGTTGGGATTTCTAGTTGTATTGAATTAGATGAATTTTGCTTACAATCTGAGTGTAGGTAAGAATGGTAGAGAAAATTGTACAGAAAATTAGATCTTTTTATATTGAAGTAACAGCTACTACAAAGATGCTTTGATAGGAATGTAAGAGACATAGATTGGAGTACAAGAAAGATTTAAGCACTATTATATGTAAGTTCTTTGTTTTTGAATTTTGGAACAAGCTAATAAGTAGTAGGGTTCCAATGATGTAACCTTTCTAGTGTGTACTGGTTGCCATAGGATCAGGAAAGTGTTAGGCAGGGCTCAATAGACGGTAAAAAGAAATATACAGTTATAAGATACCGGGCAGCAGGATACAGGGAAAACTTAGACAATAGTATTCTATTTTCTTTTTGGTTTTGGTTTTTCCCTTTACCTGATGCTCTCAATTGTTAGGAGATGGAATGAACCACATATTATTGCTGTTAAAATAGCTCAAAAAGGAAACAAACGTAAACTACGCAATCAAGTAGGATAACATTGTTGGTATGAAGAATTGTAATCTTTTTTCTTAGAGAAAATAATAAATTCTTGAATTATGTGATATGAGATTGGGGGGGAAAGAAAAGAAAGATTTAGTATTAATTGTGTAACCATTGTCGTAAAGTTAGAACTGGATAATACGATGTGTTCAAACACATGTATGTTCTCCTTATTTTCTCTCTGTGTGTATGTAGATGTTTGTTGGTCTGAAAACTAATAAATAGATTATTAAAAAAAAGTAATACTAACCTATAATGGATGAATTAGCCATACTCCAAGGTTGCTGGTGCCCTGACCTGGATAGCCCAGGCTAGCCTGATCTCATCAGATCTCAGAGGATAAGAAGGCTTGGCCTGGTCAGTATTTGGATGGGAGACCACCAAGGAATACTTGCTACACATAGGCAGGCAATGGAAAGCCATCTCTGAATGTCTCTAGCCTTGAAAACCTTATGGGGTCATCATAAGTCAGCTGTGACTTGACAGCAACAAAAAAATGTTGCTGGTAGCAGCAAGGCAAGTATGCACTTGTTCCATCCCTCTGAGCCAGTTTTTGTCCCTGGGATCCCCAGAAAGTAGACCAGGATGTGGGATTTGTCTCATGTCTTCAACTGTTTCTGTATCAGTTAATGCAAAAATGTGTCCAGAAGCCGGAGGAGAACAACATGTTGGCTTTGCTTTCATCTAAGCCTATGTTTTGTTCCTCGTCCTTTTCTGCCTTTCCCATGTATGGGTCCCCACTGTGGGTACAAGAGAATAATCACTACGAGGTTCTGGAGGAGGGACATCCAACATAAAATTGAGATAGTTTGAAAAAAGTTTTGGCAGTCATGCAAACAAGAATGTTATTAGCTGTTGCATGTTTAATATTGCATATGAAAAGATTACTAAGGGGAAATATGATAGAGGTTTATAAAGCTACACATGGGGTGTGGTCAGATGGGCCATTTAGTCCGCTTTCGGCCCGCCTCAGAAACGGATTTTTTCTGCACAGTCACACAGTCAACATCTGTCTCCCGTCCCCAGCCATTGCTTTCCAGCTCAAAACTGCTTTAACCCGGAGTATTTTGATACCAGGTCCCCAAGTGATGGTTTCCTGATTCTCCGGTTCCAGTGGCATTTTCCCCATGTGATCGCACCTCTGGTGTTGAGCCAGTTCTGGTTTAAACCCCCTCCCCACTCAAAAGCTGCCTGAGGCTTCCGCTTTTTGCCCGCCATTTTTTTCAAGTGTTGGTAGTGTGCGCATAGGTGGAGCTCCGCCACCACGTTATTAAAAACAATATTTAAACAGTGCCTAGTTCTAGCGTTTAGACCTGTTCGGGATCTCACGGAGGCCATTTTCGGGGTAAACGTTTAAAGGGAAGTGTTCCTTTAAAATTTAAAGGGAAGTGTTACAGCAGTTGGGTTGAAGTGGAAATCGCTGTTCTGTGCATGCGCGAAAATTTTAGTTCTACAGATGGCTGCCTGTGCGCATGCCCAAACTGAGAGAGAGAAAAAATAACAGCGATGTACGCTCCCGCGTGTGGACGGAGCAAGGAGGTGAGTGTGATCGCGATCCTCCAGGTTAAAAAAAACTGCATCGGGGCCGGAGCAATTTAAATTGTTCCCAGCACGCCATCTGACCGCACCCGTTGGGTGGGAAAAGTAAAAAGATTTTTCCTCTCCCTTTCCCATTATACAACAACTCATGGGTATTCAGTGAAATCTGTGTACAGTAGATTCAGGACAGACAACAGGAAGAACTTCCTACCTCAACAACTAATTAAGCTGTAGAATTCACTGCCAATGGAGATAGTGATGGCCATAAATGGCTTTAAAAAGATTTGGCAGTTTAATGGATGGCAGGTCTATCAGTGTCTACTAGCCAAAAACTAGTCCAGGCTAGCACGATCCTATCAGATCTTGGAAGCTAAGCAGGGTCAGCCTGGGTAAGTATTTGAAAGGGCAACCTCCAAGGAATACCAGGGTCGTGTGGCACAGAGCCAGGCAATGGCAAACCACCTATGAAACACCTCTTGCCTTAAAAACAAGTCTAGCTCACCACCTAGTAGTGCATGATGCTAAAGAGCTAGAGGTTCTGGCTGCCAGACAATCTCAGGATCTCCTGGCTATTATAAACACAATGCCATATGATAATTATTAGCCAAAATAGCTAAAGGGAATCTCCATGTCCAGAGCCAGTTAGCCTTCTATTACCAGTGATAGGAGGCAATATCAGAGAATGCTTTGGCCCTTATGCCATATTTGTTGGCTCTCCACGGCAACTGGTTGGCCACTGTGTGAAACAAGATGCAGGGGCTCAGGTGTGACCCACCAGGGCTCCTCTTACAATATTTCAGAAGAAATCTATTGTAGATTATTTCAGTGCTGAAAGTATCTTTTCCTGACCCAAACCCAGAATCGTGTGTGATTCAGATGTGAAAACATTTTCTGGGAGGAATGAAGACAAAATGATGATCAAGAATAAGGCACTTTACAGAGGAGGGAGGAATTGAGTGCTAATTTTCTATTTCAATCTGAAAGGTGGATTTACTAGCCTGGAACCGTTTATTTGCATTTCTAAGTGGCAACATGGAGCACAATGCAGTTTCGGAAAAGATTAGTCTTCATTTGCCGAAGTAATTGCTGCCGAAAACGATGACATATGGAAGAGCTGACAGGAACTGTGGCAGTGGGGTCGATTTTCGTCACTTGCTTCAAAAATGAAGAAATGAATAAAATGAAATAGAAAACCTCATTTGGTGTTGGGATTTTTTTAAAAAAAATGGAGGAGGGAAGCACATCTGGTGTAAAACTAAGCCTGGCCTTCTTATTAATCAATATGTCCTTTTGAAGAGAGCCATGTATGGCATCACGGCTGCAACAGTATTATTAGAAAATGATATAGTGTGCATTAGGATGTATAATTCATATTGCCTTCATTTGCTCAGACCATCGTGAAAATCCATAAATCATTTTCTTGTTCATGTATTGCCTAAGTGCAATTTGTCATTTTGCATTAGGGGGCTGCTTCAGATCATCAGTGCTTTTAATTCACTATTTAGAGTTTAACAAAATACTGCCCAGCCCTGTCTGACAACTGAGACTATATGAGAATGAAGTGCCCTCGGGGAGCTTGGACAAATAGCGAGAAGAGATAAGGAGGGTGCCCTTCGCGGTTAACAGAGTTCTTGTATCACAATGCCTTGCTTAGGCATATTAGCAGCAATCTATTGGGACTTGTCTTCTATGTCACTACAGGAAAATGGACACAATTTCATAAGAGGCCTGTCTTAGAAGGACATAACTTTGCTTAGGTTTGCCCAGTGAATCCTATATTTGGATATGAGAAATACCCTGTGGCATTTTTAATCCATGATTTTAAACTCAAATTCCCTTCTGAAAAATTTGGGTCCAGTTTACACTATCACATAAAGAATCAACGACACTCTTTTCACAAAAAATGCACATGTGGTGGCAAGAATAAGGAGGATATAATTTCTCAAATGTTCTCAAAAAACATGGAATCACTGCCTTCTTGCCCCGTAGTATTTTTAGCAACAATTTTTAAAAAATCATTACCTCCCTGCCACTGCAGGGAACATGGTAGCTATTTTAGTTACTAGACTCTAACCAACAAATCTGTGTGAGTGTGGGTACTGAAATAATGTTGCTACTGAATTAACAGTCTGTTGAGTAGTTTGGAGACACAAGGCTGCTGCATATCTCATTAGACCTGTGCAATCCTGAAAAGCACTTTCTTCCTGGTCCAGTGGAGACCACTCCTACAGGCCACAAGGCCCCTAAGCACAGCTTCAGCTGATTCGCTACCTCTTCACTTGGCAGTTCAGTGGGCCAGTGCAGGGAGTGCTAGTATATCCTTTGTAAGAATGGCTTCCCACACATCTGTCTGTGTGCCAAAACAGGGGTCAGAAAACTCTCAGGCAGATGTAAAGACTTCAAAGCCAGGTTTTGTGCCTGTAACAGGCAACATCAATGCAGAAATGAAAAGGTGGCACTTCCCCCATCATTTTATCCCCACACATCATACAATAACTCATGCGGATGTTTCCAACATGCATGTACCTGATCCATTCCCCAGTTCAAGGTCTCAGTCAGCCTATGGGGCTGGTTCACGCATGACTGCTGATTGCTTCATTATTCAACAAGATGATCTGTAACTGAATACACCATGTCTCAGTTGAAAAGCACTGCATCTACATTAATGTGGAATGATATGAACAACAGTCTGAAATGTGGTGGCCTATTGAGGCAGACAATTTACCACTTAATTCTTCAGTCACCAACGTGTATATACGAGCCAGCATAGACTGTCTAAAATGAAAGGTACACCTGCACTGAAGCCTCTTGTGCTCCCTCAATGTAATTACAGGCAGAGGGAAAAGGTCAACAAACCCATCTAGGGCAAATCCCTCTTTCCAGACCACCATGTCAGCAATGAGTACAGGTTCATCTTCAACTTGAGGGGATTGAAGTTGCTGGGAGTCAGTTTGATCCACAGGGAGAAAAATGCAAAACAACTTAATCAGGACCAACCAAAATAACACACGTACATTTCTGAGCACAGGCAGAGGGAAAAGGTCAACAAACCCATCTAGGGCAAATCCCTCTTTCCAGACCACCATGTCAGCAATGAGTACAGGTTCATCTTCAACTTGAGGGGCTTGAAGTTGCTGGGAGTCAGTTTGATCCACAGGGAGAAAAATGCAAAACAACTTAATCAGGACCAACCAAAATAACACACGTACATTTCTGAGCACTGGATTTTTTTCCAGGCCAAGCATTAATTTATGTTAAGGGGGGGGGGGAGAGATGTTGCTGGGTTTGATAAACAGTGTAGTCCTAAACAGAGTTACACCCTTCTTTCTTTTGAAGTCAATGGGCTTGAAGGGTGTAACTTATGTTTGGGATTTCACTGTAATCCTGTAGATTGTTATAGTCTTTAAAGGGAGAACAGGAAGTGTTCTCTTTGATTAATTAGATTAGCCCACACCAGGTACAATGAAGATTTGAGGCCACGTTACACCAGAGGAGACAGTGACTGCTTTCCCTAAACAGTAATGATCTGTCTCTAAAGCTGCATAGAACACACAAGTCCTTTCTAAAGCAGATGTAATAACTTTTTTTTTAAGTAGTCCTCTGAAAGACAAACTGGGATGTTAATCACATTTGGTGCATTAGGTAAATAGTGAACAGAAGACAAACTGCATAATGTGTTGCCCAAAGGTGAGGAAGAACTTTCTCTCATCAGCCAACCCCCTGTAATTTGCAGGGGGAAAGTCACAGCCTCAGATTTAGGACTTCTGGATGGCTGACAGAGCAATGGGCTTAGCAGGATTTTCACTCTGCTTAGGTTTACACTGTACATTCAGTATCCTCCAAAGCAGCAACCTTTTCCAGCAGCAATATTGCACTGCATAAAATATCTAAAAGCTGCAGCAAGGGCGTAGACTTTCCAATTTTCGGGGGCTGGGGCTGGGCAGGAGGCATTGCTGTGCTAGGTCCTTAAAAGAACCAAGGACCAGTGACATCATAGGGAGGAGCCAGTGATACCACAGGTCATTGTCACTATTTATGGAGGTGGAGCAATGTGGGATTTAGGAAGGGGCTCTCCAGAAATTTAGGAGGGTCTGGGAACCCTTGGGGATCACCCTAGCCAGACCTCAATGGCTCAGAAACAAAAGCACTACATGGGCAAAATCCTCTACATAAAACCCTGGAGAACCACTGCCAGTCTGAGTAGACAATGATGACACTGATGGACTAATGGTAGAGAGACAATGTTTTGTGTGCCAAAGGATAAAGGTTTAAACCTAGGAGATCTAAGAGAACAGGTGCTGGAAAGGATCTTTCTCTGAGTCTCTAAAGATCACCTGCATCAGAGCAGACCATGCTGAAGTAGATGG
>NW_015167543.1:529162-535744 GCF_001447785.1 Gekko japonicus | reverse complement strand
TCTCTCTCATATACTTTAATTGTTTATCCCCTTCCTATAACTATTCCTCATCAGTCTAACAGAGACATCCTACTGAGATCTATCCAAGGGGGCTTACTCCCAGGGAAGTATCCTCAGGATTGGACTATACTCTATTCAAATCCTTAATCACTGAGCTTGCTAATACTTTCTCTTCTTTCAGTTCCTTAGATCAATTTGCCCAATCTCCCATCAAACTCAAATCTTATTGGTTCTTGCAACTATGAGTAATTTATTATTACACTTCTATCACATGTCTCTTTCCTAATGATTGTGGCTCCCAGGAATAGGTTGAAAATGATTACCTGGGAAGCACCCAAACAGCACCATGCCGTGGACCCAGATGGCTCAGGTTAGCCTGATCTCATCAGGTTTTGGAAGCTAAGCAGGGTCAGCTCTGACTAGTATTTTGATGGGAGACCTCCAAGGAATACCAGGGACATGATGCAGTCGGGCAATTGCAAATCATCTTTGAATGTCTCTTACCTTGAAAATCCTACAGGGTTACCATGAGTTGGCTATGACTTGCTAGCACTTTCCAGCACCACAGGGCAGGTGTGCTTTAATGCCCAGAACCATTTGGGCAAGGTCTAATGTGTAACTACTGTCAGTAGCATGAGATGGACTCACAGCTCAATTGGATCTCATATCACTGTCATAACATACAAAATAGTAAAAAGCTCAGTAGCACCTTTAAGACTAACAAACTGTATTGTAGCATAATTATTACTGAAGCACAAGGGTTTTCAGAAAGCCACACACTCTTTTCCAATATCACTTCAGTGCCAGTCCCTGTCCTCAAATTCACAGCTCAAGAATACAGAGCATCACACTGGGGGAAATGGCTACTTTGGAGAGCGGACTCCCTTGCATTAGACTCCCCCCCCCCCAATCTCTGTGCCTGACTGGGCTTGGAAATGTGGAGGAGAATGAGGAAATGGGCTGGGGGGTTGGGGGAGAAACTATCATTGTGGGATTCCTTCTCTCCTAAGGAATGCCCATCCCCTCTTCTAGCTCTCCCTCTTGGAGTTTTCCCCACCACTAGAGTTATCCCTTCCCAATGCAAGGCAAACAGCTCCAAGCAAAAAAGCCTCGAGTCAACCCAGCCTCAAATTCCCCTTCGGAAGGAGGCAGTAGCATCTCTGCACACTGCACCTTACTGGGTGCCTGACAGCATCCTTCGGACTGCTCAGCAGACAGCACTTTCCCTTCCCTTCTCCCCCCAGCTTGGGATGCTGCATGTGGAAGACTGCTCCCCATGGCCATGCTGGTCTGAACTGGGTGGGAATTGGTGGAGAAGGGGAAGAGCCCCGCAGCAGCGTTCACCCAGAGACACGGAGAAATAAAGTACTATTACTTTTGTCCACCACCCACACTCCGGTAAATTGGGGACACTATATATTTTGGCCCAATAAACTTTTCACACACCAAATTTGTTTGGGAATTACGTACAAATATAATAATTAAATATTCTTTTGATAGTCCTGCTCATATACATCAACATAAAAAAGATTACAACAAAATGAAACCCAAAAATATTCACTTGGCCCTGGATGATGCAAATGAAAGGGCTCAATGAAAAGTCCAAAGTCATCTGAAGCGAAGTTAAGAGAGTCAAAGCTAGGTGCAGGACTGGAAGGGGGACCAGATGGTCTACTATAGTCTTCTAAGGCTATAGTCTTCAATATGGCTATCAGAATGGCTTGTGACAGGTTCAAAAATAAATCGCGGCTCACTGAGGTCAAAAAAGTCAAAGAAATCACTACTAAGGCTGCTTATAGAAAGGTTGGGGAAGGAAAACCTAGATTCACTAGAGTCACTACAGTCACTGTCACTATGACTGGAATCTCTTGCTGGCATAAAGAGTTCTGTGTCGGCTGGCTGATTGCAAAATTTATTATTCAGGAACAAAGCTGGAATAATTCTGGAACACACAGGAATGAAACAGGAACAAAGCTGGAACACAAGAGTGCTGGCTGTGCACTATCAAAGGTGTAGTGGAAGTGCAGGCTTCAAAGCTTGCCTGAAGGATGCAAAATACAAAGGGGTGGGTCCCACTAGAACTGGAACGGCTCTGGGACCCACTGCTGCTGCTGTGACACCGATAGCAAATGTGTCAAGCGTAGACAGGGGCTCGGCTTCTGGAACTTCCACCTGCTGCAGGGCCAGATAGGCGTCTGGAAACTGATGTCAGGTCAGGTTCTGGGTCCACCGGAGACACAACTTGTCATGTGTGAAAGATGTGAAAACCAGGATGGCGTTTCCCTCAGGCAATGGAGCAGTGGTGGTCGCCAGAAACATCAAAGGAGGCCAGGAGCAGCCAAATGCTGTTGGCTAGAAGCATCAGTAGCCAGACTTGATCTCCAGGGTAGATGTCAGGGGCAAGCCACATCAGCCAAGACAGAAAGGAGATTCCAGGCTCACAAATGAATACCTTGTTAAAGATGTTTCAAAAATAAAACAATTTAGTCAAATAATTATTTGATTTTACCTTAGTGGAGTCACTTCAATGGAGATCTATGGCTTTAAAAACATGATAGGCTGTTCATAAGAATATTAACAATACATTAATCATGGCTTTAAAGCTTTATGTTAATTTCTAAACATTTCTTTTATCTAAGTTAAACATTTCTTTTATCTAAGTTAATAATTTCAAGCAAATGTTTACAATCCTTATATGATGGTAGTTCTATACACTCTTGCAATTATTTTCTTTTGATGTCAACTTTTTATTGGATAAGGCAAGCCTGGGTCTCCCATATTCACAATCAAATACAGGATGTTAAATTGCTACTCCCCCCCCCCTTTTTTTCCAGGCAGGCAGATTACAAGAGGCCTGCATGGGCTCTTTCACAGACCATTTGTTGGGAGCTCCCAATCTCTTGTCCAGGAGATTGGAGATGTTATTTTGTGGTGGAGTAACCATGGCTGCACTATGGTGCAGGTCTAAAAAAAAAAACACCCAAAAAACTAGGAGTCCCAGATATGCCTATACCCCCATGTATAAAACTTAAGGTTGCATGCAATAAATTGCCATATCTTCAATGCCCCCCTTCACTAACAGTGGAGGAAGGGTTTCTGGGTGTTAAAACCCATGCTCCCTTGCTAACGAACAGCTGGATCATAAACAAAATTTAGCACTTAACAAAATCTGGGCTCATAGTTTTAAATGTGTACATTAGCAAGGTGCGATGTGGATTCCTGTAAAAGTTGCGGAGGCAGAAAAACCACATAGCCTAATGACCTCCCGGGGCAATTAGCAACCAGGAGGGCCATGGTACTGACATTTATGCAGACCACGGGATCCAGACTTTAATACTGGGGTCCCACTGCGGGGTGTGGGCACTCCCATGGCCCTGCTCTCTTTCTCCACTTAAGAGAGAAGGGTTTTTATCCCCCAAAATTAGCTTTCTTTTCAACTTTTTACTTAACACAAAACATATTTAAACTTTTTCTTACCCCCTCCTTCCTTTCCAAATTCCAAAGTTGTGATAGCTGGCCGGCTTGCTCTCTCCCCCCGCAAGATAACAGGAGAGACCCAAGGTTGTTGCCCTGGGAATGGCAGGCATTGTCATGGCAACGAGATTGATATGGTTACTGAGCCGGCCACTGGGGGGGAGTGCAGATAGGAGGCCAAGAGCTGATCACCAAGCTCTGTAATCTCCAGTTCCTCCCGGAATGTCTCCCAGGCGAGGTTATATAAACTGACTAAAACCTCCTCCATTTCATAGCTGCAAACAAATACATAGCTGCAACTAGGCTAAAGATGGTTCTTCCTTAAAATTAGCTGAGTTAAATAATATCCAAGCCACAACCATGCACCCATTGACAGGTCACTTTTTCTCTCCCTCCACACACTGCAATGCTTGACAGAAATTTTTTTACCCATTTTATTACAGTTTATAGCAGCATTCTCTGGCTGTGACAACCCCTTAGAGTTCTGGATTCTCCAAGGAGTCCCCACTCCCCACCAGCAAGGAGCTGTCTTTTAAAGCCCAATTGTAATCATTCTTTTAACACCATTTAACACCAATAAAATTCCCAACTATACACTGCCAAATTAAAGCAAACATCAATGAATGGATGGGAGGGTGCTTATTTAAATTAGTCAAAAGGTGTGCTCCTGTTCCTCCTTCCCTACAGGAAGAGGCAAGAGAACTGCTGAATTTAATCTTGTAACTCTTTTAAATTGAATGGCTACGTTTTAACAACAAAATTTCTTTATACCAAATAAATGAATGTCTACAGACGTAGAGCTGCGATTGCTCTATTTTTACATTACATTATGTCCAAAATCAAATCCTGGACTTTTTCAACCAACAAGCTATTGCAGTACAGTAGCGATACTACTGCAACAAGCTTTCAAATTCCCCAGAATTCCTCACCAGGCTGGGTGTGTTCGCTTTAAATCTCATTTCTAAGGACTGACAAAAGCTAATGTGAGCCTCAGTACAGCCTTCTCCCTACAAAAGTCTCCAAGTTTATTAATTATAGGTGGGGAGTCTTTTTGAATTCTTTGTGTTTTTGTCCGATATTGATAGCCCATTCTGATCACTAGGCAAGGTGGATCATTGGCATAGACACCTATCCAGCAAAGTTGCTTTTCCCATTGATGTGTTTACTTTAATGTTCCTTATTTTTCCCACCTGCATAGATTTCCTTAAGAGATGCTTTTGTTCCTCTTGTCCCTTGTTCCTCATTGTTTATTGGTTAATTATCTTAGCTGTGCCATCTTTTTACTTTTGAGAATTTATTTATTTATTAGTATTTTTACCCCACCCTCCCTGCGAGCGGGCTCAGGGTGGCTTACAAGAGGGCAACAATGGCCATATATAAAACAAGATTAAAACAATGAAATCATTGAATCACAAAAATAAGGTGCTCAATAAATGCCTTTTTATTAGCCCATCTGGATTTCCCATTTTTCCTCAATTACTTGAGAGGGGAAAATGCCTCTTGCCAAGCTCCAAGCATGCCACAATATTAAGAGGATTTAGAAACAGATTGCTTTCAAGTCCTGTTAAATCACAACAAGCAGTCATTTATCCAGATGTTAACAAACGCCACCCCCTCCCCCCTTCCCAAAGGGTTGGGAAGACAGGAAGCCCACTTGCTCTCTCCGGATTAAATTTACTGCCTGAAAAGTTAGTAAGAGGGGGGGGGAGTGAGGGAGAGAGGCCAAACATCTGTGTAAGCAAACGGCAGCCCAAAGTGATCCGGATTTGCATGATGCTCACACCTTTCCTCCTGCCCCAATAAAGTCACACCTTTGGTGCCTGGGAGGCGGAGAGAGCCTTTGTAGCGCTCCCCTCCCGCGGCTCAGCAAACGGACGGGGGTGACCAACTGGCGCTGCTTCCTCCGCCTTCTCAAGCCGAGGCAGCCACGACAGCTGCCTCCGAGAGGCACCGCGGTGCTCGCTTACACCGCCGCACCCTCCTCGCCAGCGTTCCGGCACTCCGGCCATTTGTTTACGTAATTCCCTTCCTCATGAAAGAGGCGGAGGGAGGCGACTTGCGGAAGGCGAGAACGCCGCTGCAGAGAGAGGCATCGGGGAAGGAAAGGGGCATCCAGCGACCGGGAGGCAAACGGGGGTCTATGGAACAGGGCGGACTTCAGCCCTTCTCCGCACGCTTGCTCGGACATTGTCTTAGGACACAAACGAGCCCACCGGAGTCCCAGGCGGCGCCTTTCTCGTGGCAGTTCTTCGAGTCTGCTCATTTCTTGAGCACATCGAGAACTGCACGACAGCGACTGAACCACGGGTGCTGCCGACAGTGGCTCTTACAGCGAGGGCGTCGCCATCCCTCTGAGTATGTTGGAGCCGCCCGAGCCCGGGCAAGACTTTTCCGTGGAGAACAGGAGAGATTCACCAGCGACTGGAGGAGCCCGTTTCTGCATTGCGCGCGCGCACTGTCCACGCACCTTGCAAAGCCTCACGTCTCCTGCCAAGACGTACTCTGGTCGCTAGGAGGAGCCTGCGGCCCACATTTGCGAAAAACCGCGCGCTCCGAGCTAGTGGTCGCCGGCTGGAGAAATGTTAACACTTAAGCGAGGCTGCCATGGGATGTTTACAGCCCGCACGGGCTGATTGGCCGTCAAGGCCGCGGGAATAGTCCTGGCGGACCAGTGGCTCCACCCCCACTGGGGCCACCCCTCCCCGCACCCAGGTCACTCCAGCCCCAAAAGCCGGGCGGACGGTGCTGAAAGGGAAAGGACAGGGCAGCCTCGGCCGGCCCCTTGCGCAGCCGCCACGGCCAGACACCTCCCGCTCCCGGCCGGCCGGGTGGGCGTCTCCTCCCTCTCTGGGGCCGCGTCTCTCCCTCCCCGCGGATCCCTCCATCCTTGCCAGCACCCCTCCCTCCCCCGATTTCAGTGAAAACTTGACCACGTTTAGATTGAAAGTTCCCTTCACGATGGGATTCTCAAGCAGGCAATCTGTGCAGCCCTTAATGTTACGCCTTGGAGAAGAATCAATCAAATGGAGGGAAAGCGTCAAGTCCCCCGGCCGTCCCCGGCCGGCCAAGCCGTGGGAATGAAGGACCCTCGCTTCTGTATGGCGCACA
>NW_015167543.1:458504-528977 GCF_001447785.1 Gekko japonicus | reverse complement strand
TCGCACACCCCTGCCCCCCCCCCCCCCATCCCACCCCCGGCAGCCCAGGATTTTAAGGGCTCGGAGCCAAGACCCATCCGCGTGAAAGAAGGCAGGAGAGACAAGGGAGAGCGGGCTGCGCGGAGGGAATGGACGGGAAAGGGTGTTTCGAGATCGGAGGCTGGCAGCACGGAGCCAACGAGCGGGGGGCATGCTTCGCAAACAACGGGCGAATGGGGGGGGGGAGCCCCTCTTCTTTCCACAGCCGGCGGAGTAGAGGAGGCGATGCTAAAGGAGACTCGTGCTTTTCTTTTCTAAAAAAGCTGGTTTAGGGATCTTTAGTCTTGCAATTGCTCTATAAATCTCCCCTCTGGGAATCTTGATGGCCCTTACAGCACAGCAACACGAGCAGACGACACTCAGCCCCCCCGCCCCCGCCCCGGTCTCTTTGGAGACTGAATGGGCTTCATGCCGAGGCTTAACGGGTCGGGGATCAGCATGCCACTCTCCAGGGCTGGCCATTTCACAAGTGCATTTATGAAAAACCCCTAAACGCAACACATGGACGCGGCACGTACATAGAATTCGTTTCTAAACGTCTGAGATCCTTCCCCTGCTCACTTGGTAGGGGGGAAACGGTTTGGTCGAGCCGCGGGCTTTACTGGCAACCTCCCGACGTTGGACCTGGACACACGTCCTCTCACACATCCCCCACCCCCCAGGTGCGTTTACACAGCGAGGCGTCTGGCCAGCGTCAGGAGACCGACCACCAAGGGTGCCATTTACGAGCCATTTACTTCCGAGTAAGCCTGCAGTGATCCACTTTATTACTCGGCTTACGCTCGTAGTAGCCATTTTCCGTACAGCCGGCATCGGTTCTAGAGAGCAGCGCGTGTGAGTGCGCGCCCCCGCTTCTCCAGAGTAGGTAAATTCGGCTGGCTGGCTACCAACTAGCACCCCGGTCCTCCAAGCCCTGGCTCCCGAGCCGAGCCACTCAGATGACGGGCTCCTCGGCTCTCGGTCCTCAAGGTGCCCCCCCCCCCGGCCTCTCGTTCTGCCTCATCTTCCACTCCATCTTATACCGATGGCGGCTTCTTCTCTCTCCGGCGCCACCTTTCAAAAGGCTTCGATCTGGCACTCTGTCAGAGAGGCGGTCGCGGGGGGGAGGGGGGCCTGGGCGTGCGTGTGTGCTCGATAGGACGACCCCGGCACCGCTGCCCCTTCAAGCGCCAAGCGAGACGACAGCGTCGCCCCTCCGGTCTGCTGCAAGAGCAGGATCAATGCGCGAGAAGGCGCCACCAGGTAGTGGCTCACCAAGTGCTGCTGTTCGGTTGCTATAAGTACAACTCCTCTGTGTAAAGGAGCCTGAAGTCACCATATGCGGGCGGGTGAGCCAATAGTAAACACTCTGTTGCTTGTCTCCCTGGCGGTCCACGCATCGTGTAACTAATTTGCTGGCAACCCCTTCCGCTGCATGGCCAAAAGCCTCGTTCGACTCGGTGAACCCTACTTCTGAGTGCGTGTGCGTGTGGTGGGGGGGGGTCTTCATCGAGTCTGTGGTTATCCACAAAGCGGTTAAGTTCTCCCCAGTCAGCGCTCCGTCGTTTTCAAAATGTCAGCACGCTGCTTGCAAATCGTGGGCCGCCATCCAAGCACACGGACCCCTCCCCTCAAATCTTGGTCTGCCTCGCTTGTCCAGATGCTCCTTTAGTGCAATTGATTAAGGAGTAACTGGTAAGTGCAGCCAAGTGTTTATGACTACTGAGACCCCTAAAGCTCCAGGCACTCGGTGGAAAAGCGGACTGTCTCCATTATGCATGTATTTAAAGTCGACTGGTAAAGGAGAAAGCAAAATCAAACTTCGAGGAAGATAACGAAGGGAAATTCTGTCTCAAGTTTCCCTTGTTGATGAGGGTTGTTTTTTTTACCCAAGCAGGTACAGAAATAGGCAAAAGACGAAAGGGAAAGCCAGTTGCAGGTGGAAATTCCGTCTCCACGGAGCAGCTTGTTTATTAGCGTCATGGTTTGCATTGATGACGAGAAGGTGATCTCCTTGCTCAGTAACTGCAACAGGGGAATAGTAACTTTCCGAGGCAGAGATTCCCTAGCAAGCGCGTCGGGAGTGGCAGGGTTATTCTCTTTGCCATAGACACACACACACGCACACACTCGCCCTGAGAATACAGCGTCGGGTTCTCCCAGCTCGCTCGCTCGCCCCCCCTTTTCTCCGTGACGTCATCTGCTGGACGTGCGGCGTAACCAATAGGCTGCCGGCCTAAGGCAGGAACGACGAGGCGATTGGTTGGCAGGAGTAGGTCGCTGCGCAAAAACAGAAAAGCCGAGCGCTCCGAGCTCAGAAACAGCCAGCAGAGATCACAGGAGCTGAAGCCGGGACGGGAGAAGAGAGACAAGCGAGCAGCAACAGCGGCTAGAAAGTGAATGTGCTTGAAAGCCACAGAGAGAGGGGGGCAGGCGATAGCGAAGGGAGAAGAACACTGATCCGGACCCTCACTAGTCAGAAAACGATGAGGGCGCTCAGGGCAGAGGAAGAAATGGCGAGAGAGATTTAAGGAAATCTCAGACAAATCCCAGAGAAATTCAGGGAAGGAAAGTTTGGGGCTGCCAAGCTGCCCTCTCCCTTTCCCCCCTTCCGATGGCATCTTTTTGCAGATCGTAATATTTTTTGCGATTTTTAAACGATCTTCTCTCCCCCCCCCCCCCCCCTTCTTTCATGATTTTTCTTCCTGCATCTCAAGAGGGCATGCCCATCGGTTCTTCCTGCAGCCTTCCCCCCTCCTGCTATGATCAGGAAGCCAAGCCGAGGAGGACAATCCTGACAGATACCAGTTCCCCGGGATTTGCTGTTGCTGCCTCCACCGCCTCTCCGGCTGCCGCGGTGCAGTGCCAGGACTCTGGGAATAAATTAGCACGGGCTCCCGCGTCTGTGTAGCCAGCTACCTATTGCCTCGCGTTGGTCATTTCTGGCGAAGATCACCGATGAGGTGGGAGCTTTGCCCGGCGTCTTCCCAGACCCACCTCGGGTGATTTTTCTTTCTTTCTTTTTTTTAAAGTGGTAATTTATTGATTTTGTTTTCCCAAAGCAAAGCGATGGGGGAGAAAGGAGAAAATGAAGGAAAAGGAGTGACCATAAATCCTTTTTAAAGCCCCCATCAATCTCTGCCCCTCCACCCCCTCCCTCCGCTCACAGGCACCGCGTTTCTCGGAGGAGGAGGAGGGGGCTTTTTTGGAGAAGGAGGAAGCGGTGTGTCGGGGAGGGGGGGGAATCTCTTCCCCCCTTTGGAGATGGTCGTGCTAGTCCTCCTTGCCTTAATCTGGATGGTGGAGGGAGCCCTGTCGCAGCTTCACTACACCGTGCAAGAGGAGCAAGAGCATGGCACTTTCGTGGGGAATATCGCCGAGGATCTGGGCTTGGACATTACAAAACTTTCGGCTCGCCGCTTCCAGACGGTGCCCAATTCGCGGAGCCCTTACCTGGACCTCAACCTGGAGACCGGCGTGCTGTACGTGAACGAGAAGATCGACCGCGAGCAAATCTGCAAGCAGAACCCGTCGTGCCAGCTGCACCTGGAAGTCTTCCTGGAGAACCCGCTGGAGCTCTTCCGCGTGGAGATCGAAGTGCTCGATATCAACGACAACCCGCCCGCCTTCCCGGAGCCCGACCTGACGGTGGAGATCTCCGAGAGCGCCACGCCGGGCACCCGCTTCCCCTTGGAGAGCGCCTTCGACCCGGACGTGGGCACCAACTCGCTCCGCACCTACGAGATCACCCCCAACAGTTACTTCTCGCTGGACGTGCAGACGCAGCCCGACGGCAACCGCTTCGCCGAGCTGGTGCTCTCCAAGCCCTTGGACCGTGAGCAGCAGGCGGTGCACCGCTACGTGCTGACGGCCGTCGACGGCGGGCAGCCCCAGCAGCGCACCGGCACGGCCCTGCTCACCATCCGAGTGCTGGACTCCAACGACAACGTGCCCGCCTTCGAGCAGCCCGTCTACACCGTCTCCCTGCCGGAGAACTCGCCGCCCGGCACGCTGGTGCTCCAGCTCAACGCCAGCGACCCGGACGAGGGCCAGAATGGCGAGATCATCTACTCGTTCAGCAGCCACATCTCGGCTCGCGCCCGGGAGCTCTTCGGCATCTCGCCGCGGACGGGCCGCCTGGAGGTCAACGGCGAGTTGGATTACGAGGAGAGCGGGGTCTACCAGGTGTACGTGCAAGCCAAGGACCTGGGGCCCAACGCCGTGCCCGCCCACTGCAAGGTCTTGGTGCGGGTGCTCGACGCCAACGACAACGCGCCCGAGATCAGCTTCTCCACCGTCAAAGAGGCCGTGAGCGAGGCGGCGGCGCCCGGCACGGTGGTGGCCCTCTTCAGCGTCTCCGACCGGGACTCGGAGGAGAACGGGCAAGTGCACTGCGAGCTGCTTCAGGGCGACGCGCCTTTCCGCCTCAAGAGCTCCTTCAAGAACTACTACACCATCGTCACCGAGGGGCCCCTGGACCGCGAGCAGCCCGGCGGCGACGCCTACACGCTGACGGTGGTGGCGCGGGACCTGGGCGAGCCGCCCCTCAGCACCAGCAAGTCCATCCAGGTGCGCGTCAGCGACGTGAACGACAACGCGCCCCGCTTCTCGCAGCCCGTCTACCAGGTCTACGTGAGCGAGAACAACGTGCCGGGCGCCTACATCTACGCCGTCAGCGCCACCGACCGCGACCAGGGCGCCAACGCGCAGCTGGCCTACTCCATCCTGGAGAGCCAGATCCAGGGCATGTCCGTCTTCACCTACGTCTCCATCAACTCCGAGAACGGCTTCCTCTACGCCCTGCGCTCCTTCGACTACGAGCAGCTGAAGGAGTTCAGCTTCCAGGTGGAGGCCCGCGACTCCGCCGCCGCCGCCGGAGGGGGGGCCGGCGGAGGAGAGGAGGGCGGCGGCGAGGAGGCGCTGGCCGGCAACGCCACCGTCAACATCGTGGTGGTCGACCAGAACGACAACGCGCCCGCCATCGTCAGCCCGCTGCCCGGCCGCAACGGCACGCCAGCCCGAGAGGTGCTGCCCCGCGGGGCCGAGCCGGGCTACCTGGTGACCCGCGTGGCGGCCGTGGACGCGGACGACGGCGAGAACGCGCGCCTGACCTACAGCATCGTGCGGGGCAACGAGGCCAGCCTCTTCCGCATGGACTGGCGGACCGGCGAGCTGCGCACGGCGCGCAAAGTGCCGGCCAAGCGCGACCCGCAGCGGCCCTACGAGCTGGTCATCGAGGTGCGCGACCACGGGCAGCCGCCGCTTGGGGCTGGGCCCCGGCGGCGGGGCAGGAGGGCCCGGCGGAGAGCACCGGCCCAGCCCCGCGGGGGGCGGCGGCGGCGGCGGCCACGGCGAGACCTCCCTGGACCTGACGCTCATCCTCATCATCGCCCTGGGCTCGGTCTCCTTCATCTTCCTCCTGGCCATGATCGTGCTGGCCGTGCGCTGCCAGAAGGAGAAGAAGCTGAACATCTACACCTGCCTGGCCAGCGACTGCTGCCTGAGCTGCTGCTGCTGCTGCCCCTGCTGCAGCCGCCAGGCGCGGGCCCGCAAGAAGAAGCTCAGCAAGTCCGACATCATGCTGGTCCAGAGCTCCAACGTGCCCAGCAACCCGGCCCAGGTGCCCGTCGAGGAGTCGGCCAGCTTCGGCTCCAACCACCACAACCAGAACTATTGCTACCAGGTCTGCCTCACGCCCGAGTCGGCCAAGACCGACCTGATGTTCCTCAAGCCCTGCAGCCCGTCCCGCAGCACCGACGCCGAGCACAACCCCTGCGGGGCCATCGTCACCGGCTACACCGACCAGCAGCCCGACATCATCTCCAACGGCAGTATATTGTCCAGCGAGGTAAGGCTGCCGGCAGAGGCGTGGCCCCGCCCCCCCCTCCGCCCTGTCGTCCCCTTAAGACGTGACACACTGAATCGGTGTTCTGGCGAAAGCGGCTGCCTGCTTTCTTGGAAGTCGACCCTGATGACTTCCGTGGGGCTCCCTCCCAAGCAAGTGCACTGGGGGATCACGGCCTCTATGGCATCGCTGGTCGTTGTCATCAGGGTTACTCCCTGCATTAGTGTTACCAACATGTAGTGGCAGGGGGGAGGCCAGTTTTCTTGTGACCTTTCTCTGCAAACCCTACTAGGTCTGTAACCTGAATGTTCTTCTCATCATTAGATTGTAAAATTCTCTCTGCTTTGGCTGGACTGCAAGCTACTTTTGCTGTCACTTCTGTTGCTACTACTGCTGCTGCAGAAACTGTTGCAAGTGGTAGAGGAATAGTCAGGGGACTTGTGTCCTGACTCTTCCTGGCATGACTCTTCCCGCACCCAGTGCCACCCCTCAGCCTGCAGTGCACTTTGCCTACTTCCTCTGTGCACTCTAACCCCCCCCCCCAGCTTCCTAATTTGCACAGGATGCAGCATGATGCATCCCTGGCTCCATTTCAGAATTTCAGTTCTGTCAGACAGGGTAGTTTGACAGCACTGCTATTTTCTTAGGTACTTGTGGTTTTTTCCTGCTCCTCTCCCTTCATCTTTTGAAGACAGAAGCATTTGTACACCAGAGACTAGGTTTGATATTATTGCAACCGAACGCCCACACTGTATGAATTTAAATGAAGCTAGCCTAGTATCTTCCATTTCTGTATACAAAAACAACATAGCCTGAGGTTTGGTATTGCTGTTTGTTTTATCTTCGGGTTAAACCCATTAATGCATCTGAGAAACATCTGAGTATGGTTCTTTTCAGGATCTGAATATCTCCCTGTGATACTCTCTATATTTAACACACACACACACACACACTGCCAATGTATTCGTATCTAGGAAGCTTTGCTTTTATGATTAAGGCTGTGAAGGAATTCCCTTGTGGGGTTGATGCATTACCAGGTGGAAGTTTTAATTAATTCCAGAATTAAGACTTTATTAATTAACTTTTCATGACTCTGGCAGAGTCATCTCTGTATTGAAGCATGCTTTGATCAAGAAAGCATTTTAAAAGATGTTTTTGAAAGCTTTTGTCAGAGCTTTTACACTCTGCCCCTTTATGCATGTTTTGTGTTATCCTGTGCGTAAAGAATTCATATGGATCATATAATCTAGACTTAATGTCCTACTAAACTGGATATTAGAGTGTATACTCTGTTACTGGTAGAAAAAATAGTTTGAGACTTAACAAAACCAATGAAGTTCTTTTTAATGTTAACATTTGTAAGGATTTAAAACACTGGTTGTAGGTTTTTGTTGTTGTTTTTTGCTGCCACTGTTGATTTTATTACAGTCTCTCTTTGACTGTGTTCCATAGAAATACATGTTGGAGTCTGGATTGTGGGTCCATTATTCAGACGCCATGGTAGCTCCTTTTATACTTTTCATCCGTGGGGTAATTTGTTGTTTACCAAAGGCTAGGGATTCAAATCTAGTCTTAATCCCTGTTGATTAAACTGAGTGCCAAGCCCATTGGCACTTTGCTGTGCAAGTAAAGAGGAAAAGTATATGAGATATGCTAGTAATATGTGTTCTTATAGGTGTTGAATGGCCTAACTCTGAATATTCATATTCCATTATTACAGCTGCAGATACATAAATTGGTTGCCAGCAAACCATACTGGGAGTTCATTTTTTTCTAATTATTTTTCTAGACTAAACACCAGCGTGCAGAGCTCAGTTATCTAGTTGATAGACCACGGCGGGTAAACAGGTAGGACCTCCTCATTCCTGATTTCCTAAATTATAGCCCTAATTTTTACACAACAGGAGATACATTTCAGCAAGTACGGCTAGGGATGTGGAAATATGTTCACTGCAGATGTAGAATAATAGCTGAGGAATATAAAAATGAATTTGTTCAGACAGAACCATTAAGCAAAATAAATCTGCACTGAATGATCATCTTTGAATTATGGCTGTGGTGGGTCTTGCTGAAATTACCTGGAAAAAAGAGCCAAATCTAATTTTGTGCTTGGCTGAAACGTGTTTCAAATACTTATGAGTCCCTTTGTGAGAATTGGCAGATAATATTGACTTCTCTGTGTGCAAATTTAGCTTTCCAGTTTAAGCAAATTCAACCAAATTATTTATAACAACTGTGTGTAACACAGGCGGTGTAATAATGGCCACTGTCTGTTCCAGTTGGATTGTTAATGCCTGAAACTACAAGTTTTGTTTGTGATGGAGAGAAGCACTGCTGTGAGTGGGAGGTCTGGCTGAGTGCAGCACCACATGTGACCATGGGATGGCAGAAGAATGTTTTATGAGTTTTCCTATTCCTGGGTGTTCACATATTAATACCCTTTTTTTTAATGTTTCTAGTTCTGCATTCCAGGAAGCAGACATAGTAAGCTCTAAGGACAGTGGTCATGGAGACAGTGAGCAAGGAGACAGCGATCATGACGCCACTAATCGAGGTCAATCCTCTGGTAAGTCTGATAAGGGGGAGATCTAAATATTTGATCTTTTAATAAGAGAGACAGCAAGGGCAATTACAGATAGATAAATAAATAATAAACCAGAAGTAATGTGATATGGAGTGTTTATCGTTGCATGCGCCTGTATAACTGAATGGCCTTAAAATGATCCCATTCATAATATACAGAGAAGGCTATTTCTTTTTGAACCCAGCTTGCAAGACTTTGGCTATGTTAGTTGTGTATGTTTGATGCTCCGTACATGTTGTTGTCTTCAATAGTAGAGAGACAAAGATAAATGGTAAGTTTGGTTGTAGGCAAAGAAAGACCTTCTGAAAAGCGGTTGGAAAGAAACCAAGTTCTTTGCAAGGACTACAGCAGGCTTAGGAAAGTGATGCACAGGGGGTGAATGAGTGAGATGAGATTGAGTAACAGCTGGATGGTGGATTGTTGTACGGTTTGCTTGTTTGTTTTGAGATCAGTAGTGTCACAGAACACTAGAAATGTGTAATGTGTTTGCAGAATTGTGGTTCTTTTGGTGATATGTTATTTCTGAACTAACAATAAGGCTACATGCAGTCATTTGTTCAGTAGCTGTGTAAGATGTGATTTGTTCTTTATATGCTGAAGGGGGAAAGTGAAAATACCTGCTCTTGTATTGCTGCTGCTACACTTGTTTGAAATAAGTTTTGACCCTGATGTTTGCATGACTGGAATGTATCTTGCAGCTTCACAAGTATCAGTTCACTAAATCATAAGCACCAAAGGTCTTGGAATCACCTTTGGCATCAGTAGTGAATAATCTTTCTCCCACTTCAGGTTCCCTCAAATTCCAGGTTTGAAAAAAATCCTGCAAGAACATAGAAAGTGACACTCCAGGGAGGCAGATGCTTTCCTTCACTTTTGAACCCTACTCATCAACACCAGTAATGCTCAGGAGCATTAGTGGAGAGTTTGGGCGTTCCAGCCCTTTGCTCTTCCAGTGTGTCGTTGGAGGAAGCCTGGGTACATAGGGGAAAAGTCCATTGAAGGGTTGCTTTATATTGCTGCAAGTCATTAATATGCAGACCTAATAAGACTTGAGGGGAGCCAAAGAGCTTCTGAGCTCTCTGCTTTTTGTAGGGTTTCATGTGCAGTGAACAGTCTCTCTTTTATGTCTGGGAACCTGACAACAAACCAGCTCTTGCCAGAAGTTTACAGAGAAGCACAGAGCCTCCTTGGGGTTTTTGCCCTATATTTGGCATATGATTTGTTGTGGCCTGCCCAAATCTGTGCTTTTTGCTTCCCCCTTTTTCCTCAGCCTCCACAATCAGAAGTTGAGGGGTTATAAAAATCCTCCATTGCCTTATCTCTTTGGCTGTTTTTCTTTTTAGTTGTCTTAGTTTTTTAACACATTTTATTGTAGTACTCATCTCCATGAACATTTCAATCAGTTTATTCTCTCAACATAATGAACCATAATAACCAAATAGGAGAGGAAAGAATAAACATCTGCATAAGGAGCTGGAATAGAAAGGCAGAGTGTGGGAATAAAATTGTGATGCACATCAAGCAAAAAGCCATTTTATTTTAGAAGAATCTAGTAGTGTTACTATTCTTAGCTAACTTGTTGTTGTTTTTAAAGGCTTATGTAGAATTAGAGCATTTATGATGCCTGATGCTTGGCATCAATTCTTATCTGTGGCCAATTATTGGTGCTGTTTTACTTAGCTAAATAGGTAGCAAGCTCTGAAGGCATACATTTGTTTGATTTGTTTGAACACTAAATCAAAGAAGCTGAATAGGTTCACGTAAACTGATTAAGATTTAGTGATTTAAAATCTTTAGTTTGTAGGCCTGCCTGTTAATCTGAATTACGGGCTTCTACAAATAAAACTGAGAATAGTTTTACAGTCTAATTAGGATTAACATTTTCAAGTGAAACTGTGGCTTAAATTAATGACTACTTTACCCAGTTTTGATAAATTATTGTTGAGCATTTATGGTGATCATTGTGAATAAAGATTTTTTGCAGAGATGGAATCGAATATGTATATACTGTGTGCACTAGAACCATCCACCTTTGCTACTAAGATGTGTAGGAGTAGAGCTGCTTTGTTGATGACTATGCTTGGACCTTTATGTGAATGTCACCTGTTGTGATTCACTGAAGTATTAGAGGACAGCTATTCCAATTTAAATAAATTACAGCCAACTTAAAATAGGGAAAAGAATATGTGCATTTAGGGGTGTGTGTGTTTCATAATGCTTTTTAGAACCAAAGATCTTTCTGCATGTAGAATAATAGTGTATTGGAGAAATTTTGCAAGATGTCGTATCTAAGCTTGAGGGCACCCCCCTCACCACCTCCATGGATAATTAAGCTTCTCTGCAGAGATTTCCAGTGTAGGTGCTAAGTATCACTGTTTGTTTGTGCTCTGTGCAGTGATACAGACACCTCTCTGCCAGGAGTTGGACTGAAGCCATCACCTCACTTCCTCTAGTTGCTTACAAAATTAACATATGAGGAAGCTGCCTTTGGAAAGCTAGATTTTGAATTGGGAGAAGAGTCTTCTGAACTCTAGTCCTAGCTTATTTAGCAATTAAAAGTGCATAGAGTTTGATTCTTGACAAGAGTTAATGATTGTACTGGCAAACACAGATTACTGTGTTGCAGTACCATATCGATTAAGGCATCATTTTCTAGCATATGACTGTTTGGGGAGTCAGGCCTACCTAGGGTTGCCAAATCCCAATTTGGATTTCCTGGGGATTTGGGGATTCAGCCTGGGAAGGGCAGGGGTTGAGAAGGGGAGGGACCTCAGTGGGGTATAATGCCATAGAGCCTATCTTCCAGATCAGTCATTTTCTCCAGGGGAACTGACCTCTATAATCTACAGACTATTTGTAATTCTGGGAGATTTGCAAGCCCTACCTGGAGGTTTGCAACTTTAGCCCCCCCCCCCACATTCATAAGAGGTTGGTTACTAAAAAGTTACCCTGACCTGGATAGCCTGATCTTGTCAGATCTCAGAGGCCAAGCAGAGTCGACCCTGACTAGTATTTGAATGGGAGACCTCCAAAGAATCCCAGGGTCATGACATGGAGGAAGGCAATGGCAAACCACTTCTGAATGTCTCTTGCTTTGAAAACCCTATGGGGTTACCATAAATCAGCTGCGACTTGATAGCACTTTCCACCCCCACTAAAAAGTTAACCACTAGGATTTTGAAGAGTGTATGCATGCAGTTTCACAGGATTTTGTTGTCAAGTGGGTTCGGAGAATAGTCTTTTAGCAGCCATTAAAAGAGCCAGTAGGCTGTGGTGATAGAAACTAGAAGGAGAATTACACTTGAGTTCATGTGTGGAGAATGACCAATGAAAAGACAAAAATCCCAGTGGGGCACAGAATGCTATTTTTCTTCTCTCCGCTTCTGTAGTGTTATAGTTCAATCCCGCTTTGAAGATGATTTTGGCATTTAGCTAGTCTTGGAGGAAAATAGGATTGAACATGAGGGAAAAGGGTTTAAGGCAGTTCTTTGACAGTGGCCAAGTATTTTATTTTGGTGTCTTTCACTATGATTATGATGATTAATAATGCGATTTACTAGTCCAGATTCAACTATGATGTCAATGTTTTGTAAAGCTCATGGGAAGTGGAGCAGGGAGCATATAGATTACTGAAAGCAAACTTGTGAAGACTATCTTTACAACTGAAGAAATGGCAGGCAACTTTATTAATAAAACATACAGCATTTTGATGAAAGTAGATGCAATGTGGGGGAAAGAAATCTGGCAGATATTAGTACCTTACTTTACAGTTGCAATTTTTAATTGGATAATTAAAGGATGGTACTTTGAAGATTATTCAAAATCTCTGGAGGCTTTGTGTTTGTAGTTTTTTCTCCTTAATTTAATCAAGAAGAAACAAATCTAAAAAATGCATAACATTGCAGAGCAAAATTAGTGATTTTATGGTAACTCCCATGGCTGTAGTCCGGTGTATTTTGAAGGTTTTTATTTCTCTAAGAACGCAGTGGGAATTAAGCTGCCTAACCCTAGACAGGATTGCAACCAACTTCCATGTTAAACTTTGAAGAAAATATGTGTATTAATATGTGTTATGCTGCTGTTGCGACAGTCCCCCCCCCCAAGAGAATGTCTTTGGTGCCACAACCAATACCTTTTCTTCTTGTAAGGCTGTCTTTAAAGGAATGATGTTTCATGGCTTCCTTAATTATGGTGGATGATGCGATTAGGGGCAAGTTGTGGGATCTAGACAGAAAAGCTAGGAAACATGGTTGGCTGATAAGATTTTAGAATGCATATATTAGATATAAATAATGATGAATATTATTGAGTAGTTCTCTGTATTAGTTTTTTAAATCCTTTCAGCAAAGCCATTGAACATTCATAACTTGCATTCACTTTTAAAGAACCAGTTTAACACTGTAATTGAAGCTTTTACCATTTTTTCAAATTCAATTATAGTTTAAAATGTTTTTTTCCGCACTGTAGATTGGCAGTGATAATGGATAGGCTAGCCCAGAAAGACTGCACATCAAATGAGATTTATGACAGAATGGAGATGGAAGTGTTTGAGTGACTGAACATTTCTTTAAGCTATAAATCAAAAATATGACTCTTTGTTTATGGAGGAGTAAGGTGTGGGCAGCCTCCCCCTCAGTTCTTATTGGCAAAATACTAATAGTTCAGTCAGATGGTTTACTGAATAGCATACAATCTCTGCTTCTAGTTTTAAATCAACTGAACAAGTATGTTAGTGATGACATCAACCACTGGCCATTTGTTTTGCTTTAAAACAGGCATATTCAGTCCAAGGCACATGGAGAGCCACATCTGCATTAAGCAGAAGAACCACGTGACTACTGTGTGGCCTGTGTATCACCCCACCAAACACATACACTAATAAGATGGAGATATTAATATTAAATGACCAGAGTACCTCTGAGCATGTAAGATTGTTTCTCCCCACCATTTTTGAACTTTAGCTAGCACTTAAATATCTGGATTGAGGGAGCAGGCTTTTCACCTTCTCTTAAGCATGAAGCACAGTAGCTCAGGTGAGATAGCACGATTGCCAAGGCACTTGTTGGAGCGCAAGGTGGCTGTGGAGAAAGAGGAGTAAAATCACCAGCTTGTTTTTTTCCTGGGTGGATGCCCATGTGGTGGTTTTACTCTCCCTTCTCTGTGGGAAACTTGCTCTCTTCCCAACAGCTGCCCAGGTGCTGGGGTAAGATTGTGGAGGCTGCAGAGAAAGGGGTATCGTTGAAGAGGATCGATCCCTCTATCCCTGGCACAAGGCCCACAGCACAGAGAGGCTTGCACCTTGCCCATCCTCCGGTCCCTCCAACACTTAAGGTGGGAATCACCTACCTGCCACAAGCTTGACTGGGACAATAGTATTGCCCATTTGCCTGGAATGTGGGGAAGGTTTCAAGTTGGGGAAGCATGCTCAGATGCTCAGATGGCATGTCAAATAGCCACATATGGCTCCTGAGTGAGTGTCACTGCATTAGAAAATATAAAGACATATGTAGCTGCTTTAATTACCCTAATGCCATAGGCCATAAACTGGTCTGTTCTGGTTGTTTTTGTGGCAGTGGGAGCTTTTGGTAGGCATCTTGAACCTTCAAAATGGTGCAGGACATGTATCTAAATAAGGAAATAATGTCTGGAGCCATAGGCGTAATCTTCGTGGGGGCGGCGGGGCGTGAGCCCCCGCCGAAATTTTCAGGAAGGTACTCAGCCTCCCCCGGGAGCCACCCTTGCTCCTAGCAAAGCAATGCCTCTGGTCGAGCCCCAGCCCCCCCCGGGAAATTGGAAAGTCTACACCCTTGTCTGGAGCTGAACTAGCTCATTAATAAATGTCCTCTTAAATATACTTTTAGGCACCCTGTGCGAGACATGAGTTGGGTTGCCAGCTGTGAGTTGGCAAATACCTGGAGATTTTGGGGGGGGAGGCTTAGGAGGGAGGGTTGGGGAGGAATGGGGCTTCAGTGGGGTATAATGCCATAACGTCCACTTGCCAACGCAGCCGTTTTCTCCAGGGGAACTTATCTCTGTCGCCTGAGGATCAGTTGCAATCCTAGACGTGACTTGAAATGTGTTTGATAATTGAACGTGCTTGTTTTTTAAAAGTTGGATTTAAATTGGTCCCTACAGAAAGCAAATAGAGAAATGACAACAAAAAGGAAGAAACAGTTTCTCTAAGTTTTGAAGTCTCTGTTATGTGGCATTGTAAGAGTGACCAAAACAGGCACTGTATTGTGCCAAGAGAAACATATTAGGTTCGTATTTAATGTCACTCTGCAAAAATTCACTGTAAATAAGTTACAAGTCACTTAGCCATTCACCTTTTCTCAATTTAGTACATGTCTGCATCACCAGCTGGGCTTCTCTTGTTCCAATTCTAGGCCATTATGATGCCATGAAAAAACACCTGTTAGAAACCATTTGGTAAAATGTCAACCTATTGAAGAATATTTTAATAAAACGGAGAATCAGAATTAAAGCCTGTGTGTGTGCTAGTATAATTTCCAAACCAATCCAGTTTTCATTTAGGCATACCATATTGTAAGATACAATTGCATGATGGCCAGAATCTATAAGAATTGGCTGATGTTCACTTAATGGAAACGATTTTAAAAGAGTATTTTGTATGTTAGTTTTCCATATCAGGATTTCAGTGATTAGTATACTTTATTGTGGAGGAAACTCCTAACATTACCATTTTCCATGCAGAAAATTGGTGCTGAACAGCTGCTCACACAATAGAAATATTTAACACCATCTCCATACAGCCACCACCATTCTTAAGCATCTCTTTCCAATGCAAATGTGTACACCTAGGATTGTATACCAATAATACCATATACATTTTTGTATTTCAATGATTTCAGAGATTTCTTCTTTATTTCAACAAAACCACATTATATAAAATACTCCCAGTTTAACCTTATCATCTTAAAAAATAGCACATAACCCAGACAGAATTTCATACTTGAAAGCCCCATTGATTTCAATGAGAAGGGGTTAAATGCAAGCCCATGAAATCAGTTGTACTTAGAGTGCTTCATCGTGACTCTAATTTCCAGTCATTGTAGTACTGTTTTCATGTTTTATATCACACTGTTATATAATGTTACTTGCTTGGTTCCTGCAGCTGGCAGGCAGAAGTCATAGGAAGCCACAGTGAGTTTGTGGCTCAGAACCTAATGTGAGATTGTAAACAGCAGACAATTTATACTATAAAAGAAAGAGGGCCTGGTTGTTGAATACATTTTAAAAAATCTTAACAATTTATCCCTTTAACTTGCGTTCAGTTTCTGAAAATGTTTAACAGATGTAAATATTGTGAACTGGATTCCTTCTAAAGATGATGGGTATTACATATTTATATTTGCCTGTTTTTATGAACTCTAAATGTTAAAGTTTAATTTTTAAAACTGATTTTGGTGCTATAATACCTAGTAATCAGCTAGTAAAATTATTTGATACAAAAGCAGTGCTGTAGAAATGTTGGCGATATGTTGGTATACCTTTTATTCTTTCTGCTCCTTTCTATAGCAGCAAAGACAGCAAGCTAGCCATTTACTTCATTGAAACCCTTTGTATGTCTCACATGCTGTTTCTTCCATAAATCTGTAATCCCTGCTGCCGTTCATGTTTGCATTCCTCAACAGCTCACCGATTAGTAATTTACTTCCAGACTTATGCATACCAATTATCAGTAGAAGGTTACAAACAAAGCTAGGCTTTGTACTGCACATAGCTTAATTTAAAATAAAATTGTCATTATAAAGCAAGATTAATCTCAGACAAATCCCCTTGCTTTTTTTTTTTTTACTTTCTCAAATACTTGTTGATCAATTGGTGGGATTTCTTGTTTGCAGAATATTTACTGGCACATTGCTTCTTACTTATATGCCCCAAATTAAAATTCAAAGCCATTCCAGTATTTTAAGCTCTTGTGTGTGCTTGGGGGAGATAGCTAATGATTTTTATGTCCATGGTTCCCAATCCTTTTTATCAAAAAGCAAGCATTCCTCCCCAGGTTCCTCTCTGAGAACCATCTGCCATTCTTGAATCCTGATGTTGAATAATCATGCAATTTACAGATTTTGCAGCAAATTACTCCTATCTTTTACAATCAGATCCTTTCAGTCAACTTGTAAATCTGCCATAATGCCTTGCCAGTGAGTTTTGGTTCAAAATTTTAGGAATTGATGATCTGTGGTTTACAGTAATGAACATCCAGTGGTGTCCTGGCTACTGTTGGTACTGAAAAACATCTTGAAGGTTACATCAGTGAGCTTATAGCATTTTAGGTACTAGTAGTATGTAGTAATAGTAGTAGTAGTAGCTGTGGTGGCTCTAGTGGTTAAGACGCTGAACTGCAGGCTGTGGAAGGTCAGTAGTTCAGCAGTTCGAGACCCGGGTGCCGCATGATGGAGTGAGCTCCCATCTCTAGTTCCAGCTCCTGCCAACCTAGCAGTTTGAAAGAAAGAAATTGCAAGTAGATAAATAGGTACCACTTCGGTGGGAAGGTCACAGCGTTCAGTGTGCCTTGGTGTTTAGTCATGCCGGCCACATGTCTTTGGACAGCGCTGGCTCTTTGGCTTTGAAATGGAGATGAGCACCGCAACTCTAGAGTCGGATTCGACTGGCTTTCGAGCAATGGAACCTTTACCTTTAGTATGTTCATGGAGTAATTTTAAGGCAGTCATTATAAGGCCAAATCAGCAAATGATTTTGTTCAGGTTACACAAACATTAAACATATCTAAAATACTTAGCTTTCCCAAACAAGATCTTAAGGAGTAATTTTTAACCGCCAGAGGCTTAATACATGAGTTAATGATGGTTATTCCATTCCATTCTAAAAGACTTCAGGCATCACCATTTTTCAAGAAACCTGGACTTAAAATTCAATCAGTCTACTGAAATGCCAATCTGAAGTTCATCAGTAGAAACTCTGCTTGTCATTCAGAATTCTAATGGCTTTATAGGATTTGTAAGCAAACAGTTCTATGTTGGCAAGAACCACTCTTTGTCGGTATAGAGTAAGCATTAACATGTTTGTCAATAGTATCTGGATCTGTGTCACATCGGACAACAGTTGCCCTTAGTGCTAGTAATTAGTGTAATTTCAATCGAAGCTTTTCTCCAGTTTTATGGTGGCTTATGGGACTGTAAGGAAGAAGCCTACGAAAAGTATATTGGAAGAAATGGTGAGAAGACTAGTTCTTCTAAGTCAAGTTCTTTCCTCTAAAGTAGGATGCTCAATTTATAGCCTTTTGATTTTTTCAGACACATTCTACATTTATTTTCCACTGGTGAAATCTAAATGAACAGCAACTTAGTAAGAGCCATTTTTTCTCGTTTTGTCACCACTTTCCTGTCAGATTCTGGGCAACAGGTTGCTGCCAACACTTTCTAAAGGAATGGGACTTACTCCCCAATAAGCTCAATGGAGTAGCTTCACAAGAAAAAAATAATATTCCCTTTTTATGACTGTTTTGCCAACTGTGGGCATTTGAGCACTTTTTTTTTACTTTTTAAAGGCTAAATTGATCACATTCTTTATTAATAGGATGAAGGTGATGGACAAACCCCCCCTTTTTTGACTGCTTCAATCAGCAGCTGGTCATCATGATGCTGAAGATTATATCTGCAGTTTTTTTCTCTCTTTCCTGCATGTAGGCATGGATCTCTTCTCTAATTGCACAGAAGAATGTAAAGCATTGGGCCACTCGGATCGGTGTTGGATGCCCTCTTTTGTCCCTTCTGATGGACGCCAGGCTGCGGATTACCGCAGCAATCTTCATGTTCCTGGTATGGACTCTGTTCCAGACACTGAAGTGTTTGAAACACCAGAAGCTCAGCCTGGGGCAGAGAGGTCCTTCTCCACCTTTGGCAAAGAGAAGGCCCTTCACAGCACTCTGGAGAGGAAGGAACTGGATGGACTGCTGTCTAATACACGAGCGCCTTACAAACCACCGTATTTGAGTAAGTACTGTTCAAAAGGCTGCTAGACAGTGTTTCCTTCCTGGAAATAAATCTCCATTCCCACAATGTGCTTGTTAGGAATAGAACAGTGTACCCGAGGCAATAGGGGGGGAAAAACCACTTGAAACCCTTTGGATTGAGAATCATTGAAAAGAGAAATGTTGGTTCCCCCCCCCCTTTTTTCCCTAAATGCCTGTGGCATTTTAAGTTTGTAACTTCTAGGATCAAGTTGAAGATGGATTTGTAAAAAACAAATGTGTAGCTGTTTTTTGGAACTGATACCCTAGTGCATTATTTTGAAGTAAATAATTAGGAAGACAAGTGTTTCTTCATCTTTTTAGGTATTTGTAGTACTTCTTTACTGAGATGTCTACTGCACCAAACAGTTTTGTACCACAGCTGCTCTGTTCCCATTGAAAACTTGGAGCTCATCTTCTGAGTCATGGTTCACTGCCATTTCTACTATCTTTTGTTCCCTTGACCATCTTTCAAGGGAAGAACTTTAATGTTCTGCTCTAATGCTCTCTGAATTCTTCTGATAGTCATCATTATGATATTTGGTGACACAGAGGATAGTGTGTAGGCTTAAGAAAGTTACTTCATTATTAATTTCAGATCTTGTGCCACTTGAAGTCATATTTTTTGGGGGGGCCAAGATACCAAATATACCAATCACCTTCCATCACATTGTGTTTTATTACAAGTCCCAAAGTCTTCCTTTGATTAGAAGTGCTTGTGATATTTCTTATAGTCTGTGTGTCTGGAACTGAGAGAAGCAGTGTTGCATCAGCAAAAGCAAAGCTTTGATTCAGTAAGTGAAATGGCTGCAAATGCTGCAGGAATCCTTCTTAGAGAAAAAGGAAACCTGACTGAAGACAGTGGTATGACAGTGATGTCGCTACAGGAGTCCAGGAGAGTTCTGAAATACATGTTGAATACTGGAGTGCTTCATTGTCTTTTTCTTCAGTTTTGTCTTGGCAGTTGCCCACCAGGAATTCAGTCTATATGTCAGGCATTCAATCTTTACGCCAATTTTACCTCTTAACTGACTATGAACAAGCATAAGTTTCTAATATCAGGTTTGTAAGCTGTATATTTAGTTACTGATGTAAAGCACATAATTTGTTTCAGAACAGTAATATTTCTTGTATATGTTGCCTTTTAATTTGTCTGTAGAGGAGGATAGCTTTTTATTTGTTTTATCTCACTTTGTGATCCATCTAGTCTCATGAATACATTCTTTTACTCTATAGCTACTTTTTAGCTATGTATTTCTACATAATTTTAATCTGGGTGTTTCCATTCCGTGTCTGCTCCCCCCCGCCCCTCGGTATAGATAATATTTCTTTATTGGTGGCTGAACCCAGTAATTATCACTTTTATGATGGCAAGTTCGTGTCTGAATTGGGTTGTTAGAACGGGTGAGTGACTTTTAGTTAGAAAACAAGCCTGTTTCCTGTTAATTTGTCATTTTAACATGATGCATGGCTAGTCAGCTTCATTATATATTTTCTCATGAGCTGTGATCTTTTGCACCTAATCCTATATTAGATGTAAGTCCTATATTGTAAATGAATGCTAAAAAGAATTTGGGGGTGTGGTACCACCCAGTTGGTTTTTGCATTCTATTTGATATTCAAGACTTAATCTGTATTAAATATGAAATTACATGGCTGACTTTTACTTACCTGTAATGATTTTTTTTAAAAAAATGATGTCTAAGATTATACTAAAGTTTCTTTTTGGGGGAGGGGAGAAGAAAGCAGTTGTTTAGAAGGATGGTTTTCTATAGAGCGGAAAAAGTGTTTCCCAGTGAGGAGCCTTATTCTCTGTTCAATTCAAAGGGAAGCAGCAGAGTTTATTCAAGAGGTAACTATAGCAGAACTGCTAAGTAATAGTGACCACAGCATAATTAAGTTTAACATTCTCCAGGGGCAGATTGTACCAAAAACCATTAAGAAAACATTGAGCTCTATAAAGGGAATTAGACAAAAAGCTAATTGAGAAAGCCCTGAAGGGGTGTAATATGCAGAGTAAGCATTCTGCTATCACACCTATAAGCTAGGACACTGGGGTAGAACAGGGAGGCATATTTGCCTCCAGGAATAAAAAGCTACATTTTTATTGAAGCTTTGTTCTTGGTTCAGAAAAAAAGAGATAAAAATGTATGTGTTCAGTATAACAAATACTTAACTCACAAAACACAAGGTTTAGAATTACCACCACCACCACCCAACCCAAAGAGTGGAGCTGTCTGGGACTCACATTGACCCACCTCCAGAAGATTAGAACTACATGAGAATATCTGCATTTGAACTGAAAAATGTGCCCTATTTGTTTTAACAGGCCTTTCCCAGCAGTAAATTGATAGGTGCTTCTGAAAGCTACAGAGGCAAGTGTCAGAAGCAACTTACAGTGCAACCTAAGGGGATTCCTGTTGGTGATAGGGATATAATACCATAATATATACAGGTGTATTGTTTTTTAAAAAGTGCTTATTTAATTGGGCCCCTTTAGTAGCAAAAGCAAGCCTTTAAAACAAACTGCAAGAGTAGGGCAGGGTCCCATTATGCTGAAACGTGTAACTGTAGACAGAACATATGCAGAAGCACAATTTAAAATGAGAAGGCAACATGTATATTCTGCAAGATGCAGACAGTTGGAGGCCAAATATATCCATAACTTCTCAAAGTAAAATGATTGGGGGAATTCTAAGGTGGGCTAATGAAAGTGACAGATAATAGAAAGTAGTCTAGGAGATGATTTCTTTGTGTCTGTAGTCAGCAGCAGAAAACAAAACATTAACAGTTAAATACCATTTTAGGAGTATTTCAAAGGGTTAGGAAAACTGCTAAATGATCTGGTTTACCAGGGTTCAACTCGTGGGATGAAGTAAATTCCAAAGTAGCTAATATGACAGATGCATGCATATTATCAGTTCTTGTCAGGTAATAATTAAGGGGCCATATCTAAGAATGAGAGATCAAGTGACAAAGTGCGGGAACAAACTAACACATTAAATAAAAATAAATTGATAATACCAGATGGTATTCATCCAACAGTTAGCAAAGGAGGTGAAGGGAAAAGTTGACTTATTTCTAACAAAAATAGTTTCAATGCTCTAAGTTTCGTGTTATAAATAAATTAAATTTAGAAAATGTTAGAATAATTTTTAATTTATTTGCATTTATATCCCACCCATCCCGTGGGTGGGCTCAGGGTGGGTAACATCAGAATAAATAGAATTTCAGTTTAAAACAGTAATAATGATTTTAACCTAATGAACATGGCAATTTAGAGAGGTGCTACTAATAAAAAAGAAGCAGTAATTAGAATAGGAATTATAAAACGTTTGAGTAACAGTAGACACGTAATCTTTAGTAATTTTTGTAGTAGTTCTACTATGCATGGAGTAGCCTCCAAAAACAAGAAAAAAACCAATAATAAAATAAAGCAATAACTTTCACAATAAAACTATAAACATAACCGGATCATAAAGGTTCACTCATCACATAATGCACTGCAGAACCTTCAAACCCAACAAGAGACTACCAGAACAGCAGAGGAAACTAAATCAGAGTAATAGTCCTCAACAAAGGTCACCATTGTCTGCTTTGGAATCTACCCAGAAAAAAAGTATCTTATGCTTCTCTTTTGGCAAGCTATTCCCAAGAGCCTGTCTGCTGCACAGAGAATGTTGCTGGTACTAGAGTCCAAGCACCCCTCCTTGAAAGGAGGGTACCTCTAGAAGGAATTGTTGAACAAACCTAACTAGGCCTATCTAGGAAGATATGATTCTTCCATTTTTGTATCTGGTGATGATTGTTTAGACAAAGTATGACTCTGTAGAGGAGTTGTGTATAGCAAGATGTCAAAGCAACATTTCTCTATTGATGATTGATCCTTCCAGATGTAGTTCCAAATTATTGGTTTTCTTTCCCTTGTGAGTGGGAAAGCAGCTGGGGGTGGGAGCTGAGTAGATATACAGAAGAAAGAAAAATGGTTAAACAGCCTCTTCGCCCATAATCCCCCTTGAGCTCTGATGCATTTTCAGAGCTGCTCTTCATTAAGCACACACAAGCAAAGAATCAAGTGACTTAAGTATTTTAGCCCTAGATTGAATGCTGGGTAATTTGGGTCCATTGAATATTAAAAACAGACTAGTGTGGTTCTTTAAAGAAGAAATATTACCTTCCTTGTGTTGGAGCTCTGGGGCTGGGGAATTTTAGTCAATGAGATTAACAGCCTAGGTCCTAAAAATGTTGAAATAACCCATGAATGATCATGTAAACTAGATGCCTTAATGGTTAGCTAAGAAAAATGAAAAGGGAGAGGAATTCTCATAACAGCATTACTACTTAATTTCCCAGGTTGTTGGGTCTTCAGGAAAGGACACCAAAGTATTAATGATAATATATATCATGTCACTGTGACAATCTCCTGAACATCTGCATGGGTGTTGGTAGTGCTATACTGTGTTTGATATGCCCAGATTCTGGTTAGCAAAAGAATAATAATGTATTTAAAATGCATTATTTTCAGGTGATGAAAAGCTATAGGGAAGGTTAGAAAAGAAGGATATTTTATATTCACAGGACTTATGTATGCACTAGGCCTTTTAAGCAGTTCTGCCCTGCCTTCCTTCAACAAGCTAATCACCCCTCTGAAAAGCCACTCCTAAAGGTCGGGAGACCCTCCACACTGGCATCCAGTATAAAATAAAGAACTACAATTGGAAGTAAAAATAGGAAAATCCTGCTGCATAGGTGTTAGCTAGCACTATACCTGTTTTTCGGGGGCAATTTTGTTTCCCCCCCCCAATGTATGCTTGGAAACAACTGCCAATGGAATATTATCCAAATCAAAGTGACTCACAGTATTCAGATTTTACAATCAGTCTGTAACAGCATGGTTGGACATAGAAATTCTTACATACAAAAAAATCAAATATCAACTAAAACTTTTGAAAACATAAGGAAGGACTGCTAAGGTTTGCAAGAAAAATTGTGCTCTGCTAGTGCAAAAGAGACTAATTATACTGTTGGCCACATTGACACCATGGCCCATTACGGACTCACATCTTACTGCAGATTTTCTGAGCAGTAAGCCTTTAATCTTGACTTCAGATTCTGTGCTCTCCTTACACACCATTCTTTTTTGTCTGGTGTATTTATTTTGCATCTACAATTAAAAAACACACACTTTTCTAAATTGGGGTGGAACAACACTTGTGACATATGGGGGGTGGTATCCAGTTTTTTTTTAATTACACAAATGCCCTATTGCAGCTGCACAGTAGCATCCAGCAAGTACCTTCCATTTAAACCCTTACAGTTGAGGTATTACACATGCATGTTAGTTGGTTGAATGAAACAAAGGAATGCAGGCAAAGGGGGAAAACCCACTGTTGAAATTGACCAGTTTTTTTTCTGAAACAGCAGCTAGAAGCCACATTTTCCATGTTGCCGAGCTCTAGGGAATTCTCTTCTGTGTTATTGGCCACTGTGAAAAATGGGAGTCATATGTTCTCATAATATGGGGGAACATGTTGAGTGTACAGATTGCACAGCAGGACCCACTGACACTGGCATTGCAAGCTGTGATCGTTAGCAACGTGTGGGCACATGCACACCTGTGAAAAGTTGGCTGCAACTCCACCGTGCTTTGTACAGGGCTGAAATCTGTCTGGAGAAGGAGTCCTCTGGCAGAAACTCTGGAGATCTTTTTTAGGCTTGTGCCACTAAATTGAAAAAAAAATGAGGTATTTTTGCTGATGCTTTAGCGCAGCTGCATAGTAACACGAATTTCCTGCCATTCCTTGCAAATTTGAGTGGTTTTCTCTTTATGATTCTCTAATTGGTTCCTGTATGCTAGTTGTGATCTTTTTTTTTTTGAGTCTGTCCTGTGTGGATTGCACCTGTCCTTCAAACGGATAGATCCCAAGTGATTCTTAAGTTCGGCAGTTTGCAGAAGGTCCATGTGGCTTAGCTGCCATTTTAATGTTAGGCTTCCAGAGACTGCCAAAATGGTTCCTACCCTAAAAAACTTCATTGACTAAAGCATTAAAGGGAAAAATGTTTTCAAATATGTAGGCTTCCAATCTCTCTCTACATCTCATGTCAATTTATTTCCATGCTGACGATCTCTCCCCCCCCCTTATTTTGTTTGCATGCAGCACTGAAATCCTTTTATTTTGCACTGGGGAAGCTGCCATTTGCCTCCTCTCTGATCCCCCTTTCAAGTCAATACCAGCAGGGAACTAAATCTCACACAACTCCTTTTAAACTTTCCTTGTCATTTTTTTTAAATTCCACAATATGAGACTAGCAATAGTCTCATATTGCTAGACTCATGTTGCTTGTCAAAAAATAAATAAATACAATTTTAAAATGAGGGGGAAATGGAGCTTGTACACCAATGAAGGGGGGAGGATGGCAGAAGGGGCAGAGTGGGTGGAATGACCTCGATGTAGGCAGGGGAGTGATCTTTGAGGGGCAGCAAAAAGGCAGAGGGGAAATCCAAAGGAATCTGTATGCATTTGAATTACATTCAGCTTGGAAGCAAAAGAAGGGAAAAATCAGCACAAAAGCAGTCTCATAAAACTCAGGGAAACAGCGACCCGAAAACAAACTGAGTGCTGAAGGGAGGAAAATCAATGCTGAACAATAAAGATAATGCAATGGACATGCACGGTGAAAGTGAGGGAAAACACCCATGCATAATAGGTTCATGTAAATTGTCTAAATCTATGTTATACCAAAAAAGGACTTTTTTTTTAACTGGGTAAAATGACAAATTGATTTACTAGTTTTGTATATTTAATGGCAGGCAGTGAGTTATTGCAGAAGTTGGTTATTCATCTGTTAAAGTTTGTTTTTCCATCTTGCATTTATCTTTTTCTTAGAAAGCTAGGGCTCCTTGGTGGGGGGTATTTGCTCTTAGGTAAGAGAACCAACACAGTGCTTCTTAAAATGACGGCTAGAAAAGAAATTAGTCTGCCTGGAAGGTCAGTGTTTAGAAAATGAAAATTACTGAAACATCATCGACCTTCCTCTTAGGAGATTACTAACATTCAACAACAGCATCAGCTGCTATATTTCAAACAATAGAGAGTACTACTGGCAGAAGAATAAATCAATAAATTGTTAGCCGTAGTAAAGCTGATAATATGAGCATCATCATTTTTATTATACATTAGTCATATGTGGACTGACGTTCTCAACTTTGCTTAGCTTTATTCTTAACCAAGAACAGCATGAAGGAAATAGTCCCAATTTTTTTTCCCTTTAATGTCATGTGCTTTTTGAAACAGCAGTTGGTACAAGAATTGCCCAGATCTCTTTCTGTTATAAAGGTGCTAGAAACAACTTGTTTGCCTCCTTCAATAAAGGAGGTTAATGATATAGAGTTACTGATTTCTACTTGCATAGTATCTTTAACCTGTAAAAGCTATATATCTCTTTCAAAAATGGTGCACAAAATAAAGGGAATGTTGTCCCACCGAAGAAAGGCAGCCACTCACTTCCTCAAAGAAATATTGCAGATGCTAACAACTTGGTGCTAAGAGCTTGGCATGGCATAAAAGAGTTTGTGTAAGAATAGCTTGAATTTGACTTCAGTGTTAGGATACTACAGAATTATACTACTATGTTGTGAGAATTTTAGTTTTATAGTTTATGGAAAGACAGCATTGGAACATGGACAATATTTCAGGGTATTTCTAAGACAAGCTAAGGAGAAAAATAGCATTTACTCAAGGTATTTCAACAAATAGAGGATACAAAGCAGTTAGCAATTTGGGAAGAACTTGGTGTATGTTAATAAGGTGTGCATTTATTGATGCATTTAAGTTTTACAGTTGTTGATTAATTTTCTGTCTGAATGCCAAGTATCTGTTGTCTGCGGGGAACATCTTTTGGAGAGATGGAATTTACTCCCTTATTTTTTAGCACACATGTATAGTTACCCATTGCACTTCTGAGTGCTTCATTTCTGGATCTGCACATTGAAGAGGAATTTAAATATTCTTTGCTAATTTATATTGCAACAATATTTTTCTTAGTATTCTATTTTAACTAAATTATTTTTTTCTTTTGCCTGATCAATAATATCCTAAGTTCCCTGGTTCCAAAACATCAGTTTTGACTCAAGAAGACTTCATTTCAAGTGCCTTCTTACTCATAAGAAGAAACCAGATGAACAGAAAATTAAATCAGGACTCTGAATCCCCCACTTTGGGCACATCAGCTACTGTGTATGCAATGTCACAGACTACTGGGAGGGGGAAAAAGATCAAATATCACTACACATGATTTCTGTCCTGGGGATTCCTTGCAAATTGTATCTCTCACATTCAATTATTTGGTTGTTCTAAATCCAAATACATGCTTCCCTACATGATTTTTTACAGCTGGGTTTCTTGGGGATGTATACCAAAGAAAGTGGTTGAGCAACTCAATAGCTTAGCCCCTCCAAAAGTCATATTAATTTTGATTAAGACTATTGTGTATACTCGTTCAGTAGAAAAAGAGCATTAACAAGAAGTCATTTGAGGCAAAAAAAAATTAAAGGGATGTTCTCATATGAGGTGAATGCAAACTGAAAAATGTGTAAGTTTTCATGTGAGCATAACCTTCATTTTACTGTTTTACTACAAGTGTAATTTTTAAAAACAAATGTAAGAAAAATGGGAGAATAAAGCCCTCATGGAGATCTGAACAGGAGGCAAGGGTAATGCAATGTGATGGATAGTAGGCCCTAATGAAAGGTGAAAACTTACATTATTTCATATCCTTTTTGCTTGCTCATGTACTCTGAGCTACTTATTTTCTTCTGGGTTTTCAAACTAATTGTCCCAATATAGAAGTGGTAAGTGTGGTTTGTTCTTGTTGTGCAAACTATAACTTGTTCCCAGTTTGCAGTCCTTATTTCCTGGGAAAGCACAAACCATAACTTGCTAATTTAGGTGTGACAGTTAACTGATTTATTGCGAACCAAGAAGTAATTAATTTGCTCATATCGTGTACAATGAGAAGATAAGAAGCTGAAGGGTTCTATGAGTAAGCCACAAGGATCTTCTAGGATCATTCTTGTGGCACCTAATTACAGTCTGATGCTTAAACTGGCTGTTTTGGTGTGCTTTTAGGGCATATGTTAGATTAGTTAGTGCCAAAAGGAAACCGGGCCACCAAAGAGCACAGTGGCTAGACACCATAAAAGCCAACGCCAGCCTGAGCATGGAGTGACTCAAAGAAACAGTACAAGATCAGAAAATGTGGAAAACCTCTAGGTGGGCCTGGAGATCTCCTGGAATTGCAACCTATCTCCAAACTACAGAGATCAGCTCCCCTGGAGAAAACGGCTGCTTTGGAGGGAAGACTCCATTAGACCTACTAACATCCCTCCCAAATCTCCCAAGGATTTCACAATCCAGATTTGGTGACCCTTCATAAAGTAATAGCACCATGATAACATGATAATGCCTGCCAAGATATTATATTCCTACACATACTGCTGTATGTATCACTGGGGAAGGTAAGGCAATAACAAGCTGGACCTGAAAAAAGGTAGAGCAAGAAGGTAAAGCTGGGGATTATAGCTTCCACGATCCAGACATATGGGATATTAGCCTGAAGCTGTGGCTCTCTGTCTGGAACCTGTTTGGTTCAGTTGCCAGTAGTCTCAAAGGATGGAGCAGTAATGAAGGGAATGAAAATTGGCCTGTATTGGGTCACTGTGAATGAACATATTTTTAGCTGAGAATACCACTATTATACTAGGTCTTCATCAGCTGGAATAGTAATGCAGAGAATCTTTTGCATCTAAATATATCTTGATTAATTACTGTGTGGTCCCAATTCTAGTGTGGGAACAGGCAAAGGGGGGCGGGTTGTTTCCCTGAGCCTGCCTTTGTTTCCTGTCAGTGTAATGAACTAGTGTAAAGTTATGCCTGATCCTGCCCCTTCTCCTTTGACTTTCCATCTTTGTATTTTTTTTTTAAATTTGTTTTATGGGTCTTATGTGACTGACAAAGAAGAGTTTACCATGATTACCATGTATGGGTGGGGGTTAGACAGAAAGACCAACAAAATAGGGGTTTGATGGCTCTGCATTCAAACTTTTATCTTCACTACTACTTTATAAGAAAGTAGTTATAATTAACATGACTTATATTTAGAATATCTTTGCTTGCACTGTCTGGTTGGTATCTTGCTCTTGATGCATAGCAAGGCAATAATTGCACCAGTAATATGCAAGTCATAATATATTGTATCATTTTGTCGTGTGCTTTAGTGTTGTTGAAAATGGTGTCTGATTAAACAATGTTAAATTTTCATGTCCTTTTCTGAACTTGCTGTGTAAAAGTATGTACTCTTTAACATCAATCCATAACTGCAAGTGTATGATTTCTGCTTCCCTACTCAAAATGGGGTATTTTGTAAATTTAGTAAATTTTTACTGATTGGCAGTAAAGTTCAGTTATCTTGCGGTTATCTTGCTTTACCTTACCCTACAGCACTTGCAGGGGCAGCCAGTCAGCTCTTTGGATGTCTCCTCTTCTGTGTTCGTTAAAAAAAAAAAAAAAACTTGGAAGAAGTAGCATGTGTAGGAGTGGCAGCTCCATCAGGAAAATTCTGCCTCCATTTGGAGTGCTTTTGGCTCTAGAAGCTTCACAGCATGAGAGAAGATAGGGAAAACCTGGAAATCTGGTAGATAGTCTCCTTGGATACTGTCAAGAACATGTATGTGGCTGTGTTAGGCTGTAATAGTACTTGGCCAGATTAAATGACCACATCTCACAACAAATAAAATTGCTTGTATCCAAATTCCACTGACATCAAAAGAAAACTGCTTCCAAATCATCTGTGCTCAGTTTAGGAGCATCCAAATAAATCATATAGAAATAAAGAGCTGATTCACATGTTACTTCTTAATGAGAAAACACATAATAAAGCTCCCCTCTACCTGCTGTTGTCTTTGGTGATGAGTCAAGCTCTTCCTATCAGCATTTGCTCTCCTCCACTGTCGCCACACCATCAGCAGCTACATGTAACTGTTTTGGATAGAGCACTTTGTTGTGCTGGCTGTGTTCTGTCTAGTGACAGTTGATCTTCCCTGGATAATTGAAAGGAAAGTAGTTGCCCATTTCTTCAGGGCAGAGTACCTGCCACCAGCCAGGGAGAACAAAAAACTGGTGCAGTTAAACACGGCTATCTGAAACAGCTTGGTGGTGCTGCTGCCAAGGATAGATAGAGGTTCCTTTTGTGCCAGGAGTGCAGGGCAAGGCAAGGGAAAAATAAATGCTGAAAAATCATATTTTCAGCTGACACCTATACTACCCATTATGGAAAGGCTTCTACTATATTTTTGGGATGTTGAGGCACATATTCTCTCAGATAAGTTGGTAGCAGAAATTGAATATTTGAATATATTTCAATGGGGGAAAATAACAGAAATATAAATTCCTTTTTCTGTTGCACACAGATGCATTTCTAACACAATAATATAAGCCAGCTGTTCTGATATTCCACTTGGAATCTATAGAATCTGAATTCCAGGACCAAGGCTTTTTGATTAACCTCCTTGTTAGGTTTGTCATTGCGTTTCCAAAATATGCCCCCCCAAAGGTTAGTTTAGTAATACTCATACTACAAAATGAAAATGTTTATCTCTACAATGGTGGTTTCCACCCTTTCCCACACTTTCCTGGCTACTGTCCCATTGGTTCTATAAACCACCCCTAAGTGCTCCCTACCCTATATTTAGGATACCAGTCTGCACCACTCACTAAGATAATAACAATGAAATTAAAAACACCAACAATTAATTGTACATTAATCAAAATCCAATTAAAGTGTTTTAGTTTAAATTATTCAACCAATTGATGAACTAGATCCAGTGATACCAGCTTTTCAAAGTCTGATAGACATTTAGCAAGAATCTTAAATACCACATTTAGAAGAAGAGAAGAAGAAGAAGAGATTGGATTTATACCCTGCCCTTCACTACCGAAGGGAGTCTCAGAGCGGCTTACAAACTCCTTTCCCTTTCCCTCCCCACAACAGACACCCTGTGAGGTAGGTGGGGCTGAGAGAGCTCTGACAGAAACTGCTCTTTTTCGAGAACAGCTCTTATCAGAACTATGGCTTGCCCAAGGTCATCCAGCCAGGTGCAAGTGGAGGAGTGGGGAATCAAACCCGGTTCTCCCAGATTAGAGTCCACGCACTTAACCACTACACCAAACTAGTAAGTACTCCACTGTTCAGTGAATTCTTAATGCAGTGGGTGGACGATGAAGTGATACTAGTTTCCCAAAGTCACTTATCTAAAATCTTAAATCACCACATTTAGTAATTTGGAGTTGATTCCTTTGCTTGGGGAGAAACTGGATGACCATAGTAAAATCATATTCCACCAAACGTAATGTTGGAAGTGCAATAAGTTGCTTTTTAATCACTGTCCATAGTGGAGGATAGCGATCAGAAATGTCTTTCTCTAACCAAAACTCTTGGTACAATGTCTTCAATTTTGGCTTCAGCTCATTGTCATTTTGTCACTCAGCCAGTTCTTCCTTCACTACCCTAGCTTTCTCAGTATCTGAAAATGGATTTTCCACCCAATCTGGAATTTCTATTGAAAGAAGATCCTCAGATTGCACAGAAATCTTTTCATGCAGCATATCCAAATGGTCACAAAACACAGATCATCATCTTATTCCCAGCTTTCTCTTCTCAGGCAGGTTAATTATCAATACATTTTAGTTATATCTATTAAAATATTGAAGATCTCAGCTTCAACAAAGGACATATTAATCTCTACAAACAAAATCAGCTACTAAAAATGCATGCTAATGTACGTATATGGTAAATATACAGTAAATTTAGTATTTCCATTTTGTTGTTGTTGTTCAGTCGCACATTCAAGTCCAAATCTTTGCAAACCCATGGACCACATCACGCCAGGCCCTCCTGTCTTCCGACATATTTATATTAAGTTCAAAAAAGGGGGGAAAGTTACATTGACTTTTTAAAGCTATAGATTCCCAGAAAAACTAACTTAACAGGCATGAGTGTGTGACATTTATGCCCACAAAAATAAATATATGCTGTGATTTAACCTTGTAGTTAGAGCATGAATATATAGCAAAGCATATTGCATGAATAATATTTTTACACATTCTTATTAACAAAAACATAAGGGTGAACAAAATTTGCAGTATATATTTATATACATCTACTTACCAAACATGCACAAACCTTTGCCTACCACAGATGTGTGGTAACTAATAAAGAAAATCAATATTACCAGTAATCTTGTGACAACTCAGTATTGTAAATACAAAAAAATGTAACCAAGGAAATAACGTTGTAAGTTATAAGAGCAGAGGGTTGCCAGCTCTGGGTTAGGAAACACCTGGAGATTTGGGGAAGGGAGCCTGAGGAGGGCAGGGTTTAGGCATAATGCCATAGAGTCCAACTTCCAGAGTGGCCATTTTCTCCAGGTGAACTGATCTCTGACACCTGGAGATCAGTTGTAATAGCAGGAGGTTTGCAACCCTATAAGAGCAGTGAAACTTTAAAGATAAGAACATAAGAGAAGCCAATGTGGGATCAGGCCAATGGCCCATCCAGTCCAACACTCTGTCACACAGTGGCCATAAATACCAGGTGCCATCAGGAGGTCCAGCAGTGGGGCCAGGACACTAGAAGCCCTCCCACTGTTGCTCCCCCCCCATCTATACCTTGTGGCTAATAGTCACTGATGGATTTCTGCTCCATATGCTTATCTAATTCCCTCTTGAAGCTGTCCATGCTTGTAGCCGCCGCCACCTCCTGTGGCAGTGAATTCCATGTGTTAATCACTCTTTGGGTGAAGAAGTACTTCCTTTTATCTATACTAACCCGACTGCTCAGCAATTTCATTCAATGCCTACGAGTTCTTGTATTGTGAGAAAGGGAGAAAAGTACTTCTTTCTCAACTTGCTCTATCCCATGCATAAAATTATAAACCTCGATCATGTCACCCCCTCAGTCATCGTTTCTCCAAGCTAAAGAGCCCCAAGCATTTTATCCTTCCTTCATAGGGAAAGTATTCCAACCCTTTTACCATTCTAGTTGCCCTTTTCTGCACTTTTTCCAAAGCTATAATATCCTTTTTGAGGTGTGGTGACCAGAACTGTACACAGTACTCCAAATGAGGTCACACCATTGATTTATACAAGTAAGATGAAGCAAGTAAAGTGTTTCACTCTAGGCTCTAGCCTGATCAATCATAAATACGTGAACAATGCGGTCGAAGGGGCTCCAGCTCCTCCCACTGCCCCCTTGCCTCTTAGCACCTCCTAAGTAATTCCACCCCTCCCCGGGGACGGTATCACCCCCTTTGAGAGCCATTGCTCTACAATGATAATCAGTTCTTTGAGGGATAACAAATAAAGATAATCCTACATAATCCAGAATTGAAAATTCTAGTGAAAGTTCCCGAAATCAAATTTAAAAGGGACAGTTTAAAGTCAGTCTTATATGGTGACATTAAAATATTTTTACCTAAGACAGGAAACTTTTGATGGCTAAACAAAAAGGATACCTTTTAATCAAGCCCTTTAAATTCTCCTGGGATGTGGGAAAAGCTTTAGCATCACTAATAAGACCCATACCATCTCTGATGGCAGTGTGTCCATATATTATAACTGAACCAATAATACATTTTGCAAAAACCACGAGAGATCTTCTGGTAACAAATCTGAGAACACTTTATCACAGTTTTACTGCAATCAGCCAGGTACGTTTCCCAGATTGACCAGGGCTTGGCCTGTCATTAACCAGGGTATCATTTCTGAGCTTGCTTCAACCAACCAGCCTCTCAGATGAGGCATTCCCTGTTACTTGTGTTTCTTGCAATCGCCTATTTCATACAGTCATCCATTTTGTAGAGTTTATCTTTGTGCAACTGCAAATGAGGCAAATGTCTGGCTACCATTTGCATGTGACTCATCAAGGATCTTTGGCTCATCATTTCTTAATTTAGTACAAAATGTGCTACCACAATAGATGGCTGAAGGAAGGCAGTTGTAGACATTTTAAGTCTGTCTTCCATATATTTCTTTCTTCATTTTTCACTGTAATAAAAAGAATCTAATTCTTCAGGTTTGCATAGGATTGCTAACTCTGAATTGGGAAACTCCTGGAGATTTGGGGGATGGACCTAGTGGAAAGTGGTGGGTTTTTTTTTGGGGGGGGGAGCTCAGCAGGGAGGTGATGCCATAGAGGCCACTCTCCAAGGCAGCCATCTTTCTCCAGGAGGACTGATTTCTGTAGTCTGGAGATCAGCTGTATTTCCAGATCTCCAGGCCCCACCTGGAGGATGGCAACCCTAGTTTATCATCACTTGCCTTGCCCTCCCCCCTTTTGTCGTTCAACTCTATTGATGATAAATATTTAGTTTAGTCATACCTGTGTGGAATGTGCAAATATGCAATAACATCATGTTGGCCCAATTGAAATAAAAGTCATGGTGTGAGTTTTCCTTTCTTGTTAAATAAAACAAGGGCTCAGAAATGCAGCTCACAGACACAAAGGATGCTAATTGTTGTTATGATGGCCTAGTGTCATTGATGAAGAGGATAACAAAGTGGCCTATTTCAAGCATAATATGACTCATCAGTGACTTGCCATTGCAGTGAAGAGTATGCTAATCACATATTTAAACAATACAGGCTTTGAGAGGATTGCAAATCTTTCACAGAATGCAATTAAGTACTCTATAATCTTGATAAATTGGAAGGACGGGCTGAAATTTGATAGGATAGTACTTCAAAACAAAATATAATTGCTTTGCTTCTGAACACAAAATAAAAGACCTAAGAGGGTAAAGAAAATGTTGGGGGTGGGAATGGCTGAGGAGACAGTATGATGAATACATATTGGCTCAATATCTGACCACTATAGTAAAGAAGAGTGAACTAGACTGATAACCGCACTGTGATGTTAAATAAACTTGTGGACACAGTCTGGCATGGTGTAGCCTTTGTATTTCAGAGCATTGGACTAATAGCTGGACTTCATGTCAGGGGGGAAAATTGTGATTTTCATAGAATACAGGTAGAGGATTGTATGTTTCAGTGCATTTTAAAAAAAAATACTTCCAGCATCTAGAAAACTACCAAAAGGTATCTGTCTCCTTGATAGGCTAACTTTGCATAGGCAGAAAGTTTCAACATTGCATCCATTTACACAAGACATCTCTTGCCTAAAGTGTTATAGGTCTAGGAATGCTGTCCATTTTTGTTTATTTCTGAATATGTAGACCCTCCCTTCAGTGCTCCCTCTAAGCTGTGGAGTCTTCTGAGCAAAATTCTCCTTTGTGAGCTACTGGCATTAAAGTTGTGAGCAAGCGATTTGGCTATTGCAAAGAATTAGTTTGCTCTGGAGCCATCCTTCCTGAGCTAACACAAAAATGTATGAGCTGGATGCTAAAAACTATGAGCTAGCTCACACTAACTCAGCTTAGAGGGAACACTGCTTCCTTATTTCCCCCCATTTTAAGGTGGGAAAATCAGGTGAGAGAATGGATACAACCCAGTACTTATATTTCTCAGATTAAGGGCTCATGGGTAGCCAGTAGGAAGAGCAGTTTTGCCCATATAATTGTAAACCGTGAGCCTGAGTATTAATTAACCCAAAGTATGGGTTGCAGCTCTAGGATCTGAGCTTACAAGTGCCTAATTAATCCAGGTCCAGTTATCTGCACTGGAGATAAAGTGGCATGAGAAGAGAGGATATGGAGGAATCGGGGGAAGCATTTAGACACTCTGCGAGGAGGTAAAATTGCGCAGCTGGGATTGCAAGAGGTGAATAGATGAGAGATGTAGTGAAGGAGATAATATGCCATGAGTAAGGTGTGTGAACCCTTGGGTCTTTAGACAGGGATAAAGCGGGCAGAAGATCTAGCAAGACGAAGGCTGTGCTTTTATCACATTATATAAACACTGCATTATGCATTTAGTTAACCACAATCACACTTCTGGAAAAAATATTCCTTAATAATTTTCTCTTCGTCAGCTATTTCAATCATGTGTTTCTGTGAGAACTGTTAATATAGCTTTAAAAGAAGCTACTTCCAGTAGGTGTAAAACTGAGTCCTTATTACTCCCAAGAATTGAAAATAAATCTTTGGATAAACTGTTAAATTCTTTGAACATATAGAATAGTTGTTACAGGACAATTAAACATTGTGGGCAACATTTCAGTAATTATGTGCAGTACTGATGAAGTAAAAGGTAAAGGTTTCTCTAGCTTGAAAGCCAGTCGAGCGGTGCTCATCTCCGTTTCCAAGCTGAAGAGCCAGTGCTGTCCGAAGACTTCTCTGTGGTCATGTGGCCGGCATGACTAAATGCTGAGGCACGCGGTACCTATTTATCTACTTGCAGTTTCTTGCTTTTGAACTGTTAGGTTGACAGGAGCTGGGGCCAGAGATGGGAGCTCACTCCATCATGCGGCACTGGGGTCTCAAACTGCCAAACTACAGACCTCCCAGTCTGCAGCTCAGCCTCTTAATCTCTGAGCCACCGCAGTGCAGTACTGTCACTACTGTACAAATAATTACTTTAAAACTCTGCATTTATCGCAGTATGAAATGTGGGCATTGCATAGAATATTTACTTGTCTACATTTGATTGTTATTTCTGTTTCTGAAGATTCCTGATCATTAACATTTAGGAACATTTCTTGTTCTTGGCCATGGAAAATGTTTGAATGAACCTAAGGGTTTTATGTTACTTTAGGGAAATGATTCAGTGTTGATGAATATTAAAAATGCTTGCTTGCCTAGGAATCTGAACAGACAGTATATTGGGGGATATATGACTGAGTCTTCCCAGCATTTTAAAAATGTAAGTTGTTTTTTGCATTGAGGTGGATAGTTGAACAGGGACAAAGAGAGTTTGAAAGAAGTTGCTCATATCCCCCCCCCCCATGAATAGCACTGAAACCACCGCAAAGAGTAAATAATTAGTGCCTCCAGATGAAGATTCAGCTCCCTTAAATGACAATCCACAATTTCATTCTCATCTAGTTTGACCTGATATCTGTCTTTGGGGCAGAAGGCAAGTTGGATATATTTGGAATCTCTAAAAATGGCTAAAATGAAAAAAAAAACTTTATCTCCTTCACTTTTCTTACATGGACCTTTTCCAAATGAAGAGAATTACATTGCCTGACACATGTAATTACACTCAGTGTTGAAACAAACAAAGCTGTGTGTGTGTGTGTGTGTTTGCAGAATTTGGTTCATAAACCTTTTAAGCAAATTCACTTGATTGTAGGTCCAGTACTCAGAAATATGCTCTGACAGAAAAAGTGACCTATTTGCATTTAGATGAGCCATCTGTCCCCTTTTGATGGTGGAGGTAACAGCATCAGCATCAAACTCATTCTGAGTGGATTGAAAGCAGTGAAGGGTTAGTGCCTTGTCCATCAGTGCCATATTCATCCCTGGTTGCCTCTGAGTCAGTGTCACTAGAATGGATTTGACTTGATTTGAACAGTGATATTACACATGCACTTATGTGCAGCACAAAAAAAACCTGGTAGACTTGGTTATTTTATCTGCTGTGAGCAAGTTAGCTCTTGGATGTGCTAGTTCATCTTCTTTTTTGACCCCTAACTATGGGCAAATAATCTTTCGGTATTGTGAAAGGGATTTAATGATCTTTTGCATTTATTTAGATAAAAGCAGGTGCTTGTCTGCAAAGGGAGAACACAGCAATGATTACATTCATTGTTTTATTCACAGCCTGGAGATACCTGATGCTCATGCTCTCTTTTGATTTTATACAGCTTCTGAATAAATTGTACATGCCAGGCTGAGCATTGTCAGCTTTTTTTAGAAACTGTATGTGTAGCTTGGATACTGCAAGAACAAATGTAGCCCTATTAGAATTCAAACACAGGGTCAAATTTAGACTAGGTTTGAAGTCTTTGTGGGAGGGAGCCTTCTGTGCCTCTCTACTTGAGAACAAGTTTTGCAAAAGTTAAGGAGAGGTGCTGCCCTTAGACATGAGCAAGCAGATACTTTTTGTTCACAGCTACTTTGGAAGATGTGCTGTCTCTAAAGTGGGGTAGCAAACAGAGCAGAACAAGTGCCCTGTTGGCTAACAAATGCATTATCCAGGAGAGCAAATCCTCGATAGGCAGCCTTTTAATGTAAGGCTAGTTCATTGCTTTCAGTGCAAAGAGACCCAAACCTTTTTCAGATGTTACTCAGATATTATTTCAGTGTGTGGGAGATAGCAAACAGGATCATGCACATTATTGATGCTCCTGACCTATATGTACTGAGATGAAAGTCAGCATAGAATCTGTAGTTGTACAACTGTACACACATTGTGGGGAGGGACTCTGCATATGTCAGATATCTGGATATCAATGAAGGAGACTCCCCCCCCCCCATGTACTGACTGCTATATACATTCACATCTTCAAATCAGCATGTGATGAAATCAAGAGCAGACACAATAACACAATCTACTCTTTCCCCAAATATTGAAATAATATGTAAAACTATTTAGAGGGGAAATGCATTGAGTTCTAGATGGCCAAAGGTAAAATTGAGTATTGCACAGATATCAGTAAGCATAACATGAAAGATACCTTCTGTTTCTTCTGTGGCTAAAGGCAAGATCAATAATTGAGGTCTTTTTCAATGCTTAGTGCCTCCATCATGTAAGCAATTGTAGATTGATTGCTGATTACCAGACCCTAATCAACCTTTTATACATAGACTGTGATGTGGATGGAGTGTGACTTTTCCCATACGGAACCACTGAACACTGCAGCCTTATCTCCCTTGCCACATAACCCAGTTGAATGGGCTCTCCCTTTCAGCTCAAGCCCCAGAAATATATGTAGCCCAAGACTGGTCACTTTCTTAAATAGAAATATATGTAGCCCAAGACTGGGAATGAAACATCCACACAGGAGTTCCTCCCTCAGTCACCACTTTCCCTGATTTTTCCTTCAGCAGTACCCTTGGAGGTCTTTATTCATGCTTTTTAACCCTTTTTGTTCCAGATAGATATCTTCACACTGAAAAGGGCTTAGGATTTACTTTTTTAAAAAACCGAAAGCTTTGAATTTAGAGAAGTTGGTAGACCTTGCAATAAATTGTTATTGTGCAGTAACAATTACTGATTTTTACCCTCCCCCATCGGGGTGAGGAGGATACGGTGACCGTAGGGAGCCTAAGGCAAGTGGTAATGTGGGTGAAACCTTATAAAATAGCACTTTCCTATTAACACAGTGTGCAAACACACTTTGACTTTCGACAATAAGATGATTTCAACCTAAGTTTGATAAAAATCGGAGCAAAACAGAAAAACCTGAAAAGTTTGAAATTTGAATTTTAACCTGGAGCAAAGCTTCTGTGAGAAAGCAATCCTGATGTAGCTCAGGCTCTCACCTCCAGCATTTCACAGATAAAAATAGGAATGCTCTGGTGTACTTGACACCTCTATTCTTACCTCAAGGATCACAGCCAGACAGCTTCCTCCACTACTGCATATTGCTGAAGCCTCTTTGCCTGCTGTCTATTGCATAAATTTACTCTGCAAAAGCCTTCCTGGTTTAAAAGGGGAGCTAAGCAGTGTTGGCTATGGGTAGTACTTGCATGGAAGACGGATTGCTGATGGATTGCTATGTAGAGGAAGGCAATACCAAACCACTTCCACTCACTTCTTGCCTTGAAACCCCATGGATGGGATTGCCATGAGTTAGTAGTGGCTCCAGAGTACATTATTCATTCAAGTTGTTCATTGTATTACATAACAAGATGCATACTACACATTTCCAGAGAGTAAAACCATGTCTTAACAACCATTTCACCCAATGCCAGTGAGAAATATTTCATGGGATTTAATGCTATCCCAAATTTTCCAGCTTTTCCACAGGAAATTGTTTTCTATTAGACGTTTTTCAGAGAAGTCCTCAAAGGGGGAAAAACCTTAATAAGGAATGAGCATAAATATTTTGAAGAATTCATCTTAATATTAACAAATAATTTCTCAGATGCTCAACAGTCTTCCATAATCTACAACATTGCCATCTGTATTTTTTTTCCCAGCAGGACTCTTGTGCCTTTAGGAATGGTGTATCAGGCAGAAACACAATAAGCAAATGGTGAGTTGAAGGACAAATACAACTCATGCAGTTGTGCATGCAAATACGGGCAAGAACTAAAATGAGTTACTTGTACAGCTAGCTAAATTCTACATACAGCTTGCACAAGGGCTTGTATATCCAAATGTGGAAGGGGATGATTGGTATGGCCCAGTTTTCCTCACAAGAGTGCAAGTGATTTTCTCAAGGAAGAGAGCTGCTCTGTGTGGTCCTTCCATGCAGAAACAGATATTTGGATCTTGGCCAGAAAGCATGTAAGACTATGTGTCATTTTGCTATATTTGTTCTGCTTGTCACAATGTTGTGTCTTCTAACAAGGAAAGAATTTTTATTTTATTTTCCTTTGTTCCTTTATACTACTGAGTAAAGATTTTAATGCCAAAAGGACCTCTGTGATTGACACTTCTTTTGTCGCTTTGCACCCCCAAATGCCTCATTCATATTAAATAAAGCAGCATATTGTTGTATCAGAATCATTCAGTTATTGCCAGTGTTTGGCTGTAGCACTATGCAGAACAGTAAACTGACCTTGTAAGGTTGAATAGAGTACAGATGCCAGCTCCCCCATCTCAGTGGTTGTGGGGAACAGTAAGTGTGGCTTTTCTGTATGAGTACAGAAAGCTTTGCCTTTATCATATTCAGGTGTGATGTGATAATGCAGACAAATTTGACTACATAGCATTGACAGACCTGTTCAGAATGACGAGAATATTTACTGCCTTCACTCTGGTTTGGCCTTGTGATTGTCTCATATATACAGGTAGAATCAGCTATATGACATCATCACAGTGCATATAAAAATAAGCCATTGGGAGAAGTCATGTCACTCAAATTTGCTCTTCTCAGTTATCAAGGATGAAAATTTGGTCCAGCCCTTCAATTGAATCACTGTTCCTAGTAAGCTCGGCTCACCGGATGTCTGTCTGTGATGCTACAATTAGCTGGTCCCAGCTGCATTTGAAGAGCTCTTTAGTCTTGAGAATAGTTCCTAATAGGTTGTTGGGGAGGTCAAGGGCATATAGAGCAGGATATCATGCTGGAATGGCAAAGGAGGAAATGATGGACCTAGCAGTTGATTGCAATTAATTGTAATTATAATGTAGTTAAAAGGATATATTCTATAGCATAGCTAATAGTTAATGCTACAGAATGAATCACGCTGGAGCCAGGCTTTCCATGTGTGTACCCTCCCTAAATCTCTAGAATAGTTTTTTCTATTAAGGCTGAAGGAAATCTCTCCAGATATGCATCAAAACAGAGGAAATGTAATGACAATTAATCCTTTAAAAAGCAGGAAAGAAATAGTGAATGAAATGGAGGAGGTCACAACATATTTGAATGGATAAATGGATAGAAGTTTGTAATAAATGTACATAGATGTTTTTATCTATTTGTTTCTATAAAATATCCTGCATATCACTATATACTAGCATTTGAATAGAAAACTGGTGGGTTCCTTTCATTTATGATGACATTCATTATTTTTAATCTTTCCTGTTTTGAAAGCATTATTTTATGCATGTGATTACATTATTTTGGGTTTTTGAAAATATATCTTTTCAACTTTATTTTGTGGCTCCCCATAACTGTAAAGACCTATACATTGATGCAATGTAACTGAGACCAGGGGATGCGGCTACTCATTAAATTTGCAGATGACACCAAATTGGGAGGAGCAGCAAACACACTAGCAGATAGAGATATAATTCAACCAGGTCTGAACACACTGGAAAAGTGGGCAGATGTGAACAAGATGCAACTAAACAAGGATAAGAGCCAAGTTCTACATCTGGGTAACAAAAATGAGGAACACGCATACTGGATAGGTGATATGCTTCTGAGTAGCAATGTGTGCAAACAAGTTCCTGGGGTATGGACTGACTGAAAGTTAAATATGAGCAGCCAGTGTGATGCAATGACAGAAAAAGTGTAATGCAATGTTGGGGTGTATCAACAGAGACATAACATCCAAATCACAAAATATCATAGTCCCACTGTATACTGCATTGCTCAGGCCACATCTGGAGTATTGTGTGGAGTATTGGAGGCCTCACTTCAAAAAAGGATGTGGACAGAATGGAGGGGGTGCAGAGGAGAGCGATGAAGATGATCCGGGGCCTGGAGACCAAGCCCTATGAAGAAAGGCTGAGGGACTTTGGAATGTTTAGTCTGGAGAAGAGGAGGTGGAGACATGATTGCTCTCTTTTAGTATTTGAAGGGCTGTCACTTAGAGGAGGGCAGGGAGCTATTCCTGTTGGCAGGAGAGGATAGGACTTGCAATAATGGGTTTAAATTAAGGGTGGGAAGGTACTGGCTGGATATTAGGGGAAAAAAACTCTTTTACAGTAAGAGTTGTTCAACAGTGGAATCCACTGCCTAGGGAGGTGGTGAGCTTCCCCTCACTGGCAGTCTTTAAGCAGCAGCTGGACAAACCCTTGTCGGGGATGCTCTAGTCTGATTCTGTACTGAGCAGGGGGTTGGACTAGATAGCCTGTATGGCCCCTTCCAACTATGATTCTATTAGTCTAGAAATAAACAGTAAATATAGCTGAAGGTGGGGAGCAAATGACAGGTAGGTTGTTTGGTGGGTGGGATGGAGATACGAAAGTGGGGAAAGGAGAGAGGATATGAGGATTGCCAATTAGAGGCATGCAGGTACCTCAGCCATAGTTTTCCTGGGTAAAGGCTGGCTGCTGGGTAGGAACAAAGCAGAAAAAGGTGGGAGGTAATGGGACCTTTCAGGGAAAGGGGAAGAGGAAATAATACCAGAGGGGAAAATGAGACACCCCCCCACACACACACACACAAGTCCTTGGGAGTTCCCTTCTCATTAGAGCAGTCACTGATAGTTGTTGGAGGCTGGCTCCAGAGAAGTATCAGGCCAATGCCTGAGGAGATGGTTGCAGACTTTATTAATGCTAGCATGGTACAGAGATCCTTGGGGGTTAATAGAACTATCGCTTTACAGGTTTGTCAGATTTGTACAGGAATGTTACAAAACGAATGGTTTAGTCCTATGCAAAATTACTGTTACCTAAGCTCACTTATTTCAGTGGGCATACCAATGCATATGATTGCAATGTAAGTGCTACATCTCTTAACCTTAAGTAGGTCACTCTGATGTTAGCCCTATTTGGGAAAAGAAGATATATCTTCATACAACATGGGAACTACTTATCCCTGGCATGAGTCCATGCAGCTGCTGTATGTGATTAAAACTATATAGTCAGGGTGAATTATGTGGTCCTTTCCTACCAGATAGTCATGAGACTGGGAGGGCAGGAACAGCCTAGGGGATTGCCCACCCTTGTGCTTCTAGTACTCTGGCATGTATAATTCAGAAGCATAGGTTCATGGCACATACTACGTGTAAGGCTGAAAGGATGTCTCTCTTCATCTGTTTGACTAAGGTATCCTGTACCTCTTCTTTGTATTTTCTGTTTCCTGGGATCAACATGGCAATGGTTTATGATCATTTATGATGGCCTGTCCAATACTGTGAAATGTGCACATACAAACGTAATGACCATGGGAAAAATGAATGTCTGTAACATATACAAATGTTGTATAATAATATTAGAGTAAAGTGCAATAAGGGTTAAGGTTTTAAGGTCTCTGATCCAAAGATCTAGAGTCTTTCTAGGATATACATGGAATATACATAGTGCATATTCATCCACTGAAACACTGTGGGCAGTATCAACATAAGCTTTGGGTTGTACATTTAGAACTGTCCTTGGCATTGCAATGAAGAGAAAGTAATATGTGAAGGAGTTCCCATCACTCTTAGGGTTGCAACATCTCTGAATCAATGTAAATGGATATAGGTTTGTAATAAATGTACATAGATGTGATACTTTCAGTATTTATGTGTTTCTATAAAATATCCAGCATATCATATATACCAGCACTGAAATAGGAAAGTGGAAGTTCCTTCCATTTATGGTGGCTTTCATTATTTTTTTCTTCTTTCCTATTTTGAAAACACCATTTTATGTATGTTACTGATATCCATAGGAGTTACACAAAAGAATACAGAGAGAGAGGAAAAAGAGAGAATTAGAAATATGTACTGTGCTTCATTTCTGACTGTTATTGAACTCTGTTACATTCCAAAGCTTCTTTACACATTACAGAGTATGTAGACTTGGTCCAGGGTCTCCATCTTGTGTAACACAGTCACAGGTGACTTGTAGGTTCTCCTCAATTTCTGATTTGGATTGTAGTTTTTGCTCCCCTCTCCTCTGCAAGAGGGAGACTGAAGCCCCTTCTCCATGTGTGCCAGAATCTGAATCAGGCATTGTACACATGGAAAGTGAGGATATTCCACAATTCATGTCTGACATTGAGTGGGGACCCTAAACCCAACATCTGTCCTCTGTGATGGGTAAAGGAATCATTCTTAAAAAAAATTTCCTCCTGAAAATATAGGGTTGCCAACTCCAGGTTGGGAGATTTGGGGGTGGAGTCTGGGGAGTGTGAGGTTTGGGGAAGAGAGGGACCTCAGTGGGGTATAATGCCATAGAGTCCACCCTACAAAGCAGCCATTTTTTCCAGGGGAACTGATCTCTGTCATCTGAAGATCTGTTGTAATTCTGGGACATCTTCAGGACCCACCTGCAGGTTGGCAACCCTGTGTGGCCCTTTGGCCAAAGATTGCTTTAGATAGTTGCATAATTTATGGTGTTATGAACTGTCTGTATGGCCCTTTGAATGAATGAGTTTTCTGCCTTTTCACTGGTTGCTGATCCTTTCCTCCCCTATACAAAATGTTATGCAAATACAGTAGCAATTTTGTTTTAACATTGCAAATGATTAATTTTAAAATAATAAAACAAAAAAGGGGCCAAACTCAAGAGTTATCCTCTTGACATGATTTCAGCCAACCCTGATGAGGAAGCTAGAAAAGACCTTTTTAGTATAGATGGCTATGAATATGAGCTCAAGCCCTATACTGTTTTTTTAAAAAAAAACAATTACATGAACTCTTGTAATGACAATGATGCTTTTCACCTCTCTAGGCCTTGCCATTTGTGGATCTCAGAATGGATTATAAAAGAATAGTGATTTAAGACCCGCAGATCCTCTGAGAGATAGGTAAGCATTATTATTCTCATTTTACAGATAGGGGAATCATGGACAGAGAGGTTTAGTGATTATTTCCTTTCCCCCCCATCCCTGCCAAGGCAGAACCAGAAATAGAGCTCAGATATATTGTCTTTATAGCTTCTACTTTAAGCACATTATCATCCTTCTTTCAGTATAACCTCTCTGACTCTACTTCCCCGACTGTAAAGCAAGGATAATAATATAGATTTCTGCACAGGCACATTTGTGTGCCTGCAGAAAAGTGAGGAGAAGGATAGTCCTGACCCCACTTTAGAATCCCATCCTTTCTCAGGATTTTGAAAAGTTTTCTCTTACATTTTGTGGAAATGAACTAATTCAGCAGTGCAGGAGATTGGCTACATTTCCTGGTATGGTGAATGTATAAGTTTCAAAATGGCATAATTGGTTATTGGTAGGGTGATTTTGGAAATACTCAAGAAGAAGACTCATAGTACAAGGTAGCTGTTAATTTCCATCACAGAAAGTCTTCTAAAAAATAGATTTGCAGCTGTTTTACCTATTCAGTATAATTCCACTAGCAGCTAAAATTATACAAAAGGAGTTTATTTAATAGTTAAATTTGCAGAACTACGGCATAACTTTTATTATAGATTAATTTCCGCAATTTAATTAAGATGCCTGAGTAGCATCTTCCCCTTTATGAAAACCATCAGAAAACCATGTCTGGGGGAAGTATTCTGCTGCAGGAATCAGAATTCCATTCACAGCCATTGAAACCAGTGGATTTTGGGACCACTTCCAAGTAACATCACACAACTTTTTTTCTCACCAAGAAAGAAATGTAAGAATCTCACCTCAGTTAACACTGGGCAAGTTTATGTTTTCATTTTTATGTTTAGCATTTTTTTACTATATAGCATTAGTGGTGTATTTTATGGACCTATCACACATTATGCAGGGGCAACCCAAATTTGCCATTGAGCATCCAAGAACATCCTGTCCCAGATCTCCCTGTTCCTTCTCCCTATGACCCATTTGTGAGAGAGTCACAACCTAGTTTGGGACTCCGACCTACTGTTTGAGAACCACTGCTTTAATTCTAAGACCGTCTTCTCCATGAATCCCCACTATCTGTAAGATATGAGGTGTTTACTGTGATGGTCATGATGAGCAAGGTAAACCTGCACAGATAGTACTGTGATTAACCTCAGTTGAACGTCTTAAATTTAAAGCAGTTATAGTCCCATGGAACTAAACTGACAAATCTAGGGTTGCTAACCTCCAGGTGGGGCCTAGAATTCTCCCAAAATTCCAATGGATCTCCAGACCACAAAGATCTGTTCACCTGGGAAAAATAGCAGCTTTGGATCATGGACTGTATGGAATCACATCCCACCCTGAGCTCCTTCCTCTCCCCAAATTCCATCCTCTGCAGGCCCCATCCCCAAATCTCCAGGAATTTCCCAACCTGAATTTGGCAACCCAACTTAAATCCAAGTCTTTCATTTCAGTGATTATTTCTGCTCAATTTCCTTTCTGTCTTTGATGAAATCAAATTGCTTTACTGGTGTGTGGCTCCAACTGACAAAGTAGTCCTGTATTTAATGTCTATGTCTGTATGCAGTAACTTAATGAACATGAACTCAACAGCATGTATTGGAATCCAGCATGATCTGTTGTATTGAAGATACTCATCCACTATTCAGAATTCACACACAGGCAACTATTATGTACGATTATAAGGACTTGGATATTGTTATATATGAGCATATGATAGGTATGTGTTTCCTTAGGGCTTACAATAATATTGCTCGATAAGGCTTTCTGTTCAGCTTTTATACATCTGGCCATTTATTATACTTCCCATAAACATGGGGACATAGTAAATACACTAACAGAGTTACACTCTTCTAAGACCTTTGACTTTGGTGGTTCTAGAATGGTGAAATTCTGCTTAGGCTATAAGACTATAAGAGAGCAGTCCTAAACAGGTCTGTTCAGAAGTAAGTTCCATTTTATTTAGTGGAGATTACTCTCAGGAAAGCATTGTTAGAATTGTAGCCTAAACATTGCATTTGGAAAAGCTTACCTGTGTTTCGCTTTACAAGTGTGGTGTAGTGGTTAAGAGTGTTAGAATAGTGCCTGGGAGCCCCAGGTTTGGATCCCCATTTGTGCCTTGGAAGCTCACTGGGTGACACTGGGCCAGTCACAGTCTCTCAGCCTAACCCATTTCACAGAGGTTTTGTGAGGGTAAAATGATGAGGGGAGAACAATGTAAGCTACTTTTGGTCCCCATTGGGATGAAAGGTGAGGAATGAATGAATGAATGAATGAGATGTAAGGGAACTTTGTGCTTCCAGTCCCAACCTGCAATCCATCCCTCCTCCAGCTCATCCTTCTAAAGGCCTTCATTGACTCTGTTTGTATGAGCAAGGTATTCTGCATAGCAGATGTTTCATCAATACTTCCTTGCTCAATATCTTGGTTGATTCATATGCTTGTATTTCTCCAATACCAGTGATTTTACACAGTTGTTGATTATCACTTTCATCAACTTTTGTGGCAGCATTTCAAGAGACTGTTAAGGTTACCAGTATAGTTGTCATCTCTGGTTGTGAAATTCCTGGAGATTTGGGGTGGAGCCTGGGGAGGGACCTTGACAGGGTATAAAGCTATAGAATCCCCCCTCCAAAGCAGCCATTTTCTCCAGGGGAACTGGGTCTCTGGCAATTTCAGTTGCCAACCTCTAGGTGGAGCATGGAGATCTTCCAGAATTTCAGCTGCTCTCCAAACCACAAATATTAGATCTTCTTGAGCAAGTGGCTGCTGTGTAGAGTGGAATCTAGGGTATTATACCCAACAAAGATCCATTCCCCTCACCAAAGCCACCCTTCCCAAGTTTCACCCTCAAATCATCATGAATTTCCCAATCCAGATTCAGAAACCCCGGAGATTGTACCTGCTGGAGTTACTGATTCATATAAATTCACTTGAAACTATATATACATTAAATAGGTTAAAAACTAGGTTGAAGTGAGTTCAGGAATTGCTCTCCCTGGAAAACTGATTGTGTAAACAAGTCCTCAGTCTATTATTTTAATAATAAAAAATCTAGTGTATATTATAATTGGTTTTTAATTGAAGGTGTCCCCTGTGGAGGGGTGTAAAGCTCTGTGATGACATTGCTGTAACAGAACTGTATATTTTGCTTGATTTTATCAATACTTTAGAGGTGGCTTCCCAAACAGTAAATACTGTTTGTATTATTTACTTATTTAAATAAATTTTACTCTCAAAATATCACTTTTTAAATACTTAAAATCATATTCTGTGGGGGGGGGTTGTGGGAAATTATCTCAGTTTTTTTAAAATCTTTACTGTGATTTACATGACTAAACTCAGCAGAGAGTTAGAAAACCTCATTGTACTTTTATCTCAACAATTCCCTCCTACAAAATCTCCTCAACACTGCTTCTCCATATATGGTTTTTGCTACTTTGATGTCAAAACTTTTAAGAGAAAAATTGCAAAAGGAATTTTTCAAGGAAAGAAGTCCTTAATACATTAAGTAAAAACATAATGAGTGAGAAACTGTATCATACTTTTTGTTGCAATAAAAAGTGAAAAGGTACGGTTCCTTTTTGGAAAATATACATTGTTTTTCTTAGGACTTTGGTGGGAGGTTTGGTGCTCAGTACTCACCAGTACTGAGTACTTGCATCTGGGGCGGGGGGTCTCCAAGCCCTAAAGGGGGATGGGTGAAATCAATACAACCGTATATCTGAGTACCAGCACTTTTTAAAAAACAAACAAACAATGGTTTGTCTGCTCTAGCAGCTTGCTGAATAATGCTGAGATCAAAAAGGCTGCTTACATTCCTGCAAGATGTCTATACTAACATAGTGGAATTTTTGAGTTTTTTTCCTTTCTTTCTTAGAACAGCTGAGGCAACTGTTCTCAGTTTCAAAAGTAGTTTACTACAAGGTTCAACAGATTTGTGCGGGAGGGGGTCTTTCTGTAGCTTTTTATCCTTCTCCTCTTCTGATTAGCTGAGTGTGTCAGCTAATTCTCCCCTCCTCCATTTTTATCTTTCTGTGAGGAAAGTTATACTAAGGAAAACTGACCAAAGGTCTTCCAGGTGAGCATTGTAGTTGACTTCAGAGGACTTAGAAGGATATTATTCTGCTAGGATAGCACTGTAAATCACTTTTGGGCTCATATAATTATTTGTATAGTTCTTTGGATCATAGCCAATGCACTTTTCTACAATTTAGGAACTTGGCATTTTACAACTAATCTGTGTATTTGTAAAATTCAGTGTAAAAATGTGAATAGCACTGTTCAGGACCCCAAATAAAACTTCTTCTTACATCTAATAATGCCTTCAATCGCTTTAGAACCAAATTTTAGTCATAATTCGTTACCATAAAATGCGATAAAAATGAAGTTTTTAAAAAAACTTTCATAGCCTTATGAGTAAGGTGAGAGTATGCTTCTTTCTTATGAACGTGCTCATATGAAATAAGCTGCCCAGCTCACACAGCTTCAGTACATCTTTTATATTATGCCTCTTCACTTTAAAGAGACCATTGTCAATGCAGGGTGCATCTCACATTCAGCTCCAAGCTATCAAGTATTTATTTGTTTAGACAATTTGCATACTGCCTCTCCAAAGAACCTGCTTGAAGGGGCTCAAAAAGTAAAACATGATAAAATCCTAAAGTCATAAAAATCATAAACAATAAGAATCACTAGTTCTTACGAGAGTGGATGTATACTGTATATACAATATATGAAGTAAAGATGTGAATCTACCCCAAATTAGTATATGCTAAATACCAGCAGTAGTAGCTGATCTTATAATAATTCTCTTGAAAGATGTATGCAGGGAAGGCTTATATACCTTTAACTTATTTAAAAAAAATTTAAAAAAAATCCCTTATACTAAATATCACTCTAAAGCTTGATATACTTTTTGACATGTCTTGTAATTCTGCCCTAGTTTGTTTCTTAAAATACTGCTTGGATTAGATTCTAATAGTTTATTTGTAATAAATCTTTACATTTATTACCACCCAGTGGTCTCAGGGAATGGTTGAAAGGCGCACGATGCAGCATTATTGCAGTTTTAGGTCTGGCTGGGAAACAGGCTTGCTGTTCTCCCACTGTGAGGGGGATGCCCTGTCCCCAGCTTCCAGCAGGACTAGGATTGCAAAATAGGACTGGATTGCAGAAATCTGAAAACAAGGCATAAGTATTAATGTATTAAACAGTGCAAGACATAGTATTTACGTAAGTAGAACTATAATGCAGTGAGGCACTTATCAGCATTTTACTAAACCACTTTGAAAGCTTGTCATGACATACAAATCCAAACAGATAGCTGTGGTAGTCTGTAGTAGCAAAATAAAACAGAAATAAAGTGCCAGTGGCACTTTAAAAACTAACAAAATTTATTCCACCATACAATTTAATGAGTCAGAGCTCATATATCCATTTCGAAGATGTTCTTATACTAAAAGCTGCCAACAACTGAAAGATTGGAGGAGGTTTCAAAGAGAGGCCTATAGAAAACAAAATGTAATTAAAAGAGTAATCAGTCTACTCTGAGTGGGTGAGAACTGTTCCCAACATAAAATTAGATCTGATCTAAGAAAGTATAGACTAAAACATGATGAAGCTGGTCCAATCAGAAAGTATAAAGATGTAGTGGAACTAATTAACATCTGCAAGGGGTGGGATACATTAAGATTTTGTCTATTTTGTCTCCTATAGTGAGTGAGAAACCCCAAGTCCTTATTAAGTACGACTTGGGGGGGGGGGGATAGTTCTTGATGAATCTTAATTCACAAATTTTGCATCAGATCCTTCTGTTGAATTTTAAAAGAAAAATAGTGACTTCTAGATCAGACTTCTAGATCAGAAACCCATTAGGGTTGCCAGCTCTGGGTTGGAAAATACCCGGAGACATTGGGGGTGGAGCTGGGTGAGGTCAGGGTTTGGGGAGGGGAGGGGAGGGGCCTCAGCATGGTACAGTCCCATAGAGTCCACCTTTCAAAGTAGCCATTTTTCCAGGGGAGCTGATCTCTGTCAGCTAGAGATCAATTGTAAAAGTGGGAGATCCCCAGGCCCCACCTGGAGGTTGGCAACCCTGCACCCCATCCATCTAAACCCATCTGTTTATGGATGGACACTTCATGCATCTGATGAAGTGAGCTCTCATTAAAAACTGTTTTTGCTGGAATAAATTTAGTTAGACTTTAAAGAACCACTGGGCTCCTGTTTTATTTCACATTGCAAGTTCATTTGTTGGAAAGTAGAATCACCCAGCCCACAGAAGGCCAAGTCAGTCCTCAAGTCCCTGCTTGAATCTCCCTGTTATTCCTGTATCCATGCCAACAGTAATTTCTGTTTGTTTTTTAAAAAAACCAGACAAAAGTCTCAGGAAAGGCCTCTGCTCTGTATGGAAAAGGTCCCAGAATCATCTCTGATATAGGAATCTCAGGTAGCAGCACTGGGAAGATCGCTGTCAGTAGTCTCAGAGCTCTCCTTTTCCTCATCTTAGGTAGTACAGAACTGAACATGTCAACTCCTTACACCGATATCTTGTGTCACTTGATGGTTTACAGCTGACTTTGCGTAATGCCTCCATTGTAAAGCAGCATCTTTAAAGTGAAGAAATATGATATGAAAGCACTCTCTCTCTAGTGGTGCAATCTGGGTTGGCTGTTTCACACATAATGTTCATCAAAGAAAGGAACAAGAATAGTGATTTCACCCTCAGATAGGTAATGATTCTGTGGTGGATGAAAAGGAATTTTCTATCATATTTTGAAAGTAATGACCTAAGATAAAATAGGTATTAAATAGAAGTAATGTATTATTGGAGGTATAGAGTGTTCTGTTAGTTTGATGTCAGGATGTGGGCCAAATGAGATGAGACAGCAGGTGTGCCATCCTCTTATTTGAAGCATGTTTGTTTTTAAGTAGAGTCCGCCAGCAGAGGGTTGGGTTTATAATCTGCAGGGGCTTTAAGTATCTCAGTTTCCTTTCATCAAAGTCTGTCTATCTATTATCTCATTCTCATAGGGAAGCTGATTCTGTAGGGAGGGTTGCTGAATGGATTATCCAGATTACATAGGACATTTCCTCACCAGCAATGAAACAGCCAACTCTAACAGTGAACAGCTGGACAGGGTGAAGAGAATCACTTGGATAACTGAGTTGTTGCAGGGATTTATTTTTTTTGGGGGGGGTATGTGTGTGCATGTCTGGAAGTCATGGCTGACTTCTGGAGTGGCGATCCCTAGTAGAGTGTGGAGGCAAGGGACATTCAGGCTATTTCCTGCCTCTATGTCACAGCCCTGATATTCCTTTGGAGGTCTCCCATCCACGTACTTGCCAGGGTTGGCACTCCTTAGCTTCTAAGATCTGACGAGATCAGGCTTTCCTTGGCCGTCCAAGTCAGGGCAGTAGGGAAATATTATTGTGTAGAACACCCTTGATTTCTGAGGCTAGCCAAGCTGAAAGTTCAGCTCTAACCTAGATCACCAGAGTGGGCACAGATAGTATATATGGAGAATTGTTTTTTTTTAAAGTCATTGTAAATCACAAAAATACTTTACTCTGGTGACTGCAGGTACAATTGGGCTGACTCCAGCCATGGCAAGTGGCAATCTTTACATTTATTTAGGGATAAATGCCACTAAAATCAGAGGGACATGCATCTCCAGTTGAATTCATTGGGGAGTATTGAGCATGTGCTTAATTCTCTCCAGCTGAAATAAATCAGATTTTTAAATGGCTACCTTTGAATGAATCATACACAATTATTCGTTACCATTGGATGGTTTTCCTGTCAGCTATACTAAAATGAGGAACTGAATCAAAATTATTACTGTTTCTTTGATTTAACATAGAGTACCAACAGTATGCCAAGAACCATATTTAATGTATTGTTCTGTTGTGTCTGATAATACCTGAAGTTTCTTTCTTTTCCCCAACAGCACGGAAAAGGATATGCTAGTCAATTCTACGGGACTTACCTGAAGCAGCATGATTTGCACAAAAGTCGACCAACAAAAGCATCAACTTTTCAACTTCATTATCTTGGCCATCCAGTTCTGTGTTAACTGAAGAATTACTGTGCTATTGGAGACATCATGGCCAACAATAGGACCTAACTGCTCTCAGCAGGCCTGAGAAATGAGTTGAATTGTATGGAACTGTAGAAACTTCAAGAGGCAACTGATTTTTGCCTCTCTGATCAGTGTGTGCCTGTTTACAGCACTATATAGCTCTCTCTTTCTCTCTCTAAAATGTCACTGAGCCCTTTAGATGTTTATATTCGCCACAAGAAGCCAATCGTACAGATTTTAAAAAAGGAAACGTGCATTATAAATGCAATATCACTGTTTTAAACTTGACTGTTTTATATTATTTTTGTGTGATCAAGTGTCCCCCAAACTATTCCAACTTTACAAAAGAAATTGTGAATCATGTTCTTTTCACCCGTGGGTCATAAAAATGTTGTTAATCTAAAGACCCACAAAATATCAAAGACATTCTGTAGTTTATACACCGTGTTGCAAAGTGTTTACTGTACTATTTCAAAGCTTCTAAATAAATATAAAATATATATATTATATTACATATAATTTTACGGGAAACGTGGTACCATTTAGTTGATTTTTAAATGAATTCATACAGTCCGCACCATACACTAAAGTGAGAAGGTAATTCAGGGTCCTTAAATTATCCTTGCCTAAACAATAAAATAAAACTTTAATAATACTTCCCCATTTTTGTACTTTGGTCAATCCTGTTTGTCCTTGTTAAAAAAAAAAAGAGCTGTAAGCAGCAACAGTTCCCCCCCCCCGAAAATTGTACTGAATTTTCAATGCCAAAGATACAGCTGTCAATAATTATGAAAATGAGCACTGACTATGTACTATCAAAAGTATATATATCAACCTCCATTATTTTAATTCTATTTCTATGGCTTTTAATTTGAAATCAAAAAAACTTTTTATAAAGGCGCTATAAACTCACCTGTATATGTTGTTGAAAAGTACACTGGGTGTCTGTACATTTTGCAATGTAAGATACAATGTAAGCAAAGATAATTATTTTAAGGAAACATCCCTCCCCCCTGCCCACAACTGATAGCTAACATTCATGGTCCTTTGTCATTTTGTGCAAATATATCTTTTCATGCTGGCTTGCAGTAGTTTTTGAAAAAGACCATTCTCAAAGACATACATGTTGCCAAGCCATTAATTTGAATTTGTCTCTAAAAGAAGAAAAAAGAAGCAATTTGAAGTTAGGAATAGACTGTACCAACTTCACTGGTAATCAGGTTGGTCCCTCCTGTGTTATTTTTGTAGTAATTTCATGACTTGAGAAATATCAGAAAGGGTATTTTTATTAGAAAAACAATAAATTGTTCTAAAACTCAAAACCTGGCAAAGTAAAGCTGAACCTTTACTTTCATGTTCTCTGATTATAAGTACCATTGAAAAAAAGTGATATACAGTAAGGTGTATGGGGTTTTTTTTATTCTTGCTTTGCTGTCTTTTTTTCTGATGACTACCTGTCAAGTGTTCAAAAGAAACCATAAAATTCTGTCTGTGATAACAGCAACTGTTTCAGATGAAGGTGCTTAGATACAACAGCCCTTTGAACAAGGGAAAAACATAATCTTTCAGAAAGGGTTTGGATCACATCCAAGGACAATCAATTTGCATCCTGGCTCATGCTGAATACTGTTCACAGGGTAAAAAAAAAAGACTCGGTGTTAGGGTGGAGAAAGTGGCTCATATTTTTTTACAGAAGTAAAAAGACTGTTACACTGATCCAGAGCCCCATGTGTACAACAATGCGCTCCTGGAGCTTTTGCGCATGCAGGCTTCCCTATTTACTTCGGTGGATGGGAGAGCTCTGTGCATGCATCCTTTTGCACTTGTGGGTTCATGTGCATCAAATGACGCCATGCCTGCAAAATTTTCCTAGATGAGACCAACAGTCCCTCTGGAGTTTATCCCATCAATCATTCTCCACTGTATTCCCACTAATATGAATGGGAATTGTGTATAGATAAGGTTTCAAGTATTGTACTGTGAGATTACATTAGTTTCCAAAGTCTTAATATTCCTAAATACATTTAATGCGTATTTCTAAACTCGTTGTATATTTACAAGGATTTATTGGGATCCTTTTAACAATGTATATTATATATGAATCACAGTAAAAGCACAGAAAATGACCATTAATTTGAGAAAACACAACCGTGAAATGTTCTTTAGCTTTAGGAAATGGGAGTTTTGGTCACCTCTATGCCTTGTTAGTTTTTTGAAAAATGGACTATTTTAGTAATGAATTGTGTGAAGAATATTTCATTTGAAGAAGTCTGTCAACTTGTTGCTGCTTTTAAGTCAAGAAATGGAATGCCCATCCTAGAACTGGTTTTGCTTTATTTTTATAGCCTCTCTAAACTGAGGTATATACTATACATTAGGGTTGTTTCTAGTCCTGTGGAGAGAGAAAAAAATCACATTTTTCTTTTTTATAGACTACTAAAGTTTTTGATATACTGAGATCTCGCTCACATTTTGCATGCAACCTTTTGGAAGGAAAAATAGTTATGTTGCTACAGTGTCATCTGTCTGCGCTAGTGCATTTATTCCATCTCTCTGCGTATAACTATATTTAATAGGCCTATGTATATATCCATTTCATGCTTTAGTGTTTCCTTATCCTCATATCTCTTAATATGAACAACACAAGGGGAGTCAATGGGGGCTTACATGGGGGGGGGAGATTGAGTTGGGCTTTTTAATGGTGTGTGGCCTATCCAGGGAAATAGTGTACAATTACATTACTCAAGGGGGACCCATTCTTTCTCATTATCCTGCTTAAGTAGATGAAATATGCTTGTGGTGGTAAAGTCACAACTATGTGACTTTATGATGCCAGTATCACTTGCTGAATATTTCATTTGAATGTGTCCTCATACGGTAATTTATGGTGTTTGCCATCCAATCAAAACCCATTAAAATTAGATTGTTTCCTGACATGGTAAATATCGGGGCTCAAATCAAATAGTTTGCTACTCAAAACTGATGTGAGAAAACCACTTCATGGACAATGTAATTATTTTTTTAAGAAAAAAACCTTCAATCAGGCCTTCCTTCACAATGATGGATACATTAGGAATCATCCTGCCTTCTACTTGCTAGCAATTCTTTAACAAAAGCTTCTACTAGATTTAAATGTTTAGGTTTTAACTTCATAGGCTTGACAGAACTATACTACTGTTGTTGTAGGTATGAAATGGAACTGGAAATATGGGGTGAGGGGTGCTTCAAGACTCCCAATTGCTAGCACTATCATCCTCCCATGAATTTTGGTGGTGTCTGCATAGCAGCATCAAAAGCAGAATGAGTTGTGGTGGTATTTTTGCCAATGAAATAAGTGTGTGCTTCCAAGCCTAAAGGAGTTCTCTTGATCACAACCTACACAATCCACTTCCAGAGAGCTGTTCTTCATACATTTCTGAATGCTAAATGTTTGTGCTGGTTGAAAGGATCATCAAAAGGTTGTGTGATACAGTTCTGTTGCTGAATCTAAAGAGGATTGTATTTGAACAATGGTCGATATGAGACACCATCAACTTCATGTAAGCCATTCTGATCTTTTTTGGGGAAGAAAGAAAAGGGTATTGGTGTAATTATTAGGTTTACAAAGAGATATTTCCAAAAGGAAGAAAGAATATGCAGTCCTGCAGGCTGGAAAAGGGTACATTTACTGCATATATTTTAAAATAATTTTCATCAAATTCAAAACAACACTGGTGAATATGTTGCTTTTGCATTTTTCTTACAACGAAATCATATATGTGCCAAATATCATAATATAATAAAAATCTTCAGGGTTGTTTTTAAGCCAGTAGACTGGATTTTTCAACTGTTGAGTTGTTTGGTTTTTCCCACCCCAAAGCAAAAAAATAAGGCATTTAAGTATTTTCTTGATTTCCTGAATCATATTTAGAAGGCTATGATATTAAAAAGAATCTTCTGAGGGAGAATATTTTCTAATAGCACAGAAGTATGCGAAATGACATGTAAATATTATAGCCAGAATGCACAAGACTGTATTGAGTTGGGCGCATACAACAGCAGGACTTCTGGATCCCCTTCCTCCAACAACATCTCTGTGCTCTGATTGGTTTTCCTTGGCAAGCAGAATCATTAATCAGATTGAGGAACTGCTGTGTTTTCAGCAGCAACAGCTTAAGCTGGAGGTCTAAAGTTAATTTCATGATCCTGGGCAACACAGTCCAATTATAATTATTTTAGCTTATAACACCTTGAGAACTGTAAATAAAGCCTTATGTTTTAGTTGTTAAAATATCTGGATTTTACTTAGTTTTTTCAAACTTTGCTTTCTGCCCAGAATAAATATATGGACTCACCCTGCAGTGTAAGGGGGGAAACATAGTATAAAGGTGCAACTCGCTTTTTAATAAAATGGGAGGTTAGTGTTCTTTAATTAGAGCAAGAATTCATCCCTTTATTGTGTATATTTAAACTTTCAAGCAGATACTGGGTTGGACTTTTTCTGGGTTCAGCTTTTTCACTGAATCTTGCACGATTTCCCTTCATACTACATCTTCCACCCTGCTTGACTTTTGTACATATAGGTCTCATGATTCTCAGTATAGCCTTCTTTGGATGGCCAAAGAGTGCCCCTCCTTCCTTTGTCACAAGCAGAAATGCTGGTTGGATCCATCTCATTGTGACCAGGGGCCACCTATTTGTTAAAAGGAATGATAACTGAATTCCTTCTATTTCGTAAAGATGGGAACTACTCAAGAACTGTCATGCTTCCATGGCTCCATAGAGTGCTTCAGCTGTCCTTTGCCATTGTTTCATGTTGCTACCCTCACTTGGGTTTGTTAATGGATGTTTGCATAGGTTTCCATAAGGTCAGAGCAATGATTCAGCAGTTCTTTAGTAATAGAACTCATAGACTTCTTCAGCTTCAAAGACTTCCCCAAAAGCAAAGGGAGAGGCACACCAAGCTACCCTCATTGAAGAAAATGGGGAGCTTTGCACATAAACTACTATGATTGGGTCTGTGCAAGTCTTACAGGAAATAATTGGGCTTGCTTTCCAGCACAGCTAACGGTAAAGGTAAAGGTTTCCCTTGCTTGAAAGCCAGTCAAATCCAACTCTAGGGGGCAGTGGTCATCTCCGTTTCCAAGCCGAAGAGCCAGCGCTTTCCAAAGACTTTTTCCGAGGTACACGGAATGCTGTTACTTTCCCACCAAAGTGGTACCTATTTATCTACTTGCAATTTCTTGCTTTTGAACTGCTAAGTTGGCAGGAGCTGGGGCCACAGACAGGAGCTCACTCCATCATGCAGCACTCGGGTCTCAAACTGCCAAGCTACCAACCTTCCAGTCTGCAGCTCAGCGTCTTAACCAGCACAATTCCCATTAATTTCAATGTGGCTTTCCCTAGTACAGTTCCTGATGGCTTGTGCTCACAATCCTAAAACTCATAATAAACTTTTTAAAACATATTTTGTCACTGTATTCTGACCAAACAACACTGGCGACTACTGATAGGATGAAGAAGAAAAGTGTTTCATATGTACCATACAAAAAATCCAGTAAGACTTCATCATTATGTTACAACTATGGAATTTTCAACCAAGGCCAGAAAACTTCTTAAAGAGCTCTTCCATCTTAATGTTCTTACTAATCTGCTAATAAGTTTTCATTTAAAATGGATACATGTACATAAATACTGTCTCTCTCACACACGGTCCAAATTCATTACTGAAAATGTGTGTCTTTGTAGATATATTTCTGTGTCACACTCAAGAACAATTTTTGACGGCTTTCTTGAACTGAAATTGTTTTGGAATTTGAATTTGTTAATAAAGTTCACAGTACTGTGCATTGACTGAAAAGTCAGGGAAAGTCAAAGTTTTGTGGATACAATTCTCTTTAAAAAATTACCATGGCTACAAAGCAGCCTAAAGATATATTAATTTTTTAATGTTAACAAGGCTAAGGGGGGAAAGTGGCAAAATGTTGTTTCTGCCTCGCCTATATTTTAACTGTTGGCAACATTCACTAGTTAATCTAGCACAACGTCATCAACCCTGAAATTCTTCATTTAGGTGTGTGTTTGTTTTTTGGATTCCAAGTTAATAAGACAAAACTAAGATCTTCAGAAAACATAGTTGAATGAGAAATGTTATCTGGTAAAATTCTTGTGATTCTGCGGAGTCTAGGTTTTATCTCATATGCATTGAAACCCAATAAACAAATTGAACGAAATTTCAGATACTAAATAGCTGACATGAAGTGGTCTCGGGGATCAAACCTGTCAACAGTTTATGGTTAATGGCATGAACAAATGTTCTCACTTGTGAAAGAGTCAGATCGGTGTTGAGGGCTGTGCTGTGATTAAGAGTTGCACCGAAATCTTATGAGACATAGCAGGAGTGGGAACAGAAGTGTAAATATCTATATTTCTCTTTATTATATATAATTAGAACTTCTGGTCCTTTCTCATGATATAGGGAAGCACAGGGAACAGGAAGGGAAGCCACTGATTCTCCCTGCATTCCGTAATGTCTGAAACCCAGTGGAAGGCCACATGGAAAATGGCCCAGTGCAGCTGTGCATCCAATATCCAGCACCATTATTAAAGTAATTGTTTCCCTAACTGGTGAGTTTGTTCTACAGTTGAATTATTTTTATTTGCATAGCTCATTCCAGTGTACAGGCAGCATCTAGGATGTGAGAAAAAGTGGACAGCATAGTTCATGTCAGTGGACATTGGCACCATGATCTTCTAGGTACAAATCCACTGCACGGCACTGTTCCCTAGTGCTCAAGTGACATACATCAGGGAGACTACATCTACATTTGTTTCTTTAAACCCAAGGTCAAGATCCCAGGAATCCCAAACATGTACACAAAAGATTTTGGTGTACCAGTGCAAGCACCCTTAAGGTATGCACCCTTCTCTGCTGTATTTATCCCCTCCTGTCCCAAATTAGTCTGTACATATTGACCACTTCAAATGGATTGCTTCAAACATGATGAATTTCCTGAGCAGAGAGTATTTCCCTGTAGAAAGAGGCATGCAAATCATGTACACATTGTCATGTAGGATGATAATGAAACTCTAGAAGGGGAAAACATGCAGAAAAAATACACAAACATATAATCATTGTGCATGAAAAGCAACATTTTCCCCAACATAAATATTGCTTCTGTGGAAGAAATCTGTTATGTTTGAAGCAGTCCTAAGCATTGCTGTGACTGTAAGTACATTCCTGAGTTGTGGTAGAGTGGCCACTGCACCATAACAGTCCTGCAAGTAATGATATTGTACTGATGCTTTAGGACTGATATTTCAATACTGCAGGTGCATAACAGCATGCAAAATGTTACATATGTTAATTCCAGCTAATCTTGGCTTGACTGCCTGAGTTTTCAGATTGTCTGAAAAGATACTTTTAAAGAAAAACAAAATAAAAAACCTCTCTTCCTAGCTCTATTTTATTTTGCAAGTGCTAATTCCATGTTAGTGCTTGATTATGTCAGCATTTTGAACTACATTATCAGTATCAGCAAAAACTGAGGGCTGCATAATGCATTAATCTACTTAGAACAACTGAAAAATACATTATCTGTTCTGACGGGCTGTTTACATCAAGTAGGACTCTGGCTTTACTTAGTACAATTAGTTTGCTTTTTAAATGTAGGATGTAGTCTTCTGAATGAGTATGTAGCTGAATATATTGTGGTCATGTCACCTTTAACTATATTGCTTGGTATGATTGATTGTATAGTTTTAGGCTAAGCTTTTGTTTAGATTGGTTTGTTCTAATGACTGATGGTACTGGGTAAACCTCTCAAGACAACTAGGAGCAGGATAAGATTCACATTTCTTTGCAGGAGCTCACCTTATGCAGTTCCCAAACTTCGGGGGAGTTTTTTATTTGATGGGAAGAGGAATTTGCTAATGAATTCTGCATGGAATTTGGGACATATATAACATTTATAGGCTGCGGTCACACGCAACATTAGCCACGCAAGAGATACGGAAGACAAGCGGAGTTTCCGGTCGCGATCTCACCAGCACATCTGGGAAGCGTAGCGCTTCCGTGGCACAACTGAGGCTTCCTGCCGAAAAAGCGCAGCAAAAAACTAGTACCTTGGAGGTACTAGTTTCCAGAAACTGCGGGGCAAGGGCGGGCGTCTGATCGCGTTTCCGGTGGTATCCGGCGCCCGCTCATGTCCCCTTGCGGAAAAGGGTTTTTTTCCCCCCACGTCTCCGTGGATGCGCACACGCACCCAACGGAGCATGCGCATTCGTAGTGTACACGAAAAAAGAAAACCAGTTCGCCGCGCCGTGCGCTTCTTCATTGCGCGCAGGCGTGTGTTGTGATCGGCACCTCTCCCTTGCCATGGAACCTCTACAGTACCTCCACAGAACCTCCACAGTAGGTCTGATCGCTTTACTGCATGTTAGTTTGCCCCGGGGCAAACAGCCACACTTCTCCTCTGCAGTTTCCTGCCCGTGTGACAGGGGCCATAAAGTTGAATCTAGTATGCAATTCCCACAAACATGTTTTATTAATATTCAGTCCCCTTTCCCTTAAATAGGGCTAAAATAGAACAATTCTTCATTCTCAGTTATTCAAAATATAAGATTATTATCCTCCTTCAGACACTGCTAATGTGTGACCACATGAGAGCAGCCATAGCCATGAACAAGTTGAATAACACTGTGTGACCAGGCTGTTGTTCTTCTAAGGTTGATGGATGATACAGAGGAATATGATGATGTTGTCAGGATGTCAGACAGGAGAACTGATTCAAAAGATGGATTCAGGCTGCTGTGAGAGTTTAAACATTTATTTGAAATATATATACCTGGGCCTCACAGCTGTATGAAACAACTACTGATAGAAACAAACAAAAAACTCCATCATATATACACTCTACATTTAAGTTTTTAAAACTAGCTGGGACACCCCACTGATCACCAGGGTTGATTCAGTTGTTCTGGCTGGCTAGGCAGGCATCCCCTACCTCCCACACTGCTCCATGTGCATCCCTCCCAAAGCTGCACGCTTAGTCGAAAAGGACAACCATCCCAGATAGAAGGAGTGTACCGTTCTTTGGTCAAGGGTGTAAATAATAATAGCAGCAAGGAACAATTAGTCTACAATATAGCAGTATAAATACAACTAAACAGAATCACTATTATAACACTGTAGCAGCAAAGACCACAAAAATCTGACTTTAAACATGCCACTCCCTGCTGTTCCTCAGATTATAACATTAGCATGTGTGTAACCACACAGGTTCTCATGATACATACTTTCTTGTAGTTCCGAGGTTACAAGAAGCATTTGGAAAAAATACTAGACATAGCCTTCTGGTAGGAATAGGATGGGTTTTAACCCTGTTCCCACAACCTGGTATATCTCCAGGTTAACCCTTACAATACCACATTACAATAAATGGAAATGGTAGTGGTAACAATTTGTTGCCATAGTGTATAGTAACAAATGGAACAGAGCGTTTTTTTAAAAAGTTTGATGGTTTTTCAGAGTGCCACTTAATACCACATACTACTAGTACTACTTTTGCTTATCAGCCTAAATCCTGTGTTTTCAAAACACAATCAGTGCTGAGCTCAGTCAATGCTGAGCTTGATGCAGCTGCTGAAAATGGGGAATGTTAAAGAACATTTTCTTAGTGGCAGTTATCCCTCAGCATGCTAGAAGCTGTAGGAGCACCAGAAGAATTTGAAATGGGGGGACCGCCTATAACTATTGTTTTACTTTTTTACATTTAAAGGAAAATAGTAACTTACAAGAAGGGGGGACCCACAATACTCACGGGGGCAAGCATTCCCCATGGCTCCTGAGTGCCCAGCCTGCTGAAGCAGCAGGAGCCCCACATAGAGGAAGAGGAGGAGGTGGTCACAGGTGATCCCAGCAGGTGAGGTCGCCTGGCCCACCAAGGCTTCTCCCCACACCTCCACCAGCAACCATGGTGGTGAGCCCTGCATGGCTCCCAGCCGCCCGGCCTACCAAGACTTCCCCCCAGTGGCAATTGCAGCGAGCCATGTGTGGCTCTCAGCTGTTGGGCCCGCGAAGGCATACCCCCCCCAGCAGCAATGGTGGCAAGCCCTGCATGGCTTCCAGCCGCCAGGCCCACCAAGGCTTCTCCCCCACCCCCTTACACCAGCAATGACCATGAGCCCTTCGTGGCTCCCAGCCGCCAGGCCCACCAAGCCTTCTCCCCTGCCCCCCAACACCAGCAATGGCGGCAAGCCCAGCCACCAGTTTCCAGTGGTAAGTGCATTCTCTGCTCATGTGCAGGGAATGCTTTTTTACCTTTGGGGGGATTTAAGTATCCCCCAATTAGTTTTTTCAACATTTCAGATTTTTCTGCACTCCTGGGGAGTGCCCCAAGTGTACAGGAAAATCTGTTTACCCTCGATGTGGTTCCGATGTGTGGATGTAGATATCCACACAGAGGGGGCATCTTGGCTATTAGTTATATAGATGAAAATGCAAACACAATCATTTCTTAGTTACATTTTCCCACACTTCTCATTACAATATATCAATACACAAAATGTATATAACTTTTTCACTATTTTTATTTCAAATATTTATCAATACATATAAATTAAAGGTAAAGGTAAAGGTTCCCTTGCTCGAAAGCCGGTCGAATCTGACTCTAGGGTTGCGGTGCTCATCTCTGTTTCAAAGCCGAAGAGCCAGCACTGTCCGAAGACGTTTCCATGGTCATGTGGTTGGCATGACTAAACACCAAGGCACACGGAACGCTGTTACCTTCCCACCGAAGTGGTACCTAGTTATCTACTTGCAATTTCTTGCTTTCGAACTGCTAGGTTGGCAGGAGCTGGAACTAGAGACAGGAGTTCACTCTGTCTTGCGGCACCCGGGTCTCGAACTGCTGAACTACTGACCTTCCACAGCCTGCAGTTCAGCGTCTTAACCACTTGAGCCACCGCAGCTCCTACATATAAATTACCTGTATATAAATTTATAGATTCTCTTCAGCTAGTCATTTTTTTTAATTTCATTTTTATAATTTTAAATCTCTCGTAATTGCACCACCAAGTGGTTTTGAAGCACTTATCCTGTTGTTTTTATAATTCCTTGGACTGTACTTTTGGGGTAAGGCAGTTCCTTGTGAGTTCATTTCTTTTCTGGTTCATTTATAAAATTTATGGTTTGCTAATTTGTTTTAAATTGGATGGTGATATCATGAAGTTTGTGATCCTGATAGTCACAATTGGGATATTAAGCAAAAACAAATTAATACAAAATATAAAAAATGAAACAAGTAGCTTTTTAAATGATGGCCTTTCCAAAGGAGAAAAGCAAAACAGTACTGTATCTGTAAGTATATATTTATGAAGCTGTTGCATAATTTTCCCCAATCACATCAGTATGAGGAGAAGTCATGACTATGGTAAAGTGTGTGATTTGCATTCAGATGATCTAAGGTTCAGTCCTTGATACCCATGAATATATGGTGGGCGAATATATGGTGCTGCACTATGGTGTAAAATAAGAACAAAAAATGGGATATCTGCTGAACTGGCTGACACTAATGAGATATGCCTTTGAAGTTCATGGCAGGGTATGTGTACAACATATAGTGTTGTGTCCGCAGAGAGTTACTAGGTAGCAGCGCCATAGTCAGAGCTTGGTCCTGAATAACAAATAGGATCCCTAGGTGGACATTAAAACCCACCAGTAGGAAGAGGAGAGCTGACTAGAGATTGGTTGGGGATCAAATAAATACAGGACCTCGTGGGCTTGTTTTGTTGTTGGGTGTATGTGTGCCGATAAACTAAGGTGATCACTATGCTGAATCACTGAACTTTCTTGCAACGAACCCACTACACAACAATGGCGATGAGGATGGGATCCCACTGGGCAAGCCAGGCTGCTGGAGCGCCCAAGGAGGCAACCGACCTCCGCCGCTCCCCCATGGATGCACACCAACGGCGATCCAGCCACCTCCACATCTGCACCTTCACCTCAGCCACGCAGCACGATGGCTCTGGCTCTGGAAATAGTAATAGTTCCCCCATTAGATCCAACCTGCCCGCAGCAGTGGGGAGCCTGGGTCACCAGAATCAAGTTCACCCTGATCTTCTACCAGTTCACTGAAGAGGAGAGGAAGAAAGGCCTCCTGATTGGCTCCTGTGGTCCCACTACCGTCAGCCTGGCCCAGAACCTCCTCTCTCCCACCTCGCTGGATGATGCAAAGTTTGACCAGATCGTCAAAGCCCTGCAAGACCACTTTATCCCTAGCCCATCAAAGATGTTGCGTCATGTGGCTTTCCACCTCAGGAACCAACAACCGTGGGAGTTGGCCACCGAGTATCTGACCAAGCTCTGCCGCCTCGCTGCTGACTGCAAATCTGGAACCCATCTAGAGATGGCCCTCCGAGACTGGTTCATTTGTGGCCTCCGGGAAGAGAAGCTGAGGAGGCAGACCGCCTCTTCAGAGTGCACCAGTTGCAGAGAGGCACATGAATGGAGGACATGCCGGTTCAGGGATGCCATGTGCAAGAGCTGTGGATGCTCCAGTCACACCACCCGTGTCTGCCGCTCACGGAGGGTTCGCCACCCAAACAGCATGCCGCCACAGCGACCACGCACTGCTGTGCACTACGAGGCTGACGCATCCATGGATGAGCTCTACCTCCTTTTGACGGAACAGGTACTGAAACTCCTGAGCCCTACCACAGCCCTTAATATACAGGTCCAGCTACAAATAGAGGGGTCCCTTTGCACCAAGGAGTTAGACTCTGGCTCCACGGCCTTCGTTATCTCAGTGGAGATGCTCAATAGACTCTGTCCAAAGGGGGGGGGCACCTGCAACCCTTCACCATAAACTTAGTGGACTTCCAAAGGAACTGAGTTCCGGTGTGGGGCAAGGGTCATTTTCAGGTCTGCTACTGGGAGTTCGATGGGCTTTTAGATTTGGTCGTGGTCGAGGGAAACTTGGCAAGCCTTTTGGGTTAGGCTTGGTTCAGCCCCCTAGGAATAACCTAACCATAGAGGGGGTGAAGCAATGTGACCAAACGGACTTTAGCGAGGTCTGCATCAAGTTCCCATCTGTTTTTGATGGATCATTGGGGTGCTACACCAGTCCCCTGGTCCCCCTGCAGCTCAAGCCCAAAATAACACTCATCCGCATGCACGTCCGGTGGGTCCCCTTCACTCTGAAACCTAAAATCGACGCCGAGCTGGACTGCCTGGTGACACAAGGGGTTCTAGTACCAGTCTCCCACATGGCATGGGAGACCCCAATAGTTATGCCGGTGAAATTATGGAAAAGGACCCCTTTGGCTGGCAGGCCGGGTCATTCATTCCACGGGGCCAGTATCATATGAAGTCTCCACAGAGGATGGCCAGGTCCTGCGAAAACACGTGGACCAGCTGCAAAGGCGACAGATCCCAGTATCCCCAGAGGCAGAGCCATCCCCAGGCCCCAACGAGTGGAGTCCAGTGGAACCGGACGTAGACATCCCTGAGGCAAGAGCCAGCGAGCCCTTTCAGCCTGTGCGTACAGAGCCTGGGAAAGTGTCTTCGTCCACCACTCCAGAGGCTGAGGTGGATTCCCAGCCCCGTCAGAACCAAAGGGACGACTCACCTCCAGAAGCACCAGGAACCCCGGTTCTGTTACTGAGGCATTCCACTAGGGAGTGCCAGCCTCCGGCCTACTTAAAAGACTACATGCTCTAGGCACAGTTTGAACTATGGGGGGAGGGGTGTTGTGTCCGCAGAGAGTCACTAGGTATCCAGAGCCTTAATCAGAGCTTGGTCCTGAATAACAAAAGGACCAAGGATCCTAGAAATACCAATAGGATCCCTAGGTAGACATTAAAACCCACCAGTAGGAAGTGGAGAGCTGACTAGGGATTGGTTGGGGACCAAATAAATACAGGACCTCGCGGGCTTGTTTTGTTGTTGTGTGTATGTGTGCCAATAAACTAAGCTGATCACTATGCTGAATCACTGAGCTTTCCTGCAACGAACTCACTACACAACATATAGGAATGAACATATAGACAGAAGAGTAACATATGCCCACTGGCTTCTGGTTTGATTTAGGGAATCCATTAATCTCTGCCAGATTGAAGTGGTACAGTGTGGTAGGTGGCCAGCCATGATTGGCAGTGTACATTGTGAACTTGGAAGTACAAGGTCACTGCCATACACTACTGATGCTACGCTAATGTCAACACCTCATCAGTTTAAGGGATCTGAATTAGCAGTAGATGGGAAAGACAATGCTTTGCCTGAAACCCTGAAAACCAGAAAGAGACTATATGGAGCTAAATGGTCTGATTTATTATAAGACAGCTTCTTATGTAAAAACAGAAGTATATCAGTCCCTTTTTATACTTTAAACTACATCATGCTTATGTGTGTGTATGAGTGAGAGACAGAATTGATAATAACATTTTTGAGAAAACACAAGCCATAAATGTTTGAGTTTTCTTCATCCCTCTCTGCTCTTCTTTTCTCCTTTCTTATACTCTCATAACACTGTTTATTCAGGTTAACCTTCACAGCTTTTCTCCACAAAGAAACCAAAAGGTGTTGATTTCCTCCTGTTTTCAGACTGAGTTCTTTTCAGCTTGCTCATTCCCACCTGCAGGAGCTGTTAGCACTTCACTGGAAGCCATCTTCCCTTGATTGCTTGTCACTCTTCAAGGGAGCATGTTTCCTTTTCTTCACTGCTTTCTCTCTTTTTATATCCTTTCCCTAGGATTTCTCAATCTCTAATAAATATGTAATCAACAAAATGCTTTCATCTATTCATTAGATTTTTGTACCTGCTCTAGAAATGGCTTTCTCCTGTTGCCTAAACTTGTCAGCAAATCTGTTTACATCATTCACAAGAAGGGGGAAAAGATTATCTTTGTTTCTTTCCCTGCTCAGTAACCATGTAAGGTAGTTTGTACTTTGTCATATGTAATAGCCATGCTACTAGAGCTCATACGCCATACTACTCATGCTCATGGAGTTGCCATTTCAAAACTTATCTCAGCCTCAACCTCTCAAGATAGCTTTATTAGGGCCATACTCTCTCAGTCACCCATGTGCAGTATGGAAAGTATAACACTGGCTTGGTGGTGGAAAGTGCTGAAAAGTTGCAGCTGACTTACAGCAACTTGTGGGGCCTTTCAAGGCAAGAGATGTTCAGAGGTGGTTTGGCATTGCATGCCTCTTGTCATGACTCTGGTATTCCTTGGAGGTCTCCCATCCAAATACTAGCCAGGGCCAACCCTGCTTAACTTCCGAGATCTGACGAGATTGGTAAAGGCAAATATCACTATTATTGCTATAGGTCTGAGTATTATATGTGCTTAGTAATATTATTACTGATAGTAAGAAATTCTGTTTTTAGACAACTAAAATAATAGCATGAGGAACCAGATAGTAATTTACTACATGAGCTAGGAACCATTCAAATTCAGGATTATTTGCACTGTTACAGGCAAACAAAGCCCACTCAACAGACTGCATATGTAACTGTGTGAATTGTAGTCTAGTCTGTTAATTGAGCTTCAAAGTGCACACTGAGTCTCTGATTCAGCAGACGTTGCTATTAAATTTGATAGAGGAGAAAGCATCCTCAGACTAGGCCTATTCAAACTCCTCTGCTGTTCAGTAACTGCAGAGTGTAGAGATTCCTAGCAATGTCCTAGGAATACCCCACATAGCCTGCAACAGCTCAAAGGAGTCACCACAACGAGTCAGGGCCCTCTATCCAACGAACTCATTCCCAAACCATTTGAATTGCTTCTTTCAATCAAATCAGTGGAAACAAAAGTAAGTTACTGAATTCTCCAACAGAAATTTAGTTCCTTCATCCAGCTGGTCAAGTTGAAACTCTGCAGTAGCTCAGGCACATCGAGCAGTATTTGTAGCTGAGCCAAAACAGGGAGTGATCTTATCATGAAATCTTTCATGAAAAGGAGGAGTCTTCTTCCCACCAAGTCTGCCTGTTTTTCAGGAGCAAGATGATGGAAACGTGCCACACATTCTTGAGACAATGGGCAACTTGCTTAGTCTTTCCAGACTGTGCTACAAGGTAGTTTCATTACACCACACAGCACAATATGGTAGCATAGAGCAGCATTTCCCAGCTTGTGGGTCCCAGCCCAGACCGGGTCACAAAGCCTATGGAAGTAAGTCCCAGGCTTTTTCAGTGTTACTGATCTGTGCAAGTTCTGTTGTTGTTTTTATGTGGGCCACCATACCAAGTAAATGTGGACTTATGGGTCCCTATGTCAAAAACACTGGGAACTACTGGCATAGAGAACATTGCTTCATTGCTGAGGCATGTGACAATACCTTCCTTCTTGCTACTCTGTGCTGTGATGGAAGAAAGAACATATCTGCTGTTTGCATCAGGATCACAGGAAGGCTTGCTCACTCACTTTTTCCCTCTCTTTTGTGTGAGGACAATCCTTCCTTCCTTCCTTCCTTCCTTCCTTCCTTCCTTCCTTCCTTCCTTCCTTCCTTCCTTCCTTCCTTCCTTTTTCTTTCTTTCTTTCTTTCTTTCTTTCTTTCTTTCTTTCTTTCTTTCTTTCTTTCTTTCTTTCTTTCTTTCTTTCTTTCTTATGATAAATAGCCAAATACCCGAACTTTGACTTGGTACTATTTCCAGTAGTAAATTAGTAATAACTGTCAATGGAAATACCACCTTTGTTATACCTAAGTATGTGGAGTTGTAATCAAGAGATTGTTTCTCGTTGTTGCAAAATAGCCTGTTGAGTTACTAACACCCATCTGCCTAATTGGTTCATGAAAGCAAAGCAAAATTAACTGAATGAAAAGATGTAGTATGTCCTTCATGCTGCTTTCTAAGAGCTAAGGGCAATATCTTTCAAGGCCATTAGTTGGAGCCCTCTCTTCTCAGCCATTTCTACAAATAACCTTTACGAATGATCACCCTACCAAGTGATTAATTCCAGAAGAGTAATCATGTTAGTCTGCTGCAGCAAAAATGGGGTTAGGGGGGAGAGAAGAATCTTGTGGCACCTTAAATACTAACATGTTTTTATTCTAGTATTAAGTTTTCTTCTTCTTTTTTGGCCCCCAGTAGGGGATTTTTTTTATTTGCATTTTCTAAAAACTACAACAAAATAAGGGAAGGGATCTACAAACTATGGAGAAAGAAAAGAAAACCCACTAAAACCCAAGAGTTGGGGGTTATTACATTGCTCTTAACTGTGACAGCAGCCATGAAATTAAAAGACACCTGCTCCTTGGGAGGAAAGCGATGGCAAACCTAAACAGCATGATAAAAAGTAGAGACTTCACCCTGCCAACAAAAGTCCACATGGTCAAAGCAATGGTATTCCCAGTAGTCATGTATGGCTGCGAGAGTTGGACTATAAGGAAGGCCGAGCACCGAAGAATAGATTCTTTTGAACTATGGTGCTGGAGAAGACTCTTGAGAGTCCCTTGGACTGCAAGAAGATCAAATCAGTCAATCCTAAAAGAAATCAACCCTGACTGTTCCCTGGAAGGCCAGATAATGAAACTGAAGCTCAAATACTTTGGCCACCAAATGAGAAGGGAGCACTCACTGGAGAAGAAGACCCTGATGCTGGGAAAGATTGAAGGTCAAAGAAGACGGAGATGGCAAAGGATGAGATGGTTAGACAATGTCATCGATGCAACGAACAT
>NW_015167543.1:457106-458111 GCF_001447785.1 Gekko japonicus | reverse complement strand
TAAATACTAACATGTTTTTATTCTAGTATTAAGTTTTCTTCTTCTTTTTTGGCCCCCAGTAGGGGATTTTTTTTATTTGCATTTTCTAAAAACTACAACAAAATAAGGGAAGGGATCTACAAACTATGGAGAAAGAAAAGAAAACCCACTAAAACCCAAGAGTTGGGGGTTATTACATTGCTCTTAACTGTGACAGCAGCCATGAAATTAAAAGACACCTGCTCCTTGGGAGGAAAGCGATGGCAAACCTAAACAGCATGATAAAAAGTAGAGACTTCACCCTGCCAACAAAAGTCCACATGGTCAAAGCAATGGTATTCCCAGTAGTCATGTATGGCTGTGAGAGTTGGACTATAAGGAAGGCCGAGCACCGAAGAATAGATTATTTTGAACTATGGTGCTGGAGAAGACTCTTGAGAGTCGCTTGGACTGCAAGAAGATCAAATCAGTCAATCCTAAAAGAAATCAACCCTGACTGTTCCCTGGAAGGCCAGATAATGAAACTGAAGCTCAAATACTTTGGCCACCAAATGAGAAGGGAGCACTCACTGGAGAAGACCCTAATGCTGGGAAAGATTGAAGGTCAAAGAAGATGGGGACGGCAAAGGATGAGATGGTTAGACAGTGTCATAGATGCAGCGAACATGAAATTGAGCAAACTTCAGAGCACGACGGAAGACAGGAAGGCCTGGCATGAACTGGTCCATGGGGTCGCAAAGAGTCGGACTCGACTGTGCGACTGAACAACAACAACAACAACAAACATTCCTCATAAAGTATTAGCTTAGCCGTAAAAGTTGCTTTTCACAACATTGCGAGTGGTATATTATCATCCTTTGTTACAAAAAAAGCCATCAACATTGTCTATGCAGAGAGTTTCCCAGAAGAATCGCTAAATAGTTTAAACAATTTGAACACAAATTTCCAAGAACAGTGGCATCTCATTTTACAATTATTTTCCCATCTCCCTTCAGAGCAGCTTAATATTAATAGTTCTCTCAATAG
>NW_015167543.1:433975-457014 GCF_001447785.1 Gekko japonicus | reverse complement strand
CCCATTTTCCGCTTAAATTCAAGCCTACAGTCCTAGAGATCAATCCCTTTATTGCTTAAAGAAGCCAGTCTTACAGAAAGTCTATCCTTCCGTTTGCCCACTAGACTTATTTCACATAATGCCAAGGCATAACCATTTGCTTCGCTTAATGTCTGCATTGGGCCCCACTACTTAAATCCAACATAGACTCTCCTTTTGTAGATTAATCCTATGAACAGAGACTGGTCGCTTCTCTGATGCTAACACAATACCATATGTAACAGCCAGTGTGTGACTCAGTTCTTGTGTAGTACCTCCTCCTTGCCACCAGAGGACAAATCTCCGCTTGCAACCTGGAAGAGTCTATGATGTTTCTGGTCACATGATCCAGGTCTTCTTCTACTTCCTGAGAGAAGCTTGTACTTTGCTTTTCGCTCTAGGCTCCTTGCCAATTGCCATTTTTAAGATTGTTTATTTTAAGCCGAGTTTGCCAAAGTCTCAGAAAGTTTGCAGATCCACTTGTATAAATCCTGGAGACTCCTTGCTATACTCTAGTTCCTTTTAAAGTCTCCATCCCTTCTGCAAAGATTTTTATTTTGCATTTATTTTGTTCTTTCCGGGGAGAAGGTCCCTCCCCCCCCCCTCGCTTGTCGCAGAATGGACTTCACTCGATTCTTGGTGTTCTCGCTTCACTGAACTCACTCTGCAATGTCTGATCGCTCAAATATCACCAGATAACAGTCGCCAAACCCCCAGCGGCTTGTCCCGGTGTGTGTTGCTTTGTCCCATTCGGGAACTCAGGGGAGGAACCTTCGGGGCAGATGGGGATGCCTTCTTTTACCGGCAGCTTGCTGGGGAGGTGGCAATTCCCCAAGCTCCATGGCGAGGGACCCTTCTCCAGGCCCCAGGGGGAATGCGCATGTTCGCACTCCTTTCCTTCCTGCTGGTTCACAGATCGTGTCCCGGGAGATGTCCCGGAGACACGGCCGCCATTAGCATGCCAAAACCAGAAGCCTAGTATTAAGTTTTCATCAGATGTGTGCAGTGAGTTCTGACTAGGCATACATATAGAGAGGGGGAAAGAGAAATGTTAACAGCAAAGTTAAAGGAGTATGAAATGTAAGAAATATGTGGTGAGATGTAATTATATAAAATTCAAATATAATCAAGAAAATTACAGAGACCATTCACCGTATGGGTAATTGGCAGTCTCCCTAGTTTTGCTAAGCTAGTTAATGCATGTAATGGCTAAAAAATCCCAAATCCTTGTTAAGCCTTCAAGGGATGGTGTCAACTTCTTGGTGGATTCTATCAGCAGTTTCATGCTGGGGTTTCTCTTTGAAGTTCTTTTGCTACACAGTGGTGAGTTGATGACATTTAGATCTGCAACAGTGTGTCCTGAGAAACTGAAATGTTTCCCCACTAGTTTTGGAACATTATACTCTTTAATATCAGATTTGTGTCCATTCATTTTTTTGCCTAGCAACTGGCCTGTTTGTCCCCTGTAAAGAACAGAGTGACACATGTAGGCAGGTCTCTCTTTCCTAGGTCGTAGCTTCTTCCTTCTGCCATCTTCAAGGGAACTGAATCTGACAACTAGCCAGATGGCCCAATACTGGTTACACCACATGATAGAAAGAATAATAACCTTATCTTGGCCAACTGGCTATTTCGATATCTGGCAAATTAATCAGAGGACAACGCTCCATGCACCCAGCTGGAATGTGGTCTGAATTAACTTGCAACCTTCCCAAAAAGTCTGAACAAACTGGCCCAGAGTTTTATCATTAACAGATTCTCAAAGATACAGAAATATATATATGTGGTATAATGCAGTTAGTTTTCAAACTATCAGTGATAAGTGCAGCAAACCTACTTACAGGAAAATATACTGTTACCACAATTCGGAGGTGAAAAATCAAAATTGATGAAAATCTTCTCCATGCCATAGATTAATGTTATTCGGTAGGCTTTACCATTTCTTCAAAATGACCTCTCCAAGCAGCATCTAGAGTTTTAAATCAATGATGCAAAAGCAACAAGCTCTTGCCATTATTAGCTTGGAATAAAACAGAGCGGTGATTATATTCCTTTAATTGTCCTTAAAGTCATTATTACATATGCAAGTACAATTTTCTACTCTCTGGAGTCATTCCCTCATTACACTTTGTGATTCACCAAATTACACTATTGTGATTAGTGCCTGAAACCAGTGTCCAAGTGGTATTAGGAAACTGCTGGGCTCCTCTTGCTGAGGTCAATTTAATTACATTGTGCATGACAGCAACCATGCCATTTGGGTATTGCCTTTGCCACCAGCAATTGACACCTGAGTGTTAATGAGCTAGTAATTAAGAGCTGGCACAGACAGGCACATTTTCATGTTGGAAACTGGGATTACCATGTGCTGCTTCACTTTTGTACTAACAGCCTTTAGTTATGTACTTCCCAGAATATACATGATTTGTGAAATATAAACACATTACATTTGCAAAAGCCTGCCTTTGGAATAGTCAGACTAAACAATTCTAAGCATCCCATGAGAAACGAAAGTCTCATAAACATTTCCCGAGTACTAGATTATTTTGTTTAGATTTGATTTTGTTCATTTTAGCATTTTAAAGCTTGTTTAAAGGTTAATAGCTTTAAACGATAATGTACCCCAAAGGCTTAATTAATATTGGAGGACAAATGTGCCAAGTTCTTTTCAGTGCCAGAAATAGATCCAGATCTTGGTCATAAAATCACTCCCCAATTAGACAGAACCAACAGACATCAATAGAGACATTGTGATAAAGCCCTCCCCTTCCTTCCTTTTCTTCCTTCCTTCCTTATTTGTTGACATCTCTGCCAAATGTCCTTAGTAGGGTTGTAGTGAGACCCTGAAAAATTTGCAAAGCTGGTTACATTCCATTGTCCTTGATCATTTGCTGTTACAAGCTTGGTTCCCAGTTCTTCAGACTGTGCGCCCATCATTTCCATGGTTACTATCACATGCATACTACTGTATTAAGGTCATTCCTGGTTTACTCACATGCCAGAACTGAGGAACCCTGAGGTTTGAGACTGGACTGCATGCCTTCAGATTACAAATGGTCTGCTTCTGTTTTATGGGCAGTTTTCATATAATCATATAATCACAGAGTTGGAAGGGGTCATACAGGCCATCTAGTCCAATCCCCTGCTCAGTGCATGATCAGCCTAGAGCATCCCTGACAACTGTTTGTCCAGCCGCTGCTTGAAGACTGCCAGTGAGGGGGAGCTCACCACCTCCCTAGGCAGCTGATTCAATTGTTGCACAACTCTTACTGGAGAAAAAAGTTTTTCCTAATATCCAGCTGGTACGTTCACACCCTTAATTTAAACCCATTATTGCAAGTCCTATTCTCTGTTGCCAACAGGAACAGCTTCCTGCCCTCCTCTGAGTGACAGGCCTTCAAATACTTAAAGAGAGCAATCATGTCCCCCCTCAACCTCCTCTTTTTCAAACTAAACATTCCCTTCAGCCTTTCCTCATAGGGTTTGGTCTCCAGGCCCCCAATCATCCTCGTCACTCTCCGCTGCACCCGCTCCATTCTGTCCACTTCCTTTTTGACATGAGGCCTCCAGAACTGCACACAATACTCCAGGTGCAGCCTGTGTACAGCGGGACTATGCTGTTTTGTGATTTGGATGTTATGCCTCTGTCGATACACCCCAAGATCGTATTAGCCTTTTTTGTCGTTGCATCACACTGGCTGCTCATATTTAACTTTCAGTCAATCCATACACCAAGAGCTCAGAAGCAATGCTCCATCTAAGCTGTGGAGTCTTGTGAGCAAAAATTGTTCAGAAGTGTATTCCTCATCCAGTATGTATTTTCTTTATTTTTGTTACCCAGATGTAGAACTCAGCACTTATCCTTGTTAAATTGCATCTTGTTCACATCTGCCCACATTCCCAGCATGTTCAGATCTCGTTCAATTCTATCTCTGTCTTCTGATGTGTTCGCTGCTCCTCCCTGTTGCTTATGTCTAATGGCTTGGTTTTTTTGTTTGCTTGTTTATATATATATATATATATAAACACACACACACACATACTGTGGCTTTTAAAGGTAAGCCGCCTTGAGCAGGACTCTAAAGAGGCAGCATAGAAATATTCTAAATAAATAAATTAATACTACCACTGTGTTAAATACTGGGTTCTAGATGCATTGCAGTGATCAGCTCTAGTTTATTAAGTGATTTCAGTAAACTACAAGGACAGCTAGCAGGGCTTGAGCCCTGCTTATAAAGCATGCAAACACTACACCCAACACACAGACTCCCAATGATAGGCTATTTACATTACACCATTTATCTGTTGGTTTGTTCCTGGATCCTGGCAAGCTATTGTTCTAGAGTAGCAAGCTTAACCTGTTCCTGGTATAGCTTGAGGAATGGTTTAGACCCAGTACATAACACACTGAGTTCTTTTCATTCTATTATTCCTGAATCATTCTGCATTATAAGCAGCCCTTCTGAACTCTATTTGCACATAGGATGAAGATGCAACATTCTAGGTCTTGGTGGAGTGAGGGATCTGACTCTGAATACAGGAAAGTGTGGACCATCGGGTTCCTTTATAACTGTTCAGCTGAACTTTAGCCTTTGCTGGTTCAACATTTCCTACAAACTAGCTCACATTTTTTATTGGACAGCACTCTGCTGCAAGGGCTGCAGCTTGGTTCCCAGTTCTTTGGTCTGTGCCACCCACCATTTCCATGGTTACTATCATGGACCTACTACTGTATTCAGAATAGTACAGTACAGAATAGGATATATATCAGCCAAAGATAGTAAAAGGCACTACATACCACAGTGGAGACCTGAGCCTCTAAACATGGCTGAGGATCCAGCAGCATCCCAAAGATATTAACTTACTCCTTCAGGTGGAGTGCAACCCACTGTGGGGCAGATGGACCCCTGCATACCCTCCCACCAATTCTGCTATACAAGTCACAACAAACCTTGTAGGAATTCTATTCAAGTAGTCAAACAAATGCACAGAGATTTTGGAGTGGGGACATAGTCTTGCTTCACACACCAGTTCTTTGAATTAAAAGAAGGAAAAGTCAAGACTGCAGTTTGCAACTGCTGCTGCAGTACATAGAACGTATCAGTATTTCTGATGGAGTCAAGCAATTCTAAACTATTAATTAAAACATGTTCTTTATTAAAATGTTTACAAGCAAATCTTAATTATAAATGCGTCTCTCTCTCTCTCAATATGGGTGCTTTTGGCAATTGTTAACTAAGCAGAGCTGAGTCATGTCATTCCTCTAGTTTCACTTCACAATACTCAACAATAACCCAGCAGCAAAAGAATTCACTTAGGGTCTTCTAACAGAGTCTTCCATTCTCCTTCTCAGCTAATGCAAACAAATAACCCTTGCAGCATGCCCTGAAGGTCAATAAACTAGCACTTTTCAAAACCAAGGGAGAGCATTCTAAAGCTGAAGGGGCCCTTTAACAGCTTCTATTATTGGGGGGGGGGACCATACAAAACAGTGGCTTCAGAAATCTTCCAGTCACTTTACAAACCCACACTCACCCCATTAGATGAAAAATACATTAACTTTATTGAATCTTTAGTATTGGGATTTACTTCTCATTTCTCATTTTCATTGTTGGGAAGAGTTTGCTTTTCGGCTGAACCCTCTGTAGGACATCCAGCCTTTTATATGCAGATTGATATAATTATCCTTTGAAATACTTTCAATTCCCAGTGGCTTAAATAGAGAACATGAAAGGGCAAGTGTTATCCTGAGCTGAAAGACAGAAAATGCAGCACATACATTGATCCAAAAATGAGATATAGAAATGAACAGCTCTTTACACAGTGATAGCAGCTTTGGGCAGATTATTGAGAGATTGAATTTAAAAAAATCTTTCCTTGGGGATGGTCTTATCAGTTCATCCCCCCCCCCTTTTAATACCAAAAGGTGAATCGATGTTAAGTGAAACAAGAGAAATACGCCATAACTCCCCACAAAAAGACCCTTGAGCTCTTTTTCCTTAAGAATGGCACTGGGGCCCCAGTGGTAAGACAGGATGCAGTCTAATGACAGAATTATCTAGCTAAGCTGCCAATCAAGGAATGGCATCTACACCAGGATCTCCATTTAGGGACTGAAGATAGAAGCTCCAGAGTCAAACCTGTTTGTCTACTGAGACCCAGATGACAGGTGTCTGGCTCCCCAGTCCAGGAGGAGAGATGGCTGTCCTGCTGTCAGATATATCAGGGATCTCTTTAATGTATCCAGACTCACAACATGAAAGGAGAATATAAGAAAACAGAGACGACTCTTGTCTCTTTAAACCATAAATAGCTCTGACAATTTAAGTTAGCTGAAACGAAGTGTAGGATTTTAGGGTAATAAAGTGATGGTTGAATGCCACTCAAATTTCTCCAAAATTTTCTCCAGAAATGTGACACTTTGTTTTGTACATCTATCAGTGTCTAAATCTCAAAAACACTGCAAATTAAGAAGCATAAAATAAAAAAATGAAGTCCCTTTTGACAAACATCCCTGCCCCCAGCTCTGCTGATTTAGAAAGTCGCTGTGATCAAATGGTTCATGTTGAAAGCAAAGAAATAATACCTTAGAATACAGGTTGCAGTGAAGAATTAGAAAGTCTGTTTGGGGGATTATGTGGAATTTGTACCTCAAATTTATAAGCACAAAACCAGAAATGTTTAACATTTAAAGTTGTTAAAAATGCATTGACAATGCACATGATAATGGTGACTTTGGGGGTGCGGTAGACTAGACCCTGACTCCAGCCACACACTCCAGGAGCAGGGAAGCCATGAAAACACTCATTTGGGCAGCCACCTTTAAAACAGTCAGATTCATAGTTGAGCTGGAGGGCTTGATCCATTAAGGAACCACTCCCTGCTGACCAGCGGTTTGGCAGCTATTGGTAGTAGAGATGAGCAGACAGTCAACCCCAGGAAGCAGTTTCATTGCTTCTTTCGTAAGGGGGGACAACAAGGAACAAGGAGGATGTGCTGCCTCTGACTGCAGGCTGTCTAGGAGCAGAGTCAGGGAAGATTTGAGAATTGTGAACTGGGTATATCAAGATGCCATAGTATTACTATTTATTTGTGTGTGTGTGTGTGTGTGTGTGTGTGTGTGAAGTACTCTCACATCACAGCTGACTTACGGCAACCCCAGCAAGGGGCTTTCAAGGCAAGTGTGAAGTAGAGGTGGTTTGCCATTGCCTTCCTCTGCAGAATCTCCCTTGGTGGTCTTCCCCCCCCCCCAAGTACCAACCCTGTTTAGCTTCCAAGATGTGACAAGATTGGCTGTACCATGCTGCCATCCCTCCCTACTACTACTCACACAACAGGTAGTTGACTTGTAGAAGTCACTGCCATGTGAGATGGTGCAGGTTACTGGATTTGATGGATTTAAAATGGAATTGGACTGAGGGTAGGTCTACCATTGCCTTTTAGCCATGATAGCTAAATAAGAAATCTGGATTCAGAGGCAGAATGCCTCTGATTGTCAGATGCTATGAAGAAGTTGCCAAGGGAGGGCTGGATACCATTGGCCCCTGCTTGTGGACTTCCCTATAGCATCTGACTGAACACTGTGGGAAACAAGATGCTGAATTTATACGGAACCATTGGTCTTATGCCTCATGACTACTCTTAGGTAGAAGTTGCTAGAGACTGTGGCAAAAGATTTCTTGCCAGATGTCTGTTTGTTTGAGATTTTTACCTGGCCATCATGGGGAATCATATAAAGATTAATTTCCCAGCAGGACCCATTACAACATGAAAACTGAAGCTTACATGCACATATCCATATACACATTCACCACAATGATTGGATGGATACTAGAGGTCCATGCTCACAAATTTACATAAATATACACCATGGGCCACATGTGACATATTTCATACTTTGTGCTGAAAGATTATGCAGAGCAGATATTTCTTCCCATACAGTCTGTCTAAGGAGGCCACATTCCAAAGGTCTGTGTAAACTTACCTTATTAAAAAAATCATAGGATCCAGTAGCATAATCTGAATAAATAAAAGTGCTCATAAAATATTTTGCTGGGGTCTGTACATTATGTTTGCAAGTGTCATAGGAACTCAAATGGGGACAGTCTGATCATTTTATTGTTGAAAATTTCATCTTTGGATGAAGAATGAACCTATTATACTGCTTATTATTAATCCTCATGATATCCAGACCACAGAGTCCTGACTGTGTGTAGAACTATCTGATTAATTCAGACTGCCTCAGCCTGATAGCAAAGTCAAGTGTTTTGAATGCAACGAGTAAAATTATTAATACAAGCTTATAACCTGGAGGTGTTAAAGAGAGAAAGGTGAATAAATGCCCATTAAAAATAGCCATTCATGTTAAAGCATACTGTGTACCCATGCAGGTTTCGCCACTGGACTCAAACGAAGAGCAGTAAGCAATCAAAAGAAAGGAAAAGACATAAATATGCTATGAAATGTTCTGTATCGATATGACAGTGGAGGACAAATCAGATTTATATAAACACTACTGAATAAATAAAATGAGGCATCTTTTGTCCCTCTATTGATCATTCTCTTCTAACAACAGAGCTTTAAGGGTAATTAAACGGAATGAATTAAAAATAATCATGATGATTTCTCAGTCACATGTTTTTGTACTACAGGTGAGTGCAGGGCAGAATGCAGATTGCCTTAATTGTACAAACATTCAATGCAGTTCTACCCCATGGATTTGGAACTGAAGCACACTAAGACCTCATTCTCCACTGGGGAGGGATCACTTGTGTTTACTGTGTAAATATAATTAGGGAAGTTTGTCCTGACTCACATCCCAGCATTTTTATGTCTGCTCCATAGGGTCTTTTTGGATGGAATAAGAAATCAAGAAGACAGTGAGTTTAAATATGTTATCACCTGATTAAAGAAAGCTAAGATGATTAATCATCCAAGTGTTAGTCAATTCATAGATTGATTAATTAATTAAGACTGCATACATCTGCATATGATGTAGGAAATCTTTTAGAGGTTCCATGTTTGGGTTGCACCTTAAAGGGGCATTCCTTCTTTTCAGGAAGGAATGCTTCTTATATGGTGTTGTCACCCCTATTTTTTAAAAAGCATTTGTATTAAATATTAAAATAATTAAAAAGCCCCTACAGTTAGTCAATCAGAATGTTTTCATTCAGTCAATACAACCAATTCATTGATTGACACTACAGTTTTATGGAGTTACTCCAATCTATGACAGTGAAATTGGGAATGATTCTGCTTAACATTGCACTATAAATAGGGCCAAAACACAGCACAATCTTAAGTAGAGTATACTTTCTAAGGCCACTGAAGTCAATGGACTTAGAATGTTGTAACTCTATTTAGGATTGCACTGTATCCTGCTCTTTGCAGACCCTGTTTAGTTCTCACAGCAGCCAACATTTCTGGCAATGTGGGTTTCTGCCAAAGGGTGTGTGTCTGTTCTTGTGATCTGGATGAAGAAATCACAGACCTGCCATTTAATTTGTAAAACACCCTTTTATTTTCCTTGAATTTTTTTGGGGGGGACATGGAGGTTACTTCAGGGTCAAGCAAAATGCCTTAGGGGAGCCAGGCTATCATGTGGGGGACATAGAGGTTATTTCAGGGTCAAACAAAATGCCTTAGGGGAGCCAGGCTATCAAGTAGGAATAGCAAGGAGTCCTATAAAATTTCCCAGACAATTTGCTCTCAGAATTATTTCATCATCAACCCTAATAGAACAATTTGTCAGAAATGGAGTGTGAATGCATCCAACCAAAGAACAATGGACATATAGCCCAATATTTAGGCCAGAGCTGTTTTTGGGCAGGAACGCACAGGAACGGAGTTCCGACTGGCTTTAGAGTTGGCTACGCCCACTACAGCCAAAACCTCTGTGTGCGTGGCTACAGAGGGAAGGCCTGGAGAGTGACCCCCTGGCGACTCCAAGGCGAGCAGGCCAGGGGAGCCCCTGGAAAGATTGGGGAGGCATTTAAATGTCTCCCTGTGCCTTCCCCGGCCTGTCCAAGGGCCAGCTTGCCGCGGGGCACCCAGGCAAGCCAAGGGAAGGCAATTTAAACTGCCTCCCCTCCCTTCCATGGGCTTGACCTGGGGTGTGGCCTAATATGCTAATGAATTTCTGCTGTTGAATGTGGCCTATTATGCTAATGAGTTCCTGTTGGGCTTTTTCTACACAAAAAGCCCTGATTTAGGCATTGTTATGCTCATAAAAAGGAGTCGTGGTGGCTCAGAGGTTAAGACATTGAGCTGCAGACCGGAAGGTCTGTAGTTCAGCACTTCAAGACCCTAGGGCTGTGTGACGGAGCAAGCTCCTTTCTCTGGCCCCAGCTCCTGCCAACATAGCAGTTCGAAAGCAAGAAATTGCAAGTAGATAAATAGGTACTGCTTCGGTGGGAAGGTAACAGCGTTCTGTGCACCTCAGTGTTTAGTCATGCCAGCCACATGACCACGGAAACCTCTTCGGACATCGCTCTTTGGCTTGGAAACGGAGATGAGCACCACCCCCTAGAGTTGGATTTGACTAGCATTCGAGCAAGGGAAACCTTTACCTTTACTATACTTATAAGAAAGTATGCAGAATTCTGAAGGAGACCTGTTTCAACATCATAGTATCATAGGTTGTATGATAGTAGTATACAAATGGAGAGATGCTACTGTGCTGTGACAGGCAGTAGACACATGGCCTTGGCAAGCAAAGTCTTGTTGAAATTATGTTCCTTTTTCAACTTTTAGCAGGAACAAGTAATGCATCCTATGCCAAAGGTGTTCATAGGCCATCTAAGGAAAGCTATTGGAGGCTTCTGGGTTTGGGTCTTGGGAGACCTTTACATTTAAGGTCATAGTCTGCTTTCACTGCAAACAATGTGATAGCTGCATGACACACTTGTAGTAGTTTAAATTAAACCTACCCATGGATCAGCTACCCTTGACAATAATCTGAGAGTATGAGAAGCTTCACAGCAATATGCTCCATAATGTCATATTACGATATTCTTAATAATTCTCATGCTATATGAATTTCAGGGTTTGGGGACAGCCACTTCCTTAGCTGCAACTGAATTCCATCTCAACTCCCAGGGTGCACGTAGATGAAATGCAGGTGATCTGTCATTGGTTCTGTCAGAATATTTGATGCTATTTAAAATTAGCCATGAAGGATCCAAACTGGATTGGGGCCACAGGTCTAGAAATGGGAGAGATGTTGACTGAACCAGAGAGCCTCACGCCCTTGATGTAGCTATTTGATTCTATATAGTGCCTATATGTTTAAACCTAAAAGTGGTGGATTTAAAATAAAAGTAAAGATATTTGAAATATTGTGTACCATTCTAGTCACTATGTCTCAACAAAGATATCACACAGCTGGGGAAAAAGTGCAGAAGAAGGCAACCATGGTGACCAAGAGATTGGAACAGGTTGATCTGACATTGGTGGAGCATCTGAATAATTCCAACCAAGCACAAAAGATCTTGCTATCCTTTGACTGCCCTAAAATTCTGCAGCTTCTACTGAGTAAGAAATCCTTTCTTAGATCCAATTGAGTTTTTTCTGTAAGAGTGTTTCAGAACACTATAATTTCCCCAATACTTCCTCCATCTTCTACAGCTGCACCAACTAGGTCAACAACCTTCCCCAATGGTGCCTCTAATTCCACTAGTGTTAATTGCAACACATTAAAAAAGACTGAGTCAAATGACTTGACCAACTGAACAGAACCTGCTGAGACGTCTTGTTCCCTGGGAGAATACCCTGTGGGACACTTCACCCTGGAAGAAGATCTCCTGGTTTCTTACAAAAACTTGATAACACATGAACAACAATCAATCACTGCCAGATTGGAGGAATTGAGAACACGCCTCCTGTCTAATCAAAGTAAGGGCGAGGAGCAGCTGATTCCAACTCCATCTCAAGATTTAGTTAATATGATTTTACTTCCTTCCTCCCCACAGAATCCATTTGGTCCGACAAACCAGTTGATGGAGGTGGAGATAGAGATTCATCCTCCATTGGTTCCTGGAATGGCCAACCCCGTGCAGCCTACTGTCTCTAATCATAGCCGGTCTTCCTCAGTAACAAGCCCTAGTCTAAACCATAACAACAGCTGTATTAATCTTGACACAAACAAATCTTTTGAACAGTTGTTAGAAATTGATTGACTGTCAACAAAGCCCCAGTCTTTAATCATGAAACTGCTATCCTGGAACATAGCTGGATGTGGAAGTAAGAAAATGGATCATGATTTTTGTTCCTATTTAAGCCAATTTGAAATTATTTTTCTTCAGGAAACATGGACAGAATCCACAATTTCCCTTGAAGGATTTTCAATACATTCTCTGTCTGGGCTCAAGAGCAATCCTTGGGGCCATTTCCAAGCAGGTTTAACCCTTTTGTTCTCTCTCCAGTATAAATTAAAATTGTTGGAATTACCTGTCTGTAACCCTATTGCCCATGTCTTCCTATTTAGTCTTCAGGACTTTGCTTTTATTGCAGTCAATGTTTATCTACCTCCTTCCCCGGACAAATTGTCCTTATGTTCCATTTGGGACCGTTTGATTACATATCTTGAACAACTAGAACTTTGCTTTCCAACAATAGATATTATCCTTCTTGGTGATTTTAACACCAGAATTGATAAAGATGACCATGACCTTCTGGCTGCTTTGAATTTAGATCCAAACGACTCTCTCCCAAACTTCTTTAGTTTTGTCAGGTCCTCCAAAGACCCTCACATGAATCAGGTGGGCATACTCCTTACTAAATTTTGTATCCAATTTGACAAACTGGTCCTAAATGGTTCCCACGGTATTCCCCTGGGGAATTTACTTTTGCATCAACTAGAGGTTGTCGCGTTTTAGATTATATATTAATCCCTTTATCCTTCAATATACCATCAGAGAACACACCCAGAGGTCACTATAAGTGTTTGCGATGTGCAGCATGTCCATTGAGTGTGGAAACGAAATTTGTCTACTTTCCAGAAATTAACTATAGGAGAGAATGAAGCGGGTAATTTATGTAATCACCTGCCCCTGTGGACTAAAATATATTGGAGAATCGACACGGGCAATTAAGACCCGAATTTTGGAACATAAATCCAAAATTAAACACAGACATACAGAAGCCCCCCTCGTGGACCATTTTATTTCAATGGGTCATAGATATGACGATTTTAAATTTGTAGTTATAGAAGTGATCCAGACCAGCAATTACTGTAGAAGAGATATTTGACAAACACTCTTGCAGTGAGAAGCCTTTTGGATTTTTAAATTAAACACTGTTTATCCATTTGGTTTGAATGCATCCCTGGATTTGACATGTTACTTATGAACACTTATAAATGGTTATTGTATTTTACTTTACCTATATGTATGGATTATTGTCATAGGAGTTGGTGATTTGTATACTTGTGTATGAGTAGTAACAGGATCAGTGTGAAAAAACAGACCAGCAGGATATAATGCCTACATAGAATCCACCTGATAAGGCATTCAGCAATTATAGCCCATAGAAGAACATAGCTGTAAGCATAGCTTTATGATGAAGTGGTGAGTGTTTTTACAATTATTTAAAATATTAACATTTATGTATGTGGAGCAATGTAATTGTTATTAATAACAATGAAAATGTATTGTAACAGCTATTGTTGTACTTTTTAGAATCAACATTATATTTTCAATACGTCACCAAGAGAAATGAATTGTTGAAAGACAGTTTATGTAAGGTTTCATACTATTTTTATTCTTATTCATATTATATATTTGCACACTGTTATATATATTTTTAAATGAGGCTTGTATTGTTGTATTTGATAAGGTACACATCCTTGTTCAGAAGAAGATCATTGTCGAAACGGCACACCATTCCGGAGACCACCGTCTACATTCACTATATATATTACTTATTTTCTGTTATTGTATATTATGATTTATGAATATAGTACCAAGCAATAAATTGTCACAGTTCTTTTTTTCTTTTTTCATTGGTCTTATTACTGTGCCCATTCTTGTAACTATTCTCTGTATATACTAGATGACCAGCTTTATTCTGAACCGATGTTACTATATTAGAACTTGGTTTTTGCTGCACTCTTTTTGTTAAATATTTTAAAGCTTGTGAGATATTTTGCCATGTCTTTTGTTTTAGATATAATAGGTTCCACTGTATTTGCGTTATGTCCAATGTTTCTAGTTCCCTTCGTAGAGATAACAATTTTTTGTAAATCTTCTTATTACATGACTTCTTATGCAGTGTTTCTAATGTAATAATCTCCTGAGTCAATTGCAACCTTCTCTCTTTTTTCTGTTTTTTTTAATAAACAGCTTTAGAGATTGTGGCCATGCAGAACTGGCTTAAGTGCATCCCAGATGATCGTTGGAGCTGTCTCTTCAGTTGTATTTTCAATAAAGTAGTTTTTTATGATTTTCTCAATTTGATCACTAATGGATTGAGTTGATCTTAAGAGATCAGAGACAAAAGGGGGAGAAGCATTGATGGGGGTATTGTATAGCTACCTGTCCAGATGTGCAAAGGTCCATTGAGAAGGGATTGTGGCCCAAACCAGGTTTGGGGGTGAACTGTCAGCTAGCATCCTGGGGCAGACACATAAACTCAGGCCATGTGTTTTGGAGGATACAGACATGGGAAAACAATGCATACCAATGGGAGGACTTGAGGGGCTTGACCCAGGTGAAGACAAAAGATTGCCTGGACCAATGAGGGGTCCCAGGGGATGTGGCACCAGGAGGGGCAGAACCTAGGTGTGACCAATGAGGTCTCAGAGGGGCAGTCTGGATTCACAATAGTGATGATGGGATTAGCTAGGTGCTGGATGCCTGTACTGGAGCTGGTTGAGTGAGTTTGATGACCATTGATGGTCCAGCGAAGGTGGATTTAATAGGTTCCCAGATTTAGACAAAAGGTGGGAAATAGGTCCCTGAAACACATCAGGAATGATAGTTAATAATTTGAATGTTTTATTGGTTTACTTTGGTATCCTATGGGAAGGGGCAGAAAGGACAGGTGTTGAGACAAAAGAGTTATAGGAGTCACTGTGTTATAGGAGTCCCTGTTATAGGAGTCACTGTGTGCAGTTGGACTGTGTGCAGTTGTGTGCAGTTGCACTGTTATAGGAGTCACTGTGTGCAGTTGGACTGTGTGCAGAGTTGGAGACAGAAGGGCTATTCACCAGGTGGCTACTGAAAAGCTTAATGGAAATGCAGATCTCTACCTGGTGGAACTTGGCATTGTTTCATATGCATACCTTTGCTGGGTGGGTGGAGGGGGGAAGACTGGAGATTGCTTGGAGGGCTGCCTTATGAAACCATAGCTTTTGGCTAGCTCTGTGTTTCAGAACCAATAATGCCTTCCTTGGCCTGAGTTTTTGGGTTTCTGGTTCAGGTTAGAAGTGGGGTAGGGGACTTCTGATTTAAGCATTTCACTGCTTGGACACGTCCCATCTCGCTCTGATGGGGATGCGCCGAGACCCGGCTAATGGGAGAGGTCTGAGTTCGTCCTTGACCTCCCCGGGGTCTCTGTAGGAGGAGAGCCTCTTCCAAGGTGACAGCCAAGAAATTGAGGCTCATCTTATCCCTGATAGGTACAATCGCCGTGGAACCAATATGGCGCTTAGAGACGACTCCCGGAGAAAGCGATCACGATCAAAATTTTAAAGGTGTCCCCCCCTTTTGATCTTCTGACCTCCTGCTGATATGCAATGGGGAGTGCGTAATTTCAGTGTTTCATGTATCCTGTTAGTTGTGAATTTTTAGCTTCAGTTGTTTTAATTGGTTTGGTTTTATTGCACTTTGTGCCTTGTAAGCCGCCCTGAGCCTGCGTGCAGGGAGGGCGGGATATAAATGGAATGAAATAAATAATAAATACATAAAATGCTTCAAAAAGATCTCCAGGTCTCCAAACTGTGAGTTAAGCAATGCTCAGGTGAAAAAGTGAACGGAATTTGGTAGTAATTGGAAGCACCTAAGTTTGAAGCGTGGAGAGAGAGGGACCAAGCACCTCCCCCCCCTTGTTGAAAAAGATTTAAAAAGCAGGTTTAAATCAGAAATAAAAAGAATTAGAGCTAAAATAAGCACGTAAGAAGTTAAGCGAATGCAAAAACTGCCAAAATATACAAAGCGGATTTAAAATGTTTAACTTTTGCCTTGTTTTGGAAAACTTACTTCTTGTTGATATTATGGCTGGGAGAGGACAGAGAGTGCCGGAGAAAAAACTGGTGACTGGAAATAACATACCAACGACTCCCTCTCAGAACCAGGAAGTAACTACAAACTTTTCTTCACTGTTAGCAAATGCACTGTGCCCCCTAATGGAACAGATGACTAACCTCAACGCCAAACACAGTTAAAAACAACTGAATCAAATGGATAAAAGAACCTCAGTAACCGAGAAAACATTGAAAAATGGGAAAACAGACTGAGAGTATCAACAAGAGAGTAGATGAAGCAGAGAAGGAAAGATCCTCTGATAAAACACAGCTAATACAGCTCCAGCTGGAAAGATCTATGTATGTTCTACGTTTCCTTGGGATCCCTGAAGAGAAGAACAAGGACTTAAAAGAACTGTTGGCGGAGGCTTTGGCCCCATTAATGGATTACAAACAGGAAGACCTTGTGAAAGAGATGGATGTAGCCTACAGAACTTACCCAGATTTTATAAAGAAAAATAAACCCCCATGGGAAAACAATTTAAAATTCACGAAATGATCTACCAGAGAACTAGTGTTAAAATCTACAATGGGAAAACGCTTAAAAATTAAGAATGAAGAGATAAAAATACTAAAAGACATTCCCTTTGAAGTCAGAAAATGGAAGAAACTATACAGGATGCTTACTCTCACTCTGCAAAAAAAGGGAGTACCATATAGATGGTTATTCTCAGATTATCTGGATAAAAAATACAAAATTGACTGTGTTCCAAAAGCCAAAAAAAATATGGACCAAATGTTTTACGCAAAATATAAGAAGTAAGAAAAGAAGTCAAAACCAGATCAGGAGGAGGAGGAGGAGGAAGAGGAAGAGGAGGAGGAAGAGGAGGAGGAAGAGGAGGAGGAAGAGGAGGAGGAAGAGGAGGAGGAAGAAGAAGAAGAAGAAGAAGAAGAAGAAGAAGAAGAAGAAGAAGAAGAAGAAGAAGAAGAAGAATCCTACTCACAGGATTCAAAAAGCACTACTTCCACATCACCAGAAACATCGGAATTGGAGAAAGGAGCAGCCAACCCCAAACTCAAGAAAATGAAGAAACGCAGGAAGAAAAGACTCTAGAACAAGAACAACAGTTCTTAAAGGCAGAATTTGTGTTAAGCTATTAAATACATATTCTTAAAGTAATTCTGTAATGAACCAACATGTATACCAAACTTGTAACATTAGGTTAATAAGACTTACTTTTAGCTAATTAGATCGTGACATGTATTAGCTCTCCTTTCCCCAAATCCAATAGATGAAATAGTTTAGAATAGTAGCTTCCTTTCCCCATCAAGTAGTTTTTTTATGTATTAGTTTGTCCTCTTCCCATTTCCCGTAGCTATAGTGATAGGGTTTTAGTTTCCCTCCCCCTTCCAACTTTTAGTTGTAGTTTTTATAGTTTATAGAAAATGCAAATAAAAAATCCCCTGGGGGGGGGATAAAAAAAGTTAGAAGTGGGGTGATCCTGCTGTTGGGGATAGCCTTGAGTAACACAGTACCTCTGAGTAACAGAGTCTTGAGACAGTGAGGCTTGCAGAGGGAAGCAGCCTCAGCAGGATATAATGCCATAGACTCAACCCTCCAAAGCAGCCATTTTATCCAGGGTAACTGATCACTGTCACCTGGACAACAGTTGTAATTCTGGAGGCTGGCAATGGTAGTTCTCAGGGAAGAAGTGGCTGGTTTGGAGGATGAAATAGTTATGCATTATGCATTATATTGGTCTGAAGTTCCTCCCCTCCTTGAACCCCACCCTTCCCAGGCTCCACCACTTAAATATCCAGGAATTTCCCAACCTGGAGTTGGCAACCCTATTTCCTTCCCACCCAACAGCCAACCTACCTGCTGTCTTCAGCTTTCCATCTCTACCCTCCTGCCCCACAGCCTCTACCTAGGAAAATTACAGACTTTTTCCACAGTGGGTACCAAAGCAGCTTACATTATTCTTTCCTCCTTTTTATGTGCACAACAACCTTGTGAGGTTGGTTAGGTTAAAAGTATGTGACTGGTCCAAGATCACCTAGTCAGCTTCCACCACAAGATGGGGATCTGAACCTGGGTCTTGTAGTCCCTACTTTGAAGCTAACTGCTGCACCACACTCGCTTTCATAGGGTGTTTGCTATTGAAGAGTAGCAAGCAGCCAGGCCTAGTAGAGTCATGCAAGTCAGGAGGTATCAAGTCACCCAGAGGGTGCTGCCTAGGGTTGCCAGCCTCCAGGTGGGACCTGGGGATCCCCTGGAATTACTGCTCATCTCCAGACTACAGAGGTAACTTCCCATTGAGAAAATGGATGCTTTGGAGGGTGGAGTCTATGGAGTCTTGTACATCACTGAGGTCCCTGTCCTCCCCAGGGTCCACCCCCAAATCTTCAGGAGTTTCCCAGCCTGGATCTGACAACCTTACCCCCCATCCCCTGCCGGTGGCCAGGGGGGACCTGGCAACCCTAATGTCAGGCCTAAGTTTGCCAACCTCCAAGTGGGACCTGGAGACCCCACCCCCAGAATTACAACTGAACTCTAGACAGCAGTGATCTGTCTCCCTGGAGAAAATGGCTGCTTTGGAGGGTGGACTCGGTGGCATTATATCCAGCTGAGACCTCTCCCTTCCCCAAACTCCTTAGACTCCACAAGAAAATCTCTAGGAACTTCCCAGCTTGGCACTGGCAACCCTTGTCAGGCCTGGCCCTAAGATCCCTCTCTGAAAGGCCAAAATATGCATGAAAAGGGCCCTTCCCCTTCCCCTGCCTTTTACTGACAGAATCAGTTAGAAGCCACCCCCCCCCGAACATTTCAGTCTCTCACTGTCAATGTGGTGGGGCCTGGAGTAGATCCCTGTGGCAGCTATTTCAAACGGTATTGGGGGGTATTCAACCCTCTAATTAAAAAAAAACTTTTTGGATTTTTCTTTAGACCCATGGAGTCCTCGAGTCTATAGAAAAACCTGTTGGGGGAGAGTGAGCCTTCTATTGGTGGAAATAAGTATCCACACGAAGAGGGGACTTGGGAATTAGATATATAGATATTAAGAGATCCATTTACACAATTCCCCTGTCTCCTCCAAGTTGCACCATTAACCTTCACTCTCTTCTCCAAATTCAGTCAACTCTCTGTTTCTTCTCTACATATCTACATAGCATGAAGTCCTTAAGTCTCAGAAAAAGTACCTTCCACATATAGATTTCCAGCCATCATTTGAACATGCCTGTTCAGGACCATGGAATATCTTCTATTAAAATCTCTGTCATTTATTAGCTATTTATTCACCATGATCAAGACGGACAAACAGAGCAATGTTCACCTTGCTATTTTCTTCCTGGCTAGGATCCTACTTATAACTTGGTGTGGATTTGCCACATATCCTTTGTATCATACAAGTACTCACAAGGTGAGCCTTTCCTCTCATTTATTAGCGTCATTGACCAGAGGTCTTAAGCCAAACATACAAACAGTTACTATAAAACACATTACATCTAATTACAAGATAATTTAGACCAAACATTTTTACAATAAAACTAATAAATATACTTATAAACGATATTAATAGAAAACATTTTATAAACTTCCATAAACTCTATAAAATCCCATGATATTATGGAAATTAATTTTAAAATTTAAAAATTTTTATACATAAAACTACCTACAGCATTTCAAAGCCGCTTTAAAAATAGCACTATTAATAGATACTTTGCCACCAAGCGAGTCGTTTCAGGGTCCTCATCTGTTAGCAGTATGGTTATCACCCAAGGTTCCATAGGGAAGTGATGTCTATGTAAAATAGGAGTAATCCAACGGGATCTGCCGTCAATCCACTGGTGGCAAAATAACAAAAGATAATCTAAGGTTTCTATTGCACCTGATCCACAATCGCAAAATCTATTTGAATACTGTTTTTTAACAAAACGGCCACTTAGCTCTGCAGTTGTAAAAACATTGAACCTAGCAAGCGTGAAGACATATCTAAATCTAGGGGATGTAAGGAAGCTCATATATGAGGGAATTTTCTTAGGTGGCACAATCCCTAAGGCAGAGTTGGATCACAAGTTGAGCATAAAAATTATATTACGTCTTTACATCTTGGCCAACTTTTTCCTGCTCCTTCCTCACTTCCAGTTGTAGATTAAAAGGATCAGTATAGTATATCATTGCAAAATAAAAGAGTGCAACTGTTCTATTATTCACAGTCACTTTATTTTTATATCTGTCTGCAGCTACGCTTGGAGTGTCATATTCACAAACCTAGTCCTAAACTGTTGTTTTATGTAGTCCGTTTCCGTTCCTTATCCCCTTTCTGTGCTGGACACTCCTCTAACATTTTGTCCTTTGCCCCCTGAAACTGGAGAAAAAGAAACTTTGATGTTTATTATTTCCCACCAAAATACTTTTTTGCTTAAAAAAGCAACAAAAAATCCAGACAAGAATCAAATACTTGGGAAATATGAAATACAGCTTAAAACCCTTGCAACAAAACAAACAGAGTTATGGCATGGATTGCTTTGTATGTTGTCTCACTTTTTTGGATGCTATCAATATTTACATCAGAAGGGAATTGTTAAATAGTAGGTTGCATGGATGAACAGACCCCAAGTCTAGTGATCAGCTCTACCTTATTAGTGATGTCAGCAAGAACAAGACTGAGACTCCAGGGCTGCAGCCCTGTTAAATAGCACACAATTGCCACACCCAAACACACCACTCTCCCAATGATAGGCTATTTACATAACATTGCTACTTCATTGGTTCTCTCCAGGATCTTGGTGATACAGGCCTCAATCTCCCTGTCAATCCCTGGCCACTACACATAGCGGTGGGCAAGAGCCTTCATTTGAATGATCTCAGGATGAGTCTCATGTAGGGCCGCTAGGACACACTGATGCAGAAGGGTTGGTACCATGACTCGGCTTCCCCAGAGCAGGCACCACTTGTGTGCAGAGAGTTCCTCTCGTTGGGACAAGAAAGCTGAAAATTCCAGGCCCACCCCACTGTTGGGCCATCCCCTCCATACCCAGTCCAAGATGTGGGAGATGACGCAGTCCTTGGCAGAGTGGCGGGCGATGTCTGCAGCATGGAGAGGTCGGTCGGGTAGTTCTTCCGTGAGGAGAATCTGGTGTGCAGGAGCTGGGTCGGGGTCCACAGAAGACAGCGGGAGGCAGCTGAGGGTGTCAGTGTGGCCCATCGCCTTCCTCGATCAGCACTGCAGGTTGTACTGGTAGCCGGCGAGGAAAATCGACCAGTGCAAGACCCTTGGCGACAGCATTTGAGGAGTTTGGTGGTCTGAAGCAAAGAGGCCCAGCAGTGGCTCGTGGTCCATCACAATTCATTCATTCATTCATTCATTCATTCATTCATTCATTCATTCATTCATTCATTTGTTTGTTTAATTTGTATCCCACCCTCCCTGCCAGGGCAGGCTCAGGGCAGCTTAAAGAGTATATATATGGTAAAGGGCTGGCCATACAGGAAGTTATGGAACTTCTTCACCCCCACCACAATTGCCAAGCCTTCCTTGTCTATTTGGGCATAGTTGTGCTCAGCCGACAACAACGTGCAGGAGTAGTACGCTCTGGGGACCTCCCTGCCGTTGGGCAGTTTGTGCCCCAAGATGGCACCGACTCCATACGGGGGCGTTGCAGGTGAGGATAATTGGTAGCTGTTCATTGAAGTAGGCCAGGACCGAATTGGAGATCAGCAGATCTTTGACTGTCTGGAAAGCGTTGGCTTGCCTATATGACCCCAGGCCCAGGGAACCTTCTTGTCCAGGAGCCAGTGTAGGGGTTCCACGATGGATGCCTTGTGTGGCAGGAAGGTGTGGTAAAAGTTCAATAGGCCGAGGAATGCCTGGAGTTCAGCCTTAGATTTCGGCACGAGGGCATTGCGGATGGCCTTGACTTTGTCTTGCACTGGATGGATCCACCCACATCCACCAAAAACCTGAGGAAGTTGAGGCAGCAGATACCCAGGAGACACTTAAATTTCAACCCAGTGGACTGGAAACATTGAAGTATGGCCCACAGAAGGTCAATGAAGTCCTCTTCCATGGGGGGGTGATCAGAATATCGTTGAAGAATGGCGTGACTCCGGGAATTCCTTTGAGGATGGAGTCCATTAGATTTTGGACAATCCTGGGAGCTATGCTGACCCCAAACTGCAGCCACCACACTCGGAACATGCCCCAATGTGTCACTATGGTTTGGGCCTCTGCAGTGGCATTGTCTTCCTGCAACTGTTGGTAGGCCTGCGCCAGGTCCAATTTCCCAAATATTTTCACACCAGCAAATGGGGCCAGGACATGACTGATGACCGGCACTAGGTAGGCGTGGTCTTGTAGCGCCTTCTTGGTTGTGTATTTGCAGAGGTCTCATTGCGGGGGAACGCTCCGGCATGGCGCTCTGGAAGAGAACCTCCGGGGGGCGGGGCGGTCACGTGGTGAAGCCCCGCCCCCTTCTTCACACCGCCCCCTGCTTCGATCCTCATTCTGCTGGAGAATGAGGACGAAGCAGGAGGGTAAGTAGCTGCCTTGCCTGCCTTGCCCCAACCCTCCCTCTGCCTTTGCTTTCGCCGCTCCGGGAGCGGCGAGAGCAAAGGCCAGAACACCCCCCTCATTCTCGCTGCTCCAGAGCAGCGAGGAAGAGGCCCCAACCCTCCCTCTGCCATTGCTTTCACCGCTCCGGGAGCGGCGAGAGCAAAGGCCGGAACACACACCCCTCGTTCTCGCTGCTCCGGAGCAGCGAGGAAGAGGCCCCAACCCTCCCTCTGCCTTTGCTTTCCCCGCTCCGGGAGCGGCGAGAGCAAAGGCCAGAACACCCC
>NW_015167543.1:418685-433710 GCF_001447785.1 Gekko japonicus | reverse complement strand
GGACCTCCTGAGGGCACCTGGTGTTTTGGGCTGATGTGTGACACAGGGTGTTGGACTGGATGGGCCACTGGCCTGATCCAGCATTGGCTTCTGTTATGTTCTTATGTCTGGGGCAAGGGATGCTCTGTATTTTTGGCTGATGTGTGACACAGTGTATTTATCTTTTCTATATGGTTTCCCATTTGTGCTTACCTTACAATAATAGGCTGATGCAGTGCTAGGGGCAGGCCTTCTGTGCTACTGGTAGTCCACCAATGGCTCTTAGCCACAAGGCTGACAAAAATAACACTAAATGGCATTCAACTATAACAGGGAGGAAGGCTGCCAGTCAAACAGAAAAGGAACACTAAATCACCTCAGCCATCAATGCCAAGGAGAATAAAAATGTATTGACCTGGTATCCTGGTATCCTCCCTCTTTATCTGACATGGGTAGTTTGCTTGTGTGTGCCATCAGATAGGCTCCCCAGCTCTGAGTTGGGAATACTTTGGAGAATTTTGGGGTGGAGCCTGAGTGGTGGGTGTGGCCTTCTGACACACTTCCGGTGATGTCAGGGGGTGTGGCCTTCTGACACACTTCCGGTGATGTCAGGGGGTATGGCATATGCAAATAAGTTATGCTAATGAGTTATGCTAATGAGCTCCGGCAGCTCTTTTTCTACAAAAAGACCCCTGTTATTTAGTCTACACAAATGCAGATGTCCCCATTGGGTTTAATTGGCATGACTATGGGAGTCTCCCAGAATCTGTGGGGAACCAGCTCCAAAACCCCTTGGGCCACCATGCAATCTATCTCCTCCTCAATCTTAAGTTTAAGTGCAAAAGGGACACACTGAGCCTTGAGCCTTATGGGCCGCACCTTGGTGTTGAGTTAGCTGCCTGGGTGCACTTTTATTTTTTATTTTTTGAGAGAGAGTGAAGAGAAAAGGGGATCTAGAACCTTTTCCTCTTAGGACTTTGTTACCTGTACAGTAGTCATCAATATCCTCTAAATGCAGCCACTTACTTAGTTTTTTTCTGTAAAACAAACAAAAAACACCTAGGAGCAGATAAACAACTTCAACATTCATTTTGTGTTGGGGTAGTTTTTGATCCCAGATCATGTAACATACCTCATGATGTATTTATTTGTGTTTTTTTTATTGTAAAACACTGTTCCAGGGAAACCTTTTAAGGTGCTCTGGAGAGATATAGCCCTTCATGACAAACTGATGACCCTATTTACCTCACCACAGAGAGATATGTTCTTGGGGTAGAAAATATATCCCAAGGTAGAAATTTTTTAAAATTTATGGGAATTTCTGTTAGTTTTTGTTTATGTTCCATATATAGTTTTTGTCCTCCCTAATAATTGGAATTTGGCTATAGGAAGGAATGTAACCTCAAAGGCAATATATGTATTTTTTTTAATTGTGCAATTCAATAGTTCAGCATTTTGGAGGAACAATGACAAAATTAAGAAGAATTTCTTCAATGCCTGCTTCTGGTCCTGTCACTTTCTTTTTCCTTTTATGTTGTCAGCTTTGTACTTGTTTTCTTATGCTTTATGTACATATCTGTTGGGGACGGGGTGTTGGGGACGGGGTGTGTGGCCTTATGACACACTTCCGGTGATGTCAGGGGGTGTGGCATATGCTAATGAGTTATGCTAATGAGTTCCCCTAGCTCTTTTTCTACGAAGCAACCCCTGGTCATATCACTAACCATACTGAAATATCTCCTCCTCCTCCTCCTCCTCCTCCTCCCCTCCTCTTCCTCCTCCTCCTCCTCCTTTTCACTCTCTCGCATGCTCTTTTGCTGCTGGGTCCAGTCCAGCAGTCAGGTCAGGTGGAAAGTGATGGATATCAGATTTCAACATGTGATTTTTGTTTTGTTTTTTAAGCCACAACACAGTCAAAAAATTCTGTGGCACCATCAGCTTAAACAGCCACTCTATATCCATAGCAGAGCATAGGACTAGCCACCTAGGTCAGTGAGAACAACTACGTGACTTGGGCAGGAGATGTTGTTTCAGAAATTATCAAAATATTTGATAGATGAAAGGGAACAACACTTTTTATTGTCTTTTGAAATTACAGCATGAGAACCTAATAACATAAAAGAAGCCCTCTTCTTTATCTAGCTAACCAGAGGTCGATTCGGGGTGGATCGCAGTTCCCCCGGGTGAGGTGCGGGGGGCGGGGCACATGATGAAGCCCAGCCCCTTCTTCCGGCCGCCCCCTGCTTCCAGCCTCATTCTGTTGCAGAAGGAGGAAGAAGCAGGAGGGTAAGTTGGCGTCCTCCCCCTCTGCCTGGCTGAGGCCACTCCACGTGGCCTCCGCAAGGACTCCCAGCCCCATCCAGGAGCTTCCCCGAGGTAGCTGTGTTAGTCTGTTGCTGCAAAATAGTCCAAGAGTTCAAACAGCACCTTTAAGACTAACAAATAGCACCTTTAAGACTAACCTTTAAGACTAAGACTAACTGAGTGGTGGGTGTGGCCTTATGACACACTTCCGGTGATGGCAGGGGGTGTGGCCTTATGACAGGGGGTGTGGCATATGCTAATGAGTTATGCTAATGAGTTCCCCTAGCTCTTTTTCTACGAAACAACCCCTGTAGCTAACAGTATAAGAGCTGATCACCACATTGTTGAGGACAGAAAATCTTTTGTGTACTACAGTAGCTGTCCTTCTTCTTGAAGGCACTTTTCAATTCTGGGTCTTGTATGACCTAGTTACAAAAGGTCTTGCTTTACATTTCATGTTTAATACTAACCTTCCAATGGGTGGCTTCTAAAGCTTGAAAGAGAATTGGTCCCGTGATGACTCATATCATGAAAGAGGGAACAAATAGTTAGGACTTTGGTACAAAGTATTATTGTGATGTTGATAACAGAGAAGCAGACAGAGTGACAAAAGGTCTGAATCCAGTGGGGGAGCCATTGCAGTAGAGAAAAACCAGGTATCTTTTGACACCTTAGAGACTGAAGTTTTTTAACAAAAATTCTAGCATAGCTTTTGAGGTCCATTTCATTGGATGCAGGTACACTCTCACACACAGAATCTGACTTGTTAGTAGTACTCCAACAATCAATAAGTTTAGAAATTTTTATTCCTAAGTAATCATACAGCTGCCAATGATGATGATGATGATGAGAGAGAGAGAGAGAGAGAGAGAGAGAGAGAGAGAGAGATTGATTCTGCAAGATGATTAATTAGGACCATCATTGTAGTTGATCTAAAAGGACTACCCACAACTAACCCTAACCTACCTTAGTACAGCCCCAGCTACACCCACCTGCATATTTTTGTGTGGCAATTGCAGTACAATTGTGCATCCTTTGGGCCCTCCCCATATATGATGCTATGCTCTACTGTGTCTCCACAAATTTATCTTCCTTTCTAGGATCAAAGAGGGCAAGTGGCAACTGCTAATAGCCCACTCACTCATCCACCTCAGAAGATGGACAAATCTGTGGGAATTACAGCAAGAAACAAAAGCAGCAGCAAGCCCTTTTGCTCCTGTGCCCCCTTCATCTGCATAGCTACTGCTGCTGCTTCTACCAACCATAGTTACTCGCTTGCTCAAAGAACCATCAACAATGATGGTAGTAAGGAGGAGCAGCTCCTTGGGATAGGCTGTGGCTCAGTAGCAGAGCATCTGCTTTACATGCAGAAGGCCCAAAGTTCAATTTCCAGCATCTCCAAATAAAAGGAACAGACAGTAGGTCAGTGGTGGCGAACCTATGGCACGGGTGCCAGAGGTGGCACTCAGAGCCCTCTCTGTGGGCACGTGTGCCATCGCCCCAGCCAGGCCTAGACCATCATTAAAGTGTGGAATTCTCTACCAAATAATTTTAAGTAAATGAAAGCATTTGGGATTGCTTTCTTTACTTTGTTTGTAAAGTTAATGTATGAGTTGTTTTTTCTAAAGTAAAACCTCAGTATTCAGGTTAAATTGCCGTGTTGGCACTTTGCGAGAAATAAGTGGGGTTTGGGTCGCAGTTTGAGGAGGTTTTGGGCCGGAAAAGGGATGGATCGGGGGCGCAGCAAACAGGCGCGATCTCACCGCAACATCTGGGAATCGGCGCGCACCCGTCCCCGATCCGTCGCTACGGCCCAGTGCTGCGGAGCAAAAAAAACGACCAAGGAAAGAGGAGGACTTACCTGAAACGCCGCAGCAAGCGCGGCCGAGGGATCGCCGGCGCATCCGTTGTCAGGAGCATTCGAGGCTCCTGGCTGAACTGTGCATGCACACGCATGCACAGCTGGCTGGCCTCGCTCTCCAGTCTGTGGCTTCCTCCCAGCATCTGATCGTGCCGAGGAGGACCTGCGCGGCTGGGGGGATCTGTCTGATCCCACCGCCACGCGTTTCTTTTGGTGTGGCTCAAAAAAGCCATACTTTGGCCACACCTATTTCCCCCAGTGTGACCGGGGCCACAGTATACAAGATGAAAGGCAGTGGCACAGCAATATATGAAAAAAAACCCCTGTATGTGCCCAAATTTTAACACCAATAATCAATGAATCAATTTAATAATGGTAAGACATAGAAAGTACTCAGAACAAATGTTCCATAAATATCTTGTACGCTGATGGTATTATATTGTATTTATGAAGGAATCACTGAGGATTGCTGTATTTGAATATGCTTTATGGATGTCTACACGTACCTTTGAAATGTTGAATTCAGCATGAGTCTTGAAAAAAATTATTGAAACGGATTTAGAACCGGGGGCCCATCGAGTCAGCTGGCAGAAACACTACTACATCCTTACAGATCAAGGACCTTTTTGAATGTATTAAAAATTGTTTGTGGAAAAACTCCACCTGTGAATTTCTACCTGTATTCAACTTTACCAGTGAATTTCCACCTGTCGTTTATGGAAAATTTGTTCTGAGTAGTCACAGTATACAGTCAGAGTGGATATCCTGTCCCACACTTATCTTGATAGACCAGTGACTCAGAATAAGGTAGCTTCATGTGTGCCCCTACCTGTGTATGCTTTCTGCCTGCTTCTGCATGAATGAAGAAGGATTGGAGGAGGAGGAGCCACCAAGGTTGTGGCATTTATTTTTGAGGGCAGGGAGGAATTGAAGGACATCTTATCCGAGGGGGTTTCCTAAAACTTAAACCTGGCCTCTTGAAAGATGATGCCTATGATGATATATCTGTGCCTCATCTTATAAAAACAGCAAGTATAGGGATTTTGCTATAGTTTTTTACTAATATTCAAATCCAGTTAATTCTTTACTCCACCAAAACACAGATGATTATTAGCTAAAATGTCTTTAATTGACTGTCAGTCCTAATTGATGTTTTCATGACTGCAACTGCTTGGCTGATTGATTGTTGGAATCTTAGTTTTCATTCCCCCCCCCCCCATACCATAACATTTCCCTTTGACTGCAGACAGGAGAGAAAGTTCTGGAATGTACAGAGTTGAAAAAAGGAAGGCAAACATCAGTTTGTTGAAAGAAAGAGGACTCCCCACTTGCTGCACTGTCTCGCGGAACATTCTGAAATTGTTTGATCAAAGTAACTTCACTTAATAACTTTAAAGAGGCTGCTCCACAGGCTTCTATTTTTACAGAAAATGGTTATGTTGTTGCACACAATAAGGCAGCTGCCTGTAAAGTGGCTTCTATTGGGACTAAAAGTCCCTTAATCACACTCATGGAAAAAAAATCCCTTTCACTAAAGTACTTTCGTGTCGGGAATGTGTGTCTTCTTTCCGCCAACAATGTTTGTGAACCTAAGACATCTAAAACACAATGGCAGCTGGAGAACTGCTCAGAAATGACCCGATGTTTACAACATATTTGTGATCCCTGGCTGTTAGGGAATTCTTTGTTTATGACTTGTCTTAGGGCTGCTCTCTATAAAGCAGGGGTGAGAGGCCCAACAAGGAAATGAAACATGCTCTTTAAAAAGGTGTTCTATGAATGCTACAGTTTGGTCACCTCGACCTATGCGTGTATTGTTAGTGTACCCATTTGTTGCGATTTTAAATGGAGCGCTTAATGCAAACCTGTGCCTTTGTGCTTTTTATCTCAAAGTGGAGGCTATGGCTATGTCTGGACCACACCTTCCTACATTCTTTAAGAGCTGTAAACAGCCTGGAGTGTGGGGAGTGTTGTAGGAGAAAGTAGGTGCTTTTCTTTCTGAGATATCTTCAGACTCACTTTGAGAAGACAGCTGTAAAGCCTGCACATTTTGGGCTGACTACCCGCTAGTCCTGTAAGCCTGTAATGTTGATTGACTGGGGGCAGTGAAAGCTGAAACAGCCTTACAAGCAGAATTGCAGAAACTGAAAGTGCTAATTTGAGAAATTTCAGTTCCTAAAACCAGAGCCATTTGAACACACAGTAGAAATGTTGTTTGTTAGTGCACTGCTGATGAAAATCAGGCAGCTTGTTTTAAGAACATGTTGGCCCCATGCTCTCTTTTTACTTCTTTACAATAGATACCTAACTACAGTGTGGAAGAAGACATGTCCCATTGCAAAAGCTATGGGGCTGATGCCCCATTGCATAGTTGATAGTTGTAACACATTTGATTGGGGATAAGCAATTGGATACCTAGTGAAATATTCATCCTAGTGAAAACAATACAGCACAAGTGAGTGACACATTTTTGCTGGTGCAACATTGTTTGCCCTGTAAACTAAATAGAAAGTCATTGAACTTTCCTGATCAGATAATTCAATGCATACAGTCCAAATTTGTGCATACTTGTGCACTCAAGGAAGTGATGGTCCGCCCTCTCCTGAAAAAACCATCCTTGGACCCAGCTGAATTGGCCAACTATTTTCCGGTTTCCAATTTGCCCTATTTGGGCAAATTACTGGAGAGAGCAGCAGCGATTCAGTTGCAGAGCTTTATAGATGACACTTCCATGCTAGACCCATTCCAGTCTGGCTTCCGGCCAGGACATGGGATGGAGACGGCACTGGTCACCCTCACAGACGACCTCTGGGGGCATCTGGATCGAGGTGGTACGGCAGCACTGGTGTTGTTGGACCTGTTGGCGGCATTCGACATGGTCGACCACCAGTTGCTGATCCACCACCTCATTGACACTGGGATTCAGGGGCTTGCCTTACAATGGCTTGTCTCCTTTCTCCAAGGTCGGGGATGGTGGTGGTAGGGGAGCAGACATCCCAGAGGAGCAGACATCCCACTGGTCTGTGGGGTCCCTCAAGGGGCGGTGTTATCTCCGATGTTATTTAACTTCTACATGCACCCCCTTGCCCAGATAGCCTAGAGGCACAGGCTTGGGTGTCACCAATACGCTGATGACACCCAGCTATATCTGTTGCTGGGCAGTCAGTCCAACTCTACCCCAGATGACCTGGAGCGGGTGCTTCAGGACGTGGCAGGCTGGCTTAGGCTGAGCCAATTGAAATTGAATCTAACAAAGACGGAGCAGCTCAGGGGTAGGGATCCCACTACCTACCTTCAATGGGGCACCATTGGCGCCAGAGCCAAGGGTCAGGAGTCTGGGAGTGATCCTGGATGACGCCTCAACAATGGAGGCCCAGGTAGCAGCCACTGCCAAGGCAGTCTTTTACCATCTACAGCTGATTAGGCAGTTGGTTCCCTTCCTCGAACGCAATGACCTGGCAACAGTGATCCATGCTATGGTCACCTCGAGATTGGACTACTGCAACACTCTCTACATGGGGCTCCCCTTGTCCCAAATCCAGAAGCTGCAGCTAGTGCAGAATGCAGCAGTCAGGCTGCTGATGGGCCTCTCTATTCAAGAACACATCTGGTCTGTGCTGAGGGAGCTGCACTGGCTGCCAATAGCATACTGGATTCACTTCAAGGTTCTGGTTTTGACCTTTAAAGCCCTATATGGTTAGGCGCTTGCCTACCTGAGGGACCACCTTTCCCCACACGTTCCCCAGAGAGCACTGAGGTTGGGGACTCAAAATTGCCTGACTGTCCCTGGCCCCAAGAATGCCAGACTGGCTATCATCACATCTAGGGCCTTCTCAGTGGCGGCTCCATACTGGTGGAACGAGCTCCCGGAGGACCTCAGGGCCCTGCGGGACCTTCTACACTTCCGCAGGGCCTGTAAAACCGAGCTCTTCCACCAGGCTTTCGATTAGGAGCCACCACTGAATGAGCTACTGAACATCTATTACTGGCACTTTCTTTGGGATACTGGTCTAGTCATACGGGGCCAACTACAATGATCACCATCTGCACTTTATCGTTTGTATTCAATCTGCACTTTATATTTTATTGTTAGAATTTTATCTGGTTTTTTTTTTTGTAAATTATTATTGTACGCTGCCTTGAGCCTGCTTGTCAGGCAAGGCAGGATAGAAATGGAAATAAATAAATAAATACTTGTCCTCACTGGTGTTCCTGCTAAGCTGTGCTAGCATGCGCTGGTGCATTCATTTTTAGCTCATAGCACACAATATTTTGGCTCAGCACAGGGTGTGCCCAGCCTGGCTGCTGGACACATGTGGCTCTCCTCTCAGATTATGGTTTGCTCCTTTGGCCAGCTGTTCTGAGCCCTGCTCAAGCTGTCCAGTTCCATTGTGCCTGTCTGCCTCTGCAGGCTCCCTCCAGGAGCACCCTCTTCATTTGGGCACTCCTCCAGCCATCGCTTCTCACCCAGGCCAGGCAGTCTCCCTGACAGCCAGAGGCTCCAGTTTTGGGTGCTCACCACAGGCGCCCACCATTGAAGTCAGTGAGCTCCCTTCAGGTGGAAGGAGTGTGAGGCTATGCCCCCCTCCTGACCATATGTGGGGCTGTCATTTCAGGAGAGCCAGTTGGGTGTGAGATGAGCCAGAGGGGGGGTCAGCTGGAGCTGGCTCTGGTCTCTGCCTGGTGAATCCAGGCTGCTCGGTTGCCTTCTCTTGATCAGGAACTCTGGAGTCCCCAAAGTGGTCTGCAGAGAAAAGGGGCTCCTAGGCACATGCAGAGAGCTTTCCTGTTATTGCTGAATAGTTCCAGTGTCTTCTGTAAAGAAAGCAGTGAAACACCACAACATACTGGATATTGTTAGGGAGGTGATATTGCGTTGCCTTTGGGGCAAGAAATCATAAAGTTTACCACATTCATGTTGATTTTGCTTGGCCTCAAAGAGCGAGCGAGCTTTGGTGCCTGCTTTCTCCATGGGGCCTGGCCGCAGAGATCTGTTTTCTCCAGCCTCAGTGAGATGCTTGGGCTGGGTGGCCTGGTCAGGCTAGTGCCATCTGCCAGCACAAGGAAGATGCTCTTCAGGAGGGTTGGTGCTGCTAGTGAGGTGGGCTAGGAGCCTGACCAGGATCAGGAAAAAGAAAGCATACAATTCAGATTGGCTTTAGAAGCATCAAAGCCCTCATCCTAATTTATGCAATAATCAAATGTAGGCTCACTCACAACTTTAATGCTACTAGCTCAAGTAGCTCATGAAGTAGAATTTTTGCTCATAACACTCTGCAGCTTAGAGGTAACATTGATCCTCACAAGCAACATATTCAGCTGTAAGTCATTTAAATGATGTGTCCACTGTTTCCACAATAAGTCATTTAAATGATACATCTGACTGTGCAGGTACAGGTGGAAGGAGGGGGTGAGTGGCAAGTGAGCTGACAAGTAGGGCACTTTAACCATTGCCACTGAGTGATATGTGCCTTCACTACTGAGTGAAGGTTCTGTTTATAGCTACTCGGAGGAGCGTATAACTTATAATATGAGACATATTTTTCAAGAAGGATCCAAGCAACAGGTTGTTTCCACACAAGGACACCCTGCCCTTGAACATTTTTCTACCAAGACCCAAAAAGAAGCCAGCAGTACTGCCTGTTGGGGTGTTACCCAGAGTAAAAAATAGTCACAGTAAAGTGCCATCAAGCTTGCTGTCTCAGCATTCTCAGGTGATTCAAGTGATAAATGGCATGATGGTACTTTCCCCTACAAGCCTTCAGAGCTTAAGCACTTTCTCAGAAAGTATATTGACCCATACTGGGGTCTACCCCCCATCAGCACCCCTCCCTCCAATTTCATATATCCACTGATGGGGCTTTAATGGGTTATAACTATGCAAGAAAGATATCTTGGTGTTAAAGGCACAAATTGAACATGGAACTAACCCTTTTATAATCTTCAAAGTTTAGAATTCACCCCAGTCATGTTTGGTATATTAGAGGATAAATTGTCTCTGGTGATGCAATCGTGACCAGAGTTCTATTCTTCTAAGCCCATTGACTTGAGTAGAGTTAGAAGGGTATAATTCTGCATAGAATTGCATTGTAAGGCTTCAGGACTGGCCTAACAGGCCTTTGTTTGGGTTGTAGTCTTATTTATACTCGGAGTAACATTAGGGCTACAGCAAATGCATTACGGTGGATAATGCTCTTTGTCATGGTAAGATCATTGTTTGATCAGGTTTAGATTTATAGGGATACCAAGACTCTGTGGGATGGAGGACTGATTAGGATTATCTGCCCCTAGAGCCAGATAGATCCAAATGGCTTTCTGATCACTCTAGAAGATTTGCATTTTGATGTGGCTGCTGCTCCTGTTAGCGCCCTGATTAACTTCTGAAATGAGGAAATTACCAGTGGTTGACATGATCGATCCCAGGTGACCTCTCTCAAGTATTAGATCCAAAGTAGTCCTTGGTTTATTAAGGGCCACCAGAATTCCCATGATAATAGGTGCAAGGTCTTGTAGCACCTAAAATGGCCTGCTGGCCATGTGTCATGGGCTGAATGCAACATCTCCCCCCACAGGGTCCCTGGGGTTGTTTTTCTGGGATTTTTGAATGTGGTCCTGAAGGGACCTGTTGAAGAGTGCTGCTGTGAATGTCTCAGGTACCAGGGCTTTTTTTGTAGAAAAAGCCCAGCAGGAACTCATTAGTATAATAGATCACACCCAACAGCAGAAACTCATTAGCATATTAGGCCATACCCATGGCAATACAGCTCATTAGCATATTAGGCCATACACACCCATGTTACCAGAAGTGTGGTCATCCAGCCACACCCACCTTTTGCTTCTTATTCTGTTTACCTTGTTTGTTGTCAAAACCCAGGGCTTTTTTGTAGCAGGAACTCCTTTGCATGTTAGGCCACACACCCCTAATGTAGCCAATCCTAATGAGTTCCTGCTGTTGGGTGTGGCATATTATGCTAATGAGTTCCTGCTGGGTGTGGCCAACTCGGGAGCCAGCCAGAACTCGGTTCCTGTGCGTTACTGCCCAAAAATAGCCCTGGGCTTCAACAAATGAAGCCAGCAGCAACAACAGCCTTGCAAGCTGCAATGGCATCAGCTAATGCATTGCAAAAGAAATCAACCTTAACTGTTCCCTAGAAGGCCAGATACTGAAGTTGAAGCTCAAATACTGTGGATGCTGCTGCTGACAGTAATAGAAACCAGGTAGTCATGTGGCTAGCAGGCAAGAGAACCCTCCACTTTCCCTCCTCTGGTACCTCAGATGTAGTTTCTGATGTTTCCAAGTGCCGTGCCCCTCCTTGCCAGTTGCTTCTGTCAAGAAAGGTATGGCCAGGAGAAGCAGCTATAGCTGCTAGCAGAGTAAGTCAGCTTGCAACTGGTAATTGAGAGATGGAGGGAGAGGAATAAGGAGGGAGGGGCAATGAATGGCCAGATAGCATTTGTTCATGAAGTGTTTTTCTTCTGTTTTCTTTCCCATAATGAATTAAAGGAACTGGACATTATGGGTTAGTTTTAAAAATCAATTTGGTAATGGATACATATTTCTAGTTAAGTAAAGAGCAGGTCTTAAAAAGTAGGATTTATCATAATGCTGCAGGATGATCCTACAGCTCTAAGCATAATTCTGAATGCAATCCACTGCATATCTTATGAAGAAACATTGTATTATTTCAAAGTACAGTTTTCTTTGAAGAAACTTGTGGAAAACAATCACAGAATGGTGAGATGGCATTTAATAAGTAACTGAACATCAGGACTGGGAATCTATAGAGCTAGACTAAAGACAGATGACCTTTTCAGTTTTTAGCTAACCTTTTGGTCATTTTCTGAAAGTTATCACTTATGAAGATAAAGGTCAGAAGGCAACTTACCCTTCATATACTGTCTTACTGCTTCTGTAAAGTTATGCTTGTTTGGACAGTCCTTCTTCTCTTGGTGTAACTGTGTTGGGGGAGGAAGGGGAGTTTCAGTCTTCTCTTAAAAACCAAATGAACTAAAAGCCGTCTTTAGAAGGAAATTCAAACTTAATTTGTTCTGTCATATTTGATGAGCAGCAAGTTCATATATTCAAAGAAGTCCATTGTGGTCAATAAAGTGAGTTCAGGAGTCTCAGGAGACAACAAAGCATAGTCCAAAGTGAAGAGGCAGCATGTGAATTAAAATGAGCATATGAATTAAAATGAGAATGTGTAGGAACAAACCAAAATGAGATTAGGCAGACAGGCCGAAGTCTCAAAGGAGTACTGTGGATTGTTATACACAGCCTGGTCCTATTAAAGGAGCTCAATGAAACATAAGAATATGAGCCCTGATCCTGCCCTCAACCTCTTCACTCCTAGGCCTGCACAGCTATAAGCCCTGAGGTTCTATTCATGTTCAGATGAAAATGTAGAGGTTGGAGACAGGGATTACACTCATGATCCTCGTTCCCTTCCAGATGTTCATTCACCCTAGTTGTTACCACAGTGAAGCCCACCCTAACGATATTGCTCCTTCACCAATCAAGAGATGTTGTCCTGTTCTAATTTGTACAAAAGGCCGCCAAGCAAAAGAAGGAATCACCTTTATCTACGATAGTGAGGTCTGGGTTAGGAAATACCAGGAGATTTTGTGGGTGAAGCCTGATGAGGGTGGGGTTTGGGGAGCGGAGGGATCGTAAGGGGGTATAATGCCATACATTCCACCTTTCAAAGTGGTCATTTTCTCCAGATGAACTAATCTCTGTCACCTGGAGAACACTCTGTCACCCAGGAGATCTCCACCCACCACGTGGAGGTTGGCAACCTTACTGTAATCATTTTGCCCCAGTAGTATGACATTGATTCTACTCATCCAAATATCTTTGCAAATGAAATAGAAAACACAACAGCTGCCTCAGAGTTAATATAAAATAATTCCCACTCCACCACACACACAAAAATTAATCTGATGCTCAGAGAATTATCATTAGGCCATGAATAACCATTTATCATTTGAAAAGTTATTGAACCATTAAGGCAAACAGTAGGATGTTTGCTCATCTCTAGCTTTCATTTGTTTCTAGATATTTGACTTAAACTTTATTTGAACATGGCAGAATTTCTGCCAAGTGTTAACACAGTGAGCATAGCATTGACAATCTAGAAATGTAACTGCAGTTCTTCAGTGTACCCTGTATATGAAAACCACTTAGCACTTGTGCATATTAAATGCTAATTAACAAAATGAAAGAAATTGTTAGAGGCAAGAGAAATAGAAAGGGTTGTGACTGGAGAAAGCTTAGGAATTGATTCCACAAAAAGGAAGCCTTCAGGAGGTAGTAAGATTCCTTGTTGGGACAGTGATAGGGAATCCTTCATTTCTTCGTTGGTAAATTATGTACTTGTTAGAGAACAAATGTCCTGGGAATGAATCCATGGGTACAATCCACTAACTACTGCTTATGAGCTACACCTGTGTAGCTGAAGTTCTTGCTGGACTGAGTCCTAGACAAAGAGCTGTGTTGTCCTTGAGCCAGGTCTCAGAACCTTGCCATTTGTGATGAGTAATGCAGGTCGTAGGTTTTGGCAAGGTCTGTATCCTGAGAAATGGGAAATGAGTACCTGACTTAAAGCACACACTTGAAATTGTGTGTAATTACAGTTTACACCCTTGGGACAGAGGGTGTTTGTGTACAGAAATCCTCCACTTGCAGTTAGGTCCCTTTCTTACAAAGAACCCAGCATGGTTTGTATGGTAACATGATAGTTACCACTGTCCTTTGCAATTAATTAGGAGCTCCCTGCAGGGCTAACAATATATACAGTCTGCAAAAGTGGACATATGTCTTAGACAGATGCCCACAGATTCAGGAGCCCTTATCTACTGCTATGTATGTCAGGAAGGAATTGTGCATTTTAGATGAAGTTTTTTTTTATCTCTTCAGCCACTGGAGTTTTGGGGAAGTGGCTGAAGTGGGTGAGTTACTGTTCTCTGTTGTTAGTTTTGTTTGAGAGAATAAACTACCAATTATACCATCTATATTATTGGAGATCAGGACAGGATAAGGTATCTCTGCCAGTATTCTGATCTAGATTTTAGGGCTAGAGACTTAAGTATGTGATATGGATATATGATATACACTAGGAATAAGGCCCATTGTGGAAATAAATACAACGAGATCTAGAAAGAGGCTCTGGGAGAGTGCTCTGGCTTTGGGCAAAGTGTCAGTTTGCTGTGGTGACCTCAGCAGGGTATAATGACAGAGTCCACTGTTTTCTCCAGAGGAACTGATCTCTGCTACCTGAAGAGCAGTTGTAATTTTGAGTGATCTCTAGTCTTCACCTGGAGATTGGCAACAATTGTTACCCAGGATGAAATGGCTGGTTTGGAGGGTGGAGTCTATGGCATTCTACCTGTCTGAGGTCCCACCCCTCCGCAAACCCCAGCCTCTCTAGGCTCCACCCCTCAAATCCCCAGGAATTTGCCAGCCTGGAGTTGGCAACCCCATCTCCTTCCCAGCTAACCATCAACTTACCATCATCTTCCCCTTTGACTTCAGCTGACTTCTGCCCTCCCTTCTGCAGAGCAGTTGTAATTCTGAGTGGTCTCCAGCCCGCACCTGGAGATTGGCAACAATGGTTTCCCATGAGGGACTGACTGGTTTGGAGGGTGGAATCTATGGCATTGTACCAGTCTGAGGTCCCACCCCTCCTCAAAACTCACCCTCTTCAGGCTCCATCCCTCAAATCTCTAGGAATTTCCCATCTGGAGTTGGCAACCCTATCAGGACTGGCCCCAATGTGTTTTCTCCCAAAGGCCAAAGTAGGTGACAGGACCAAACTTAGTTGCCTACCAACAGGCACTGAGGGGAAAGTAGGGTTGCCAGCTCTAAGGAGGGAAATACCT
>NW_015167543.1:391100-417225 GCF_001447785.1 Gekko japonicus | reverse complement strand
AGGTGTGCATTTGGAACATTGGAGCCCACTACGGCTTTATATATAAGGGAGAGGTATGTATTTCAGGTTAAGAGAACATACAGTTACTGAATATGCAGTTATATATATGTGCAATGATGTTACATTGTGATGCCAATTTACAAGAAATCAGGCTGGTAGCTTCTGGAGACATTCACAGCAAATCACATGGTTGGTTAGTCTTTGTGAGAAAAGTCTCTCTGAATACCATCATGACTGGCATGATTTAGCATTCCCATTAGTTATGGCAATGTCCGTATTCATTTCTGCAATAAATTCGCAGTCCAAGCCTTGAAATTGCACTATATACATTCATATTAGTTATTACAAGTGGGAATGTGTAAGTTCTTGCAGGATGCATTTCACTTACCCTTCCCTCACTATTTCCTCTTTTTCTTTTCTGAAAGCCACTGTAGCCCTTTTCCTGCTTCCTTCTCCCCTTCCCACCCAACAGCCAGCCTACAATTATTTGCCCCTTTGTCTTCAAGTCCTCCCCAGCAGCTTCAGTCTAGGAAAACTGTGGCTCAGTTGTGTGGTGCTGGCCACTGGTTCAAGCCCACTTGCATGGTAGGGAATGCTCAAGGACTTGTGGGGGACACCTCACTTTTCCCTGTATTCCTCTCCCACACTATTTCCTCTTTCTCTCCTCCTGGCAACCACCATTAACTCATCTATTTATTTGCATCATTCTCTTCTTCTCAGCCATTTACCATCTACCTTTTATCTGCCTCCCAACTCCAGCTATATTTATATTTGTTAACTTCATTCAACCCCCACCTTTCTCCACAGTAGGGACCAAAGCAGCTTACATTATTCTTATCTCCTCTTTTTTTCTCCTCACAACAACTATGTGAAATTAAAAAAATAATTAAAAAAAATAGGCTGGGGTGAAAGCATGTGACTGGCCCCAGATCACCCAGTAAGCTTCCACAGCAAGTTCGGAATTCGAAACTGGGTCTCCCAAACCCTATTCTGAAGCTCTAACTGCTGTACCACACTGACTTTCATAGGGTGACTGCTGTTGTGAGTCACACAAGTCAGAAGTTATCAAGTCACACAGTGATTGCTGTCATGCCTGGTCCCAATAAATCTTCCCTCAGATTTTGGATTTTTCTGCAAACATGGGGTGTTCAGGTTTGTAGAAAGATCTGTCTTGCCTGTTCACAGCTCCAGTCACTGGATTTAAGTATCCTCAGATTTGGCTGACTTCACTATTGGTATATAGATACTATTGAACTGTTGTTGTCCGTCCCCCCTTGTTTCAGGTGAACTATTAGTGGTGACACAAAACTGGAATATTTCAAAGTTTATGAACTTTTACTAGAGAGATTCATCATTTATAGTGGGCCATCAAGAGCACACTGTATTTGAAGTGTGCTTGCACATGAAAGCTTATACCTTGAATAAAATGTTGTTGGTCTTAAAGGTGCCAAACTCAAACTTTGTTCTGCTACTTTAGACTAACACAGCTACCCACCTGACTCAGTCTGTGGGCTATTTACTCTAGCTAAAAAACTGTGAATCTTGGGTCCCAGTCACACACAGAATTAGCCACGTGATGCCGGGCAGATTTTATGGGCGCGATCACACAGGAACACCCATTGGCAACCCGTATTGCCCCGCTGAAGATGTGGAGTAAAAAGATACCTGGGAAAGTGTAGTATTTTCTGGAAAACGTGTGGAGCGGGCGGGCGTCTTATCGTGGAAGCACTGGTATCTCGTCGCATCCAGCACCCGTCTGCGTCCCACCGGATTTTTTTTACGCCTTTGTGGTATGCGTGGAAATGCAGAACTGTGCATGGGCACAAATGCGTTACTGCTAAACCGCCTCACCCTTCTTTGCCACGCTTCACCATCAATGTGTGATCAGCGGCTGATGGAGCACGGAGCCTTTGGGGAATGTCTGAAACTGTTTGCTTTTGGGACCAAAGAAATGATCTCTGAAAGGAATGAAATGTGAATGGCTACTTATCAAATGAGAGCTGGTTTTGAAAAGAGAGTTTTAATTTTAAAAAGGGGTAATGCAATGATTTTGGCAACTACCAGTTGGTATATAGGGGCAACTGAAGCAACATCAATCTACATTGTTGCAAGAAAAAAACACGTTGTTAATGAAACACAGGAAGAAATGGAAAATGGGGCACACAATAACAAATAATGCAGTTACATAATTATTAAGCGTCAAAACACATCTCATGCTGAGCTAATCCCCTACATTAGTTTGGAATCTGGAATGCTGTTCAGGAGAGCCTCAGCGCTCACAGTGTCCATTAAATCATGCATCCAAAGGCAAGTAGAATCAGAACTATGAGTCAAAATGGGAAGTTAGTAGTTGTTCTAGACCTCATAACAATGCAAGATTCACAATGCAATCCAAAGCAGAAATACATATTTCCAGGTCCATTGAAGTCTGCTTAGGAATGCACTGCTAGTTGTTGAAAAACAGAAGTTTAAAACTTGCACAGGGGACTATAAACAATAGCATTGAAAAGATGCCTTTGCATATCTTATCAGTAATTCTGAAAGACAAGAAACCAACACCATGGCCTTATTACCCCCTTTAGTCAAGTTTTTTAACCTTAGACAGCTTCTCAACCACAACAATGCCCTTTCTAACATGGACATATACTATGACCGGGGTCTGCAATAAATCAAGATGATGACTCTGTTCCCATATTCACGTTGACAATGCAATTGTGGGACCGAACAATACCAGACATCCCATCTCTGGTTCATACACTTGCTTATCTTCCAATGTTATATATGTCATAAAATCTCAGCAGTGCCCTTCTACTTTCTAGATGGGACAGACAGGCCACACCCTACACAAAAGAATAAATGATAATAAATCTAACATTTAAAATCACAACACTCAAAAAACCAGCGGGAGAACATTTTAATCTTCCAAGTCACTCATTGCTGACCTAAGAATGGCAGTTCTCAAGAAAGAAGCTTCAAGGGGAGATTACAATGCCAGATTGTTGAACTTGAATTCATTAACAAATTCATAACAAGGGTCTCCCTAGGGCCAAATAGAGATTTAGGACTCTTATTATCTCACTGCAGATGCGAATGTTCTGCCCTCAAGCATTTTCCCTCTGCTGTAATCAAGCCGATTGCAATCATACCCTGAAAATCTTGTTGATCCCTCAGATGCTACTGGTCTCGATTCTAGTTATTCTGCTGCAGACCAACATGGCTACCCTCTGAAACTTATTACCCCATGGACATTCAAAAAGATCTCTTAACTGGAAACGTCTTGTGGCTGACTTTGTGGAGATCCAAACATGTTTGTGTAAACCTGTTATGTCATGTTTTAATGGCTTGAGACTCAGAAGCTGAACTTCTCTCATTGAACAACTATTTGTAACCTCCCTCTGTAATATTTCTAGGTCCACAAATAACTACTAACAGAATGAGGAATGTCTTAAAAGAACTTCTGATATGAACAGCAGTGAAAACATCTTGTACAGCAGACCCTAAGTCTTGCTGTATAACAAACGAAGGTTTACAAAATACCAATTCCTTACCACTATTAACTGTAAGGGAATATGGAATGGTATAGTTGTTGGAACATGCAAGGTCTATCTTGCATAGATAAAGATGACAAGAACATCCTGCAGGGGGTAGCAGAGAGGACAACTAGTTAGCATAGTGAGATTAGGGACATCCCAATATTTTCAAATAGTTTCCTTCCTGTCTCCTGATTGGCTCAGTTCGGGCTTTTTCCTGCTCCTGATGAGAACTCTTGGTTGGTGACTCTCCCCTAGCTAGTTAGAGAGTTAGACTTCTCTTTCTCTCTCCTCTTTCTTACAAAGTTTGTTCTGTTCTTAATAAACCTATTTTATTATTTATATATTGAGCAAACTCCATAGGACAGCAGAAGACAGGAGGGCCTGGCTGATGGGGTTGCAAAGAGTCAGACTCAACTGTGCGAATTAACAACAACAAAAATTATTTAAACAGCTTGGGCTCCACTTTACTGCATATCTAAACTCTGCCAACAATAGTTTAGCCCAATCTTGTCAGCTCTCAGAAGCAAAGAAGGGTCAGTACTTGGATGGGAGACCACCAAGGAAGACTTTGCACAGGAAGGCAAACCACCTCTGCTTACTCACTTGCTTTGAAAGCCCTATGGGATCACCATAAGTCAGCTGTGACTTGAGACAGCATTTTACACACACACATTAAGTTTAAGAGAATGACTTTTAGTGGTACATTCTATCACTATACTTTTCCCATAGCATCTTTGCCCCCCAAAAGAGCTGCTTTTGAGGTTGGGGGGACCCTCAGAATTGCATGGGGTGCAAGAGACTGGGGTGAAGGTGAAACCAGTAAAAAATTCACCATCTTCTTGTGCACATGGAAGTATTAACTATCTGTAGTTATGTTGATTATACCACCATTTTACTCACGTTTCATTGGCTATTTTATATCTGGGTCTATATGTTGTGTTTTTCTTTGTTGAACTACACATTTTGACTTTTGAATTAAAAAAAAGTTTGACTTCATACGTTAACTGTTTTTAATCACTGTTTATTTTGTAAATTGAATACCTTATTGTGTTAGTCTAGGCTTGTGGGTTTTGGGAGAGGCAGAACTCAGCAAGTCGCCTTCCCTGCCTGGGTGACCCACGGAAAACCAGGTGTGAGAGATTCAGGAGCTGACAGAATGCCTGGGCCTTCTGGCACACCTTTTGGGGCGAGAAATCCCTCTGACTCGCTTTCGGGGAAGGGCTTTAGATGCAAAATGCCTTCTGGCTTTGCAGAGAAATGTAGGGATCATTTTAAAGGGGAAGGTGGGGGCTTGTATATGCCTGTGTGTGTGCGTTCTGCTTGTGTAGGCTGCTAGGCGTTCCCAGCAATCTCCCTACAAAACACGCACACATTTTTCCCACCCAGCTGGAGCGGAGCTGGGTTGCTCCAGGGGTAGAGGGAAAAGAAACAGAAATTTCATGCCTCACACAGAGTGCCCTCTGTGGGCTGTATTTGCAGGAAAGAAAAAAAACTTTTACACAGTCCCTAAGTAGGGGTGCTCGCACTGATTCGTTTCTCCACGTCCTGGATGCGACAGAAACAGCTTTTCGCTGAGCTGATTCTGGCTAATCCAGGGACCTACCTCAGAGAGGGGCACCAAATTCTGTTACCGAAACTGTTCTGTTTTGAGAATAGTTCCGGGTGAGATCGGGTAGGTCTTAACAAGAGATTGTAGGCATGCACAGACAAGACATATCTTTCTACAAACTGGAGATGAGCTCCAGGTTTGCAGAAAAAAATCTAAAATATAAAGCCTACAAAAAAACAGATAGTTACCCCCCACACACACAAATAATAGAAGCAGTGGCTATACCTTTGAGAAATGAATGGCCTCTGCCATTTCAGAGGAAGGGTCCTTTCCAAAGCTATTTTGCCCTCCCAGTTCACTCCTGCTCCCCTGCCCTGAAGGGAAGACTCATTGGGACCAAGCCCAGCAGCAACCAATGGCAACTTGCTACCATGCAGTTTGTGTGACTCAGCCAGGTGCAGCAGTAGCTACTGGATTACTTGATGCTGTACAACTTGCCTGAGTCCAGCAGCAGCCTCGATACAACTTGCATTGCATGGCCAGGCCTGGCAGTGGTCCCACACAACTTACCTGACCAACTTGCTACTGATGACTTGTGACTTAGCTGCCACAGAAAGGGAAGGAGAGAAAGCTGAAAGCTAGTGTGGTGTTGTGGTTAGAGTGTCAGATTAGAATCTGGGAGATTCAGGTGTACATCCCCACTCTGTCATGGAAGTCTGCTGAGTGACCTTGGCTCAGTCATTCACAGCCTAATGTACCTCACAGGGTTGTTGTGAAGATAAAATGGAAGAGAGCAGTATGATGTAAGGTGTTGTAAGTATAAAATGGGAGAGAACAGTATTCTTTGGGTCCCTATTGGCAAGAATAGTGGGGGTATACATGAAGTATGATGTAAGGTGTTGTAAGTATAAAATGGGAGAGAACAGTATTCTTTGGGTCCCTATTGGCAAGAATAGTGGGGGTATACATGAAGTACATAAACAATAAACTAACCTGAAGGGGGGCAGATAAAACAAAGGTTGGTTGGTGAGCGGGAAGAAAAGAAGAAGTAAGGGAAATCTGGAAACAGTATAGAAACAGGCAACAAAAATGATCTGGGGTTGCAACATATTTCCTGTGATGAAAATGGAAGAGTCTGGAACTTTTCAGATTAGAAAAGAGATGACTAAGGGGGAACATGATAGAGGTTTATAAAATTATGCATGAGGTAAAGAGAGATGGCAAAGAGAACTTTTTCTTCCACTCCCAAAATATTAGAACTTGTTGGCAACTAGTGAAGCTGATGGGCAGTAGATTCATATGAAAAGAAATACTTCTCTGCACAGTGAGTGGTTAAAATGTAATATTCACTGCCAGAGGACTGAGTGATGGCCATAGGCATAGACAACTTTAAAAGTGGATTAGACAGATTCATGGAGGATAGGTCTGTCAGTGGCTATTAGCCATGGTGGCTAAAGGGAACTTCCACATTGGAACACAGAATACCAGTTCTGGGAAGCAACACTGGAGGAAGACCTTGGCCTCTATGCCCTGTTGTTGGCTGTCCAGAGGAACTGGTTGGCCACTGTGTGCGACAAGATGCTGGACTAGATGGACCATTGCTCTGATCCAGCAGGGCTCTTCTTATGTTCTTATCTTCATATTACTGTTTACCCATTGTTACTACTGGGAACACTTTCCTTCTGTGGGTGATCCATGTTACAGAGGATAATGTCTCTGTTATGTAAATCTGCCGTAGACACGAAAGGATAATGGATGAGCTAGATATGTATGGAAGGTGTGAATTAGGTTTCCATGTTGATTTTCTATTTGAAATCAATGAAAGTAGATTTGGGGAAACTGGCCAAGTACCTTGTTGATTTGCACACTCAAGGACAGACACTTAGGGCTGGATCCAAACGACCACTAGTGGATTAGCCCTGCAAATCATTCCCTCTTCTGAGCTTTTGCCTTTATTTCTCTCCTTCCCCTCTATTTTGGTTTTGTTTCCTGAGCAGATGGGCTCCCATCAGTCCTACTGCATATCTTCTGTCTCTAATGCTGGAGTTTCGGCCCAGCAGCAGATATGCATAGGTGACTGGATATTTGCTGGGATTCATAAACTGCAGTATTCCCAGCGGTTGGCTGAATAGCCTTGAATTGGCCAATTTAAATAGCATTCCTTCATAGCTATAGCATTTCCAGTTTTAAGCATGACCTGAAAGATACTGTGCATCTGCATGGCTGAAGGTTAGGAGTGTTAACCATGCATAAGTTATTGTCTCACTTTATACAGCTTTGGCTAATTGGGGGTATAATTCATAAATGTAATATACCTCAAGAGCTGGCTATATAATAAACAATGCATGCTGTCACTTGCAGATAAATAATCAGAGAAAGCTGTAGATGCTGATCTGATTTGTAGGTCATAGTATGTAGAGGGAGTCAGTACAGATTTTCTTATCTCTATAAATCCATCCTAATTCTGCTTTTAAAATTAGCATAGAACTAGTAAATGTAGGCGGAGTTGTTCTGCAGAAGCAATCCCTTTGCTGTACCATATATCCTCCGTGCATTTCAGCCTACATTTATCATACAAGCAAGCCGGTAGAGTGGTGTGGTAATAGGGTTGCCAACCTCCAAGTAGGAATTGAAGAGTTCCTGGAATTACAATTGATCTCCAGACAACAGAGATCTGCCCCCCTGGAGAAAATGGCTGCTTCGGAGGGTGGACTGTATGGCACTATACCCCGCTGAGGTCTCTCCCCTCCCCAAACCCCACCCTCCCCAGTCTTCACCCCATAATCTCCAGGAATTTCCCAAACTGGAGCTGGCAGCCCTATGTGGTAATAAAGATAGTTAAATGGTGAAACAGTCAGATAGCTAATACAGCCAGGCATCAAACGTTAGTTGGGGTGAAATCTGCACAATTCTTAGTCGTGTGGCTTGCCAGCTTTTCCCATCTGCCTAGTGGGATAATGTGGTGAATCACATTTCCCCCCTCCTGTAGACCTGTCCTACAACCATTTGAAAATCCAGCACTGTTTTCCTATTAACTGTAGTACCAGGCTGGAGAAAGAAACTACAAACTGGGCAAAAACATGCTGTGCAAAAAGTCAGGCAAACAAACCACTTAATATCTAGAATTTCAATATAATGTTCAGCACCTGTGGCTGTATTTCAGCCGGAACCTGTTACCAAGTCAGCCACTCCATATCTCCTTGACACCTGCTAGATAATCCCTGAGTCTGCTTGTTGTTTTCATTTGCCCATCAGTCTCATATGCCTACAGTTGCCAGCCTCCAGGTAGGGCCTGGAGATCTCCCACTTTTACAATTGATCTCCAGCTGACAGAGATCAGTTCCCCTGGAGAAAATGGCTGCTTTGAAGGGAGGACTCTATGGCATTGTACCATACTGTCTCCAGGTATTTTCCAAACCAGACCTGGTAACCCTGCCTCTGCCTTGCTGGGTCCCCACCTTGCTTGTTTACTTGCAATAGCTTGTTGTCATCCCTCTCTGCTGCCTGAACATTATACTGCTGCCTTTCCTGACAGTTTTGATGCACCCACATCAATATCAAGGAAGTCAGACTAAACAGCTCCATAAAGTGAACTAGAAATGCCCCCAAATGCATTTGGCTGATTTAAAAAGTACTCCTCCCATCTCCGTATGCATTTAACACTCCTTTGCAGCATTCCCATGGTGGTGAAGTGTTGTGTATTAAGATGGCCACTGACGTGTGGTCCTGGCCATGCGGTCTTACAGACTTTCTGACCTTCAGTCCCAGAACAATAGCCAGCTCAGATCCTAGCACAGACCAATAGGTTTGCGCGGATCTGGATAGGAACCTATGGGGACTGGGGACTTGTAAATAGAACAAATCACAGGAAGTGGGGAGGTGTTAGGTGTGAGCGGGGGCACACATATAAGCCGGCATCGAACCGGCTAGTTTATCTTTTGTTTTGGAATGTAATCCAATAAACGTGAGCTGATTTCACTATGCTATGCCTGGAACTCCAGTACTTTTTACTGGCGATGAAGGTGGGATCCAGATGAGCGAGCTCGACTCTACCTCCGGACCAGCAATGAGCACTGATCACCCGGACACTGCGACTGGCACCGTGCCCAAGCAGCAAAGCACCATGCCAGAGTCCCCCGATCATTGCTCCTCGTGCCATCCCAGAGTCATGCCTGCAGCTCCTGGAACCATCGAAGACTTTGACTACATGCATCTGGAGTTCTGGGAAGCATGGGTGGACAAACTGACCAACCACCTCGAATTCCACGACATCACTGGTGCAAGCAAGAAGCGGTCCCTCCTGATAAGCTCCTGTGGGGTGGCCACTATCCACCTGGTTAAGGGCCTCATAGCTCTGGCAAAATTAGCAGACAAAACCGATGACGAACTCCTGAAAATCCTTAATGGTTACTTCATGCCAAAGCCCAAAAAAATGGCGAAATGCATGGACCTATGGGCACTCATGCAAAAGTCAGGAGAAGGGGCCACAGTATACATGGCTGACCTATGCCAGCTAGCCATGGACTGCGAGCTGCCAGGAGTCAAGGAAATTATCTTCACCCAGTTTGTTTGGGGCCAAACTACACTGCAAGCTCATGAGAATAGCTGACTTCACACCAGAAACAGCGCTACAGACCGCCAATGCATTCGAGAAGGCACACCGGGATCGACCTCAATTGGCTGCGATGCATCAGGTATCCCTTGCAAAGGCCCCAACATCCTCCAATGATGAAGAAGTGCTGCAGGTTCATCCACCCAACCACCGGCATGCTCGCCCATCCCCGTCCGGGACACTCTCCAAAGCATCGGCGAGCTGCGCAAGCTGCGAGGAAGCTCATGAGTGGAGATCCTGCCATTTCTGAGATGCCATCTGCCACTCCTGTGGAAAGCAGGGCCACATCGGCTGTGCCTGCCGCTCCAAAGGAAACAACCGCCGCACCACCGTCCATCAGGAATCAGTGGAACTGCACAGCATGTCAGTCCACCATAATCAGGTACATTTCTTGCTCGGGGGGTCCTCCAAAAAGATCAAAGTAACTGTCTGGATAGAGGGGGCCCCATGCGAAATGGAACTAGACACTTGGTCTTCCCTCTCAATAATCTCAGAGGAGACCCTTGGCACGCTATGCCCAAAAGGGGGACCCCCATTGAAGGATATGGGACTGGTGGTAAAAGATTTTAAAAAACCCTGTCGACATCAAAGGAGTAGGGCTGGTCCATGTACAATACAAGGCTTTTGATGGCCCACTGGAGGTGGGGGCCATCTCACCAGTTTACTGGGCCTGTCCTAGTTTGAGACTTTGGGTTTGGCCGTCACCGGGATAAACAATATACAGTCAGGCAATTTCAGTAAGGTATGCGATGAGTTCCCCGCTGTTTTCAACGGATTGTTGGGATGCTACCGAGGGACCCCAGTAACCCTGTCCCTTGATCTGGTGGTCCGCCCGCTCCACCTGAAAGCCAGTTCGTCATCTGCAGTTCAGGGTTAGTGTCTCTCCAGGAATTCTTCAAAACATGATGGACTGTTTACTTAAAGGGATTCCCAGAGTGCAACCTTTCTTTGATGACATTCTGACAGCGGCACTGTCATCCAAAGCATTCGCTGACAGCCTGCACACCATCCTCCAGAGATTCGACACAGCAGGGCTGAAAGTAAAATGGGGAAAATGCCTGCTAGGGGTCCCCAGTAACGTTCATTTTAAAGATACCATCTTGGTCACAGATGTTCTCTATCTGCACTGCCGTTTCCTATAGTAATCATTTACTTACCTAATTAAATGTTAGTAGCATTTTCAGGGCTGTCATGGCATAAAAGTGCAATGTAGAACAAAAAAAAATTGCATGTATTGCAAGCCAGCAATAAAGTCAACAGTATTTTATGATGTATGGCAATGCCTCTGAAAGGCACTTCATGCTATTTTGTGACCCTGCCACCTAGGCAAAGGCATATTACAGCCAAAAAAATCTAATCTTGGGATATGTCTTTCCAATTGCCAGGATGCCTTCAAAGGCTGCAGACTCAAATGGAAAATGTGACAGTGTCCAATAAATAGCTAAAGTAGCTTCAAATCATAATTGCACAGAACAATTGATTTACCAAAATGAAAGGCACAGAGGCCTTATGAGCTTATTTAGCTGTCACTTTCTCAGAGCTGGAAACCCTTACCAGGTGTCGAAGGATGAGGCTACTCAGTCACAAGGTTTTCAGCCTTGAACATTATGTAAATGTTTCACCAGAGTTCAGAGACAGAACTTTGCATGTTTAAAGACCACGGTTCAATATGCAGCATCTCCAGTAAGAGGAGAGTTGCTGTCAGTCAAAGGACATGAAACTGTGCTTGATGGACCAAAGGTCTATGTCTCATGATTGTATCTCACATTCTAGGAATGTGTTCAGATGACTAAAACAGCTTCAACTGTAAGCAAATAAAACAAATTCAAGCTTCTTGCGAAGTCTAAAGACAGCAAAGGGGAAACAAGATTATAAAATTAGGAATGGGGTAAAGAAAGTGGACAGAGATTTTTTTTCCCACTCTCCCATAATGATTGAACTCAAGGGTATCAAATAAAATTGATGGGCAATAAATTAAGGTTGGGAAAATAATAAAGAAGAGATGGCCATGAACATAGATGCCTTTAAAACATGATTAGACAGATGAATGAATTATAGGTTCATCAACCATTATTAGTCATGAAGAGCAACGGAAACCTCCACTTTCAATGAACCTCTGAATACCAGTTCTAGGAGGCAATATCAGGGGAAGGCCTTGGCTTCGATGCTGTTTGTTGGCCATCCAGGACAAAAGGGAGGTCTTTGAAATCAAAAGCATTTTCCTGCTCCCAATCACATGCTGCTGACTGATATTTTGAATCTTGGGTGATATACAAAGGGCAGATGCTTTTTCTTAATTTTAAAACATTTTGTTTGCCCAAAGAATTTATTGTGTCCATTAAAAAAATACAAAGTATGACTTAATTCATGGTTCTTTCTGCTGCTAAGAGTAATATTTTTCTGACCTGAAACAGGAAAAAAAATCACTGCTCAGACATATTTTAATATAATAGTTTATCCAGATAATATTTTAATGTTCTTTAAGGATAATTTTACCTGTCACTTCTGCTACACACTGGCATGCTAATTATTAGCTGAAAAGGAAATATTGAAATGTAGAAGCAGCAGACACTTTAAAGAGAGTCAAGGAGGCTTCCAAAACTAAATTAAAATAAGATATCAGGGAAAGAAACCCCTAGTAAATCTATGTACACTTATTCAGTGTGATGCCACATTTTTCGTCTTGAAAGTGTCTCCAAGATGGCTTATGCAAGTAATTGTAGTGTGATTCAATATAAAATTTCTATAGAAAAAATTCTTCTAAATAGTGAACTATGAGGATATATTTTGCATAAATTATTATTCATTATTATATAAATTAATACTAGGGGATCAGTAAGTAGCTGAAAGAGCACAAGAAAAGGTGATAATGGAGTAAGGAGAGCCCGGAGGAAGAGAGAACCAGTACTAACCTATGGCCCTGTGTTTCCTGTGGGAAATATAGGAGAAATGACCACCACTGCTCTGATGGGAACAGCAGTCCCATTCTATTTTGCCAGGTACAGAGGCATAATAGAAAGGAATGTTCTTTCCATAACATAAAGGGAAGTTTGGGGTCATAAAACCAAAGGAGGATTATAATATTTTGTTTGATTCAATTCAATTTACCCCAACAGACACTTATAGAATACAGCCTTGCAAATATACCGAGAAATGGCTCCAGCCTGACTTCTTGACTTTGAGAACCTGAAAGGAAAGAAGATAATGCTCTCTTCTGTTTTACAAAAGCTTTCCTGTCTAGTTACCTGGAGATGATCTTTGCTTACCATAGATGATGGAGCAGTGGCTATTTAACACTGCCATTTTAACCCAATTTATACCCTTCTAAGCTCGTTCAAGTGCTCAAGCGTAGAAGATGTAACTTTGATGGGGATGGAAGTGTTAGTTCTGTTATGTAAGCTTACAATCCTTCCCTTCGTGTCTTTATTGTGTGTCAAATGTTGTTGAAAGTGTTGTAAAAACTTAAAAATAATTAAAATAATGTTTTAAAAAAGGAACTGTAAGAAGGCATAAAATTTTGGGAAAGCACCATGTATACTTTCAATCTTCCTTTCATGATGAGAACTTTGCTGCCATGACACATCTGTTTCAGTACACCTTATGGCATTAGGTGACAAACTATTTCTTATGGTAACAATCAAAAGAAAGACTGTTCATATTAATCTTCCACTGTAATCCATTTGTAGGGACATACTAGCTATAGCTATTCAAGTCACTGAATAAGAAATACACTGTGTCCCTGATAGTTCTTCCTTCCTTATACAAAAGGCCTAACATTTAAGCAGTTGTAGCTGAAAACCATCCAGTGCTTAGTGCTAAGATACAACACAGGCATTGACTTGTACCTGAAACAGTTATATCGGATGTAGAGGGATTTGACAATAGAGATAATGGCTCTCAAAGGGCACAAAGGTTTTTCTTTGCATAAAGTAAAGGTAAAGGTTCCATTGCTCGAAAGCCAGTCAAGTCCAACTCTAGGGTTGCGGTGCTTATCTCCATTTCAAAGCCGAAGAGCCAGCGCTGTCCGAAGACATTTCCGTGGTCATGTGGTCATGTGGCCAGCATGACTAAACACCGAGGCGCACGGTACGCTGTTACCTTCCCACCAAAGTGGTACTTATTTATCTACTTGCAATTTCTTGCTTTCGAACTGCTAGGTTGGCAGTTTGCATACTTTGCATACATGCTTTCAAATCAGAGCAGCAGAGAAGAACACTGGGCTAATGTACAAGTGAGGGCACCTCCACCTCATATAATGTTCAGTGTTTCAGTGTAGTAAATCGATAGCCTAGATATTTCATCCAGGTTCAAGCTATCTGCCGTTCACTGATGGCTTGCTGATTTTCATTGGCCTGATTCAACATTGGCTTCTCTTACATTCTTATGTAATTCATTGGGACCTATTTCCATGAAATATGTTTAGGAGTGGAATATTACACAGCGGGCATTTTGACCAAAGCTTTAGCAAAATGCACTTCCATAATACAAGAAACAAGTGAATTAGTAAAATAATGGCTAATTGAGGATTCTACTTCAAGTAATGGTTTTAATCCCTGGGGAGCCAGTCTACTTTGTAATGTCACTGTGCTCCTTCAGCACTGACATACTAACAGTTGGTATCTCATGGGACAAGAGGTTGCACATAATTATTACCCATATAAGAAGCCAGGACCATCATTCCACAAGTTTTCTAGCTATTAATAAATTCAATCTGCAAATTCTATGGGTTCATAATGTTTTAACACTACATTGCTTATCTGATGGCTCAGAATCCCCTCCCCCCATGGTTTGCTGGTGTGAACTAACTTAATACAGAGGTCCATTCTGTACTTGGATCTAAACCCTGGTTTTATCAGACTTCAACTCACGACACAATACCTTGCATTTATCCCTGGTTATAACAACATCTGTTTATCCTGGGACAAGTGTGTGGCAAAACCTGGGTGACCTCAATGTAATGTGGAAACAAAAAAAATACCCTGAGATGATTACAGGGTGAACTCGAGTGTAGTGTAGAATGTAAGTTCAGTGACTGGGTTCAACCAGGATTTACGGTCTAGTGCAGAAACACCCAGAGTAAAAATTAGATAGTAAAACTAGTAGCCTTTACCTGTGGATGTAAACCAGAAATCATGTTTTGTCTAGTGCTCCCATGGACTTTAAATTCTCAACTGCAGTCATGGTCTGACAGAACTGATGGTCACAGTTGCCAGGTTGCAGTCTGAAGATCTAAAATTGCTGCTACCAGAACAGAGAGTAAAAGGTGTTGCAGATTATCCTACTCTTTTTTTCTTACACTTCTTTTGCCCTTCCTCCTGCCTGCTGTGTGGCTTTACATGCTGTGCTGCTTACTACAGGAGAAGAAGAGAAGACCAGTCAAATGGACTGAAGGCTTGGGGTGGGTGGATGAAATGGGAAACTGCTTCACACCCCCACACCCCATTTCTGCAGCAGAAGGAAAGATAATGGGGAATTTCCAGACTGTAACCTGGCAATGATCAGTATACTTTACCAATATATGAAACTGAACTTTGTCCCACGTGCAACTACATTATATGAGAAATTAATGCAAAGTTTTCAAAAGGACAGCTATGGAAGACAGCCTGGCTAGGTAAAGCAAAAATGGATGTAACTAACATTCCAGGCCAGGGGTTCCCAACCTGTCTGAGCCTGCGTGCAACTTTGGAATTCTGACACAATGTGGTGGGCAAAGCTACAAAATGACTGCCATAAAATGGCTGCTGCAGAAGGTGGAGGCAGGTACTAAATGGTTGTCCCAGCTTCCCTTTAGCCACACAGTGAAAAGCCTTGTGCTGTGGTGGCAGGTGCTTTTAAAAATCTGCATAGCCAATCAATCTCCAATTGCCAATCAGAAGCCTTGCTGGGCAGAAGGACCACCTGGTTCTGCCCACTTTCTAAAAACATTTGGCAGGCACCAGAAAGGGTATCAAATGGTGCCATGGCCCCCGTTGGCATCACATAGGAGACCCCTGTTCCAGGTCATACATATTTATAGCTAGAATATTCTGAAAAAATAATACAAATGAGATAGATAATGAAGGCAGGAAAAGCTTTAAAATCATTCGGAAGTATTATTTGTTTTTAGCTAAATATAGTATGTGAATGGATTAGCTATCAAACTACTGCTGTTCCAGTAAACTACAGTGCTTTTCCTAATACGTTTGCAGGAGACATTCAGTCTTTATCAAATATTCTCTCTGCTATCCTTTGTTCAGGCTCTATCAAATAAACAACCCGATATGGGTTTGACAAAGCTTTTAACAAAATCTCATGGTGGGGTTTTTTCCCTGTTTGCCATGAATAAAATGCAAACGTTACCTTTCACATGCTTTAAAGTAGGTTTTCATTTGGTACATATATCCCCTGGCAATCCTAAACAGTAATGTGAATTTGAAGTTACTTAAGAATGTATAGTTATATTTGCTGGAAGTGGCATGCCCAAAGCTCAGGTGCATTATTTCTATAAAAATATCTTGCTATTACTGTCAACTGGAGTATTTTTGGATTTATAGCAAGAGTTAATGCGGAGAGCTCTTGAAATCCATTTGAATCATACATTCTCTCTTAACCTATGAATTTGCTTTTCTTAAGAGGTATAGTCCTAAGCAACATGATTATGAACATATACATCTCCCTCCTCCTGTGGAAATTTTCTGTTATTATGTTTGCAGACTGAAGTAGTGTACAGGTCACAGGGGAAGTACCCACTTAGAAGAGTTATTAAGAATGGGATGTGGCTGGAGACCAATATTAAATGCATGCTAACACATGACTCTTATTTTACAGGTCAGCCAGGCAAACTGTAGAGAGAGAGAAAAAATCAAGAAAATGGCAACAACATTTTAAAAAACCCACAGCGGTAATTATCCAGATCCAGAATGTGCTGCTACTAAATCTGACTGGAAGTATGAGTTTAAGCATGCCATTTCTCTATTTGGTGCTTAATATTAGAATGACAGGTGTCAGGATTAGAGACTGCATGTCTTTCTGTATCCTGAAAATCATTCTATCTGTTGCCAGAGGGTGGTTGTGTTTACAGTGATGAGGGTATGGCACTTCTGGGCCAAAGTTCTAATGTTCCTGGGCTCAGATGACATTTTGTATGCTCTCTCTCTTTTTAAACTTTTGTTTATTTAACCATATCACAAAAGAACTTACAATGCATAGAAATCGATATTGTTTAACCACATATACATCAGAGGAAATAATTGTTGTGGAATCTAAAGGCAATACAGTAGATATGAGAGGAAGTATCAATAGTCAAAAGAGTGCAATTTGCAGCAAAACATAAATTAGTTATTTAATTATTAAATTCACAGTTAGGAAATTTAACATCCTTATAGTAGTCATAATGGATTAGCTCTATAGAGTGTGTAAAGTAATTGTACAGGATAGCCCACTCAAGCCCGTCCAGGGATGAGAGGGAATCTTGCACTTTTTCAGTACATGAAACAACAACCCAAGAGGTAGGCTATACCCTCTCTGGATTTCAGAACAGTTTGCCACCAGAACCTCTTGAACTGGGGTCCCCACCTAGCCTAAGAGCAGGGGTTCAGACTCTTAGCTGGCCTCTGGGACTTAACAATTACTATCACAGTGGTAGCCCTGTGTGGTCAGCGTTTAGGCTACAAGATTTAGACTTGGAACTCAGGTACCACATCAGAGATCATTTAGAAACAAGAATAATTTTTAATTCAGTACAGAGCTTAACACAGACTACCAGAGTTTACCAAAATAACAAGCCTAAGGCGATTTGCCTTAACTACACAGTAAGAGATACATAATTACCACTTCAGGAACATTCCACAGTCCAAAATAGTCCAACATAGTCCAAGGGATTTTGAAGGGAAATCCCATCTTTGCACTCCATGTGCTTTAAGTCACAAAGCAGTCTTTTCTCTCTCAAAGGACAGCATTTCCAGGTGCAATAAAACAAGTAGAGAGAGCCTGAACAGAGAGCAAGAAGCAAGAGACTCTCTCTCATTGGGATTGAACAATTATAGCCCAATTTTAGTCACAAATTAGATGTGGCTATTAGCCAATTGCGAGTGGGCATGGGTGTGCCCAATTGTTGGTTGTCATGGCTACGTGTGGGGATAGGCTAGAAGTTTGGGAACTCCTCCTGCAGTCAGGTGACCCAGCTTCTACCTAATTCATTTAGTACATGACTTGTTGCATGTGGGGCCAGAAAGTGTAGCTATGAGGTCTGGCATTTGGCATGGAAGTGTGAAAGATGTGGGTTTATGGCATGGCTATTTAGGCCATTTGGCCTTACCATGTGGCTAGCAACACACATCAACTGTAGTCAGCATTTCCCAAGGTTTTGATCAGCTCAAAAACCTTGCACTTCAGTAAAATCATTGTGTCTCCCTCTCTCTATGTGAAGGAGGGTCAAGGGGGTTTCAGGACCTTGGCTAGCGGCCAGCATAGAGCTTTGCCGGGACAAGCCTACTCCCCCCCTCTCAGAGATCATCACACTCCAATGGGAGCCACAGAACCTTTCCAGCCAAGCTTCAGCTCAGGTTCACTACGGAGCACACACAGAGACACACACAGACAGACACAGAGACCATCTCAGCCCCTGAACAACAACCCATACGTTAACATGGTTTACCTGAATTTCAGAAGCAAACACTCCACCCTCCCCAGTCCAATTTACCCCTTGTCCACAACAGCTGCAATGCTGATCGTCAGGCATGGACAACCCGGCAGGGGCGAAGGCTGCTCTCTTCTTGCTTGCCACACAGACCAATCAGCTCTTTTATGCGTTGAACTCTTGCATTCGAAGCACAATCCGGATTTGGGATCCACAGGTTTCTTGACAGGCGAAGTGGGAGAAGGTTCCATCTCCTCCGCTGAGATGCGCTCTGCAGCTTTAGGAAAGGCTTCTGTGCAATTGGGGGAGTAGATCCTCCAAAGCTCCTCTCCATTTGCTCCCACACGTTTTGCACAAATTAAACTGCCTCCTCTGGAGTAGATAGCTTTTGGTCTCTTACCAAGACAGCAATATCTTCAGACAACAGGCAAACGTCGCTGGGCAGAAGGTTCAGCACCTCTTCTCCAGCCAGTCGAGTGGACAGCTCCAAGTTGATTTCAGCACTAGTCAGCTCAGAGGCCCTTCGTTGCCAATCTCCAGACTGGAGATTCCATGTGTGGGAGGGAGCGTGGTGTCACGGTAGACCCCAATTCTCATCCTTCCACACATGGGGGGGGGGTCTCCAGAGCCAGCAAACAGCCAGTCATCTGCGCTTCTGCCATGCTCTGGTACAAAGGGGCCTGTTTTGGACATACAACTGGGTGTCTAGGCTCTGTAGCATCCCAGAATTCATCCCGATCACTCACTTTATCAACAGTGAGCAGAGATGCATCTCCCAGGGGGAAGGATTCATCTCCTTCTGCCATGGTTCCAATTTCCTAGCTAGCACTTCTTAAAATAACAAAACTTCTCTTACAGTCTAATGCATGCTCTGCACACAGGGTAATGCATCCACGATTTTTGCAACTGAATTCCAGTTCATAGATCCCAAAGCTTAGGCCACCATGTACAGGTATTTCCCACCCAGGCCAGGCCAGGAATGGGACGGACCCCTGTACTTTTACAGTACATTACACAACAACCCAAGAGGTAGTCTGTATCCTCTCTGGTTTTCAGAACAATATGCCACCAGAACCTCTACAGAAGTTCTCCCCAACCTGGTGGCCTTTGCTGTGGGATCTATGAACTGGAATTCTAGTGCAACATTCATGGGCATGTTGCCCTGTGTGCAGATCATGCATTAGACTGTGAGAGAAGTTTTCTTATTTTAAATAGTGTTAGCTAGGAATTTTGGACATGGATAAGGGAGGTGAACATAGCTCCCTGGAGGAAGCGGTGTTTCTCTTCAACATTGCTGAAGTGAGGAACCAGGACGAGTTCTGGGTTGCTAATTCCTGGAATCCCCAGTCTGGAGATTGGCAACGGAGGGCCTCTGAGCTGTCCCGTGCTGAAGGCATTCACAGAGATCGGAGGGCAGAAAATTCTCCACGCTTGGAGCTATCCACCAGATCCCTGGAGAAGAGGTGCTGAACCTTCTGCCCAGCGACTTTTGCCTGTCGTCTGAAGATGTTGCTGCCTTGGTGAGACGCTGTCTACAGAGGAGTCAGCTGAATTTGTGCAAAGCATGCGGGAGCATCGGGAGAGGAGCTTTGGAGGGTCTACTCCCCCAATTGCACCGAAGCCTTTCCTAAAGCTGCAGAGCACACCCCAGCGGAGGAGATGAAACCTTCTCCCACTTCGCCTGTCAAGAAACCTGTGGATCCCAAATCCGGATTGTGCTTCGAATGCAAGAGTTCAATGCATAAAAGAGCTGATTGGCCTGTGTGGCAAGCAAGAAGAGAGCAGCCTTCGCCCCTGCCGGGTTGTCCATGCCTGACGATCAGCATTGCAGCTGTTGTGGACAAGGGGTAAATTGGACTGGGGAGGGTGGAGTGTTTGCTTCTGAAATTCAGGTAAACCATGTTAACGTATGGGTTGTTGTTCAGAGGCTGAGATGACCTCTGTGTGTGTCTGTGTGTGTCTGTGTGTGTTCTCCGTAGTGAACCTGAGCTGAAGCGTGGCTGGAAAGGTTCTGTGGCTCCCATGGGAGTGTGATGATCTCTGAGGGGGGGGGGAGAAGTAGGCTTGTCCTGACAAAGCTCTACGCTGGCCACTAGCCAAGGTCCTGAAACCCCCTTGACCTCCCTTCACAGAGACAGAGGGAGACACAATGATTTTACTGAAGTGCAAGGTTTTTGAGCTGATCAAGACCTTGGGAAATGCTGACTACAGTTGATGTGTGTTGTAGAGACTTTGTGGGCGGGAATGCTGTGGTGATCCATGAGTCATGTGCCGCCAAGGTCCTAATAGGGACAGATTGGTCTATAAGTCTCTTGTTGTTGGTATGCAAGCATCACCTTGCTTTGCCTGTGTGTATGTGGGAGTGGGTTGGGATGCCAGCCTTGACCAGCCCTACCACGGTTGCTGTTCAGTGCTGAATCCCCCATCACACTCCAGATCCCCTTTCAGTTATCTTTGCGGTGATGTGATCTCTTGTGAGGCTGGGAGAAGCCACAATGTTTCTCATTGTAATGGTTTGAAGAATTTGATTGCTAGATGTAGACCTCCTTTGCTGTTGATTGACTGGTCTAACCTGTTTATTTGCTTTCTGTACTCTGAACTGTGCCTTGATTGGAATGTCTTGTAAGCTTGTACCAGGAGTGAAGATGATAACTCCATGGAAGTGAAATGGGTTTTGTTTTCTGTGCATTGTTTTTGTTTTCTGTGCATTGTTTTCTGTATTCCTTATGTGATGATGTATTCTGTAATCCTCACATGTATGCATGTCCCTGAGGAGTAGATTAGATGAAAATTGAGTTATTTACCCTGAATTTCCATCTTTAGGGGGAGGGTGTATAGAAATTTTGCTTTCTGCTTTCTAAAAGTCCATGCCTTCTCCTGTGATTACATTCTGATAACATGCTGTTCCTTGTTTCCTCTTGCTTCTTGCTCTCTGTTTAGGCTCTCTCTACTTGTTTTATTGCACCTGGAAATGCTGTCCTTTGAGAGACAAAAGACTGCTTTGTGACTTAAAGCACATGGAGTGCAAAGATGGGATTTCCCTTCAAAATGCCTTGGACTATGTTGGACTATTTTGGACTGTGGAATGTTCCTGAAGTGGTAATTATGTATCTCTTACTGTGTAGTTAAGGCAAATCGCCTTAGGCTTGTTATTTTGGTAAACTCTGGTAGTCTGTGTTAAGCTCTGTACTGAATAAAAATAATTCTTTTTTCTAAATGGTCTATGATGTTGTACCTGAGTTCCAAGTGTAAACTCCTGTGCCTAAGCTGACCACAAGCTACCATTAAGCGTAAAGTGTGCAGCTCTGAGTAGAGTTGCTAATGTGTTAAGTTCCAGATGCCAACTGAGAGTTTGGAATCTCAGCTCTCAAGTTAGGTGGGGACCATTGAAGAGATTCTGGTGGCATATTGTTCTGAAACCAGAGAGGGTATAGCCTACCTCTTGAGTTGTTGTTTCATGTACTGAAAAAGTGCAAGATTCCCTCTCATCCCTGGACAGGCTTGAGGGGGCAGGTTCCCTCCCATTCCTGGACTGGCCTGGGTGGGTAAATCCTGTACAGTAATATTGAGGTGATGTTGAGTATACACTGTCATAAGTGACTCAAATACACATCATCTTAAGAAAAGGGAGAGATTACAGAGAAAGTATATTTATTTATATATTTATTTATTATTAATCACATTAATATGTAAGTTGATAGGTCTTGTGCAAGACTTTATTCAAGAAAAGGAAGCCATTTTTCTGTAAAGGAGGGTTTTTTTAGGATATATATCTGTCAGAAAGATGTGATTTTCTCCATTATTAGTCACAAACTTTCATATACCAGTTGGATATCGTGGGTTTGGATGGGGAATTCCAGTGTGATGCTATGACCTTCTGTGGAGCTGCCAACAAACTATAAATGAGTTCCCATCTAATGTTGGGGATGGAGGGATTGTGTCCATAGTGTAAGAAGATCAGTTCTGATGACATCTGTAGTACATAACCTGCTATATATGCAATTTGGTTGAGGACATTCCACCTAAATTCTTGCAAATGCAGGCAGCCCCACCAGCAATGTGTGAAAGAACCTGTGTTGCTGCAGCCTTTTCAACAGAGCGGGGAGTGGGAAGGAGATATCATGGACAGTTTCTTTGGAGTATGATACTACCTTGACAGTATTTTATATGTTTGCAACTTGATATGTGTGGAAGATGAGGTAGTGAGATAGGTGTGTCATATGGAAGACCATTGGTCAGTTGTGATTTCAATTCCGCAGTTTCGTGCCCATGCAATTTGGTAAGGCAGAAGTCTAGAGGAAGATAGTTGGAGTAATAAGAGATACAGTTTTTTGATAAGCCCGTGAGTAGCAGTGGTTTCACAATTCAGTAGAGTTTTGAATTCTGATAAAGGTCAGAGCAATAGAACAGATAAATGAAGATGAGTAGTCATATGATGCATTTGGAGGTAGAAGAACCATGGAACTTGTTGCATATCTTTTGTTCTAGAAACAGTTTAGGTGCAAGGTTGTGACCCAAAGTGATATCCTTCAGGTGAGTGAGATTGGCCCGTCTCCAAAGTGAGACAACTGATGGGTCTGACCCTGGAGGGAACCAGGACTGGTGTAGGAAAGTAGAGAAACAAGAGATCTTCGGAACCAGCTTAAGTTTCAGAGAGTCCCATAACTTGAGGAGAGTCATAAGGAGCATATTGTATCTAAGTTTGGGTGAACATAAAGATGGATTCATCCAGATTGTTTCCTGTAGGGATAAAGGATGAAGAATTGGTCCAAGCATTGAAATCCAATCTGCTTGGTCCCTAGTCCATACAATTTTGACAACATTTGTTAGAAGTGTAGCTTTGTAGTATGTAGTTATATCTGGATAACCTAGAGATTCTAATCTCAATGTTTTGAATCCAATGCATGGATGTTGGCATTGCCACAGGAATTTGTTGAGGGCTGTTTGCCAATGTCTCAGTGTTTTTGAAGAGATCTCAATGGGTGTGGCCCGAAATAAGAAAATAAGTTTGGAAGAACAAAAGCTTTTATTAGGTGAAAATGATTGTGCCAAGAAAATGATTGTTTGGTCCATCTTTCAAGGTCAGCCTTGATTTCCTGAAATTTTTGAAGATGGTTATGCTTGAATAGGTCTTTCGGAGAGGATCTGAGAAGTATTCCCAGATAAGGAAGTGGTTTGTCTGACCAGTGAAATGGGAAGTTGTGTTTTAGGTATGTCAATCAAGATGTAGACACATTTAAAGGCAAAATGGAGGACTTAGATTTATTTATAATTAGTCCTGAGACTGCCGCAAAGTCTGAAAGCACAGCTTGTAGATGAGTAAGTGATTCATCCGGGTTTGTGATGTAGAGGACCATGTTGTCTGCAAACATGCTCAGTTTAAATTCTTGAGCAGCTATGTGGACTCCATGAATCTTAGGGTCATACCACAACTGCAAGGAGCTCCAAAGCAATCACAAACAATATAGGGGAAAGGGGACAGCCTTGTCTAGTCCCCCTGTGTAGATTGAATACTTCTGAAGTTATCCCATTGACTTTCACTTGTGCATTAGGGCAGGAGTATAGGGCTTTAGTCAGGTTAGGAAAGGAATACCCAAAATCCATATATTTCAATAAGGCTTGTATATATGAGAATTCTAATGAATCAAATGCTTTCTTGATGTCCAGAGAAAGCAATAGAAATTCTGGTTTCTTTTTGCATAAGAAGAGATAATACTGAGAGTTTTGAGGGTGTTGTTGGTCAGGTCTCTTCCAGGCATGAAGCCTGATTGATCAGGGTGTATATAGTCAGCGATAAATCAATTTAGATGCTTCGCTATGATGGCTGTAAAGTTCTTATAATCCTGATTGAGGAGTGATATCAGGTGGAATGAAGCTGGAGAAGTGTGGTCTTTCCCTGGTTTTGGGATCACTACTATCAATGCTGTGTGCCAAGAGGGGGGAAGAAAGCCAGAAGTTAAGATATCATTATCGGTATCAGAAGTAGTGCCAGAATGTGAGAAATATTATTATTATTGTGTAAAATTCCGGTGGGTAACTATCTAGGCCTGCAGATTTGTTGTTTTTTAATGAATTAATGACTATCAAGACTTCTTATTTTTCAATAGGTCTATTCAAAGTAGAGCAATGAGAGTCTTCTAACTTTTTGAAAGTCAAATAATTGAGTATAGATGTGGAAGATGGGTTCACAGAGCAGTATAGTTTACAGTAGTAGTTTGCAAATTCCATTGCTATGTCAGTAGATTTGAGGAGAAATGTACCCTTACTGTCTTTAAGTGATGTTACCATTCTGGAGGATTTACGTGCCCGTGCTCTCCATGAAAGAAGTCTTAATGATTTGGGAGTATTACTCCAGTGCTTTTGCTTCAGGAACAATAAATGACTTTGAATTTGTGAGCATTCCAAAGATGGGAAAGTGTTGGAAAAGTAGTTATAACTCCTGTAGAGAGAGCAACTTTTGTTAATGTGCAACAGGTGCAGAGATGGAGAAATAAAGATAAGAATGTGTGCACAAATGTGTAACTGTGGATTAATGAACAATATAAAAATTTGTACAACTAATAATTTGAGATGCAATTAATTCAATAGAAGCAACTACAGTGTAAGAATACAATCAATAAGTACTGTGTATCAGGTTAATAAATTGATAGAAACATTTAAAACCCTGTTAAATTGTTTGCGATAGCAACTATAAAAAGAAAATACCCTTTCCTCTGTTAGTTAATGAAAGATAACAATCAATAAGATCCTCCCAATTAAATAATGAATTTATCCTACAGTTGATTTAAAGTGCAAGAAATCAGAATTTTAAACAAGCAATTAAGTAATCAATTATAAATGAGCAGTGGTAGTGCAAATATACAATGCTATTTAGTATGAGAGAGGCAAAAGAAAGATTAAAATATAAATCTATATATAGAGGCAAGAAATTATATATAGATCAATGACGTTTCCTGGGGAGGAAGGAGTTTTGCCAGATGAAAAGGCAGACTGCAGCAGTCTAGAGAGAGAAAATGCTTACCGAAAATGTGAAATAAAAAAGAGAAAAGAAAAGAAATAAATAAAATCCCAAGAACCAAAAGTAGCACAGCAGTACTAAGAGAGCAATTCAGAACACCCTCTCCCCCCAAAAAAAACCACTAGTAAGATTTATAACTATTTAGAAACCCAAACCATTAATAAAAAAAAAAATAGCACTTGCACGAGGATGTGTCTAGAGGCGACAAGTCTTTCAGGCAGAGTGGATGGGTATCTTGCTACCCTTTCGCTTTTGAGATGTTTTGCCAAGATCAGCAGGCAGAGGAATGTGAAGATTGATTAGCGTGGCATGCCTGGTATCAAGGTCTTCTGCCTGGTAAAGTTTTTCTTTGTGTATAACTTGAATCTTTACATAGTCTTTCCACTTACAAGAAAGATGTGCTTGGCGAAGGGCTTCCGTGATGGGCTTCAAATCGCGCTGCTTGTTTAAAACTTCTGAGGGAAGGTCTGGGTAAACCAGTATAGGGTCCCCATTAAAAGAAAGTGATCCTCTTGCTCTGGCCAGGTCCAGGATTTTTCGACTGGACTGGACAGCAGAGATCATTACTAGAATATTATGAGGGCCGCATCTTTTTGGATTTTGTAGGAACCCTAGGGGATATGCACTGGAGGGGCTATACCATCTTCCAAATTCAGTTCCTGTGACAGCCAGTTCATAAGTAAGGAGGATAAATCAGAAGTGGGGGTGGTTTGTTCACTAAAGTCCCCAAATTTTAAATTAATGTGGAATACAGACATTTCTAAGTTCATGACTCACGTTTGGAGGCAGCTATTTT
>NW_015167543.1:373569-391048 GCF_001447785.1 Gekko japonicus | reverse complement strand
AGCCTTTTGAGAGTTCGTGTTTAGAGAAAGTTTGAGATGTTAGTTGATCTGATAGTGGCTTGATTAGGGCCATCATGTTATTTAAAAGCCTCTGCTCCATGTTGTTGAGGAGAGTGGCAATTGCCTTATCAGCTAGCGGGCATTTTGGCAGGCTTACAAGTTCTTCATCCAACGCCATCTTGTTCGCCTCAGCGCCATTTGGGCAACTTTTGTGTGGACGTGTGTAAAAGTCCATGATGTGTTTGGTGATCTTTGGAGTTAATTATTTTCAGAAGAGTGCTTTTTGCCCACAATAGTAGATGTTCAAAAAGAAGGTTGAGTTGATCAGTAAAGTGGTTTGATAGGAGACGAGGGATGGAGCACTTGTATTAGGCGTCCATCTCCACCGTAGCTTACACCATGCCCCCTTGTATGCTCTCTTTCACGCTGGTGGGAAAAGCCACCCCAGCTATGCAAGCAGCAGCAAATGAGATTGAATTACACTGGGAAGGGATTCACATCTTCCATTCCATATTGCTTACTGCTGGCACCACCCCTCCCCACCCCATTCCTGCTTGTCACATTGATGCAGCAGTGCCAACCTGACAACAATCTAGCCCTCTGTGCCACAGGCTTGCAGTCATCATTCCACCAATATCTGAGCAATGGCTCACAGCTGAGCTTTGGCTGAGTTGCTTTTTGAAGGTCTGTTAAGGGCTAAAAGTGGAAGGAATGCCAAAGCTGAACATCACCATTTTGAAACTGATGCAAAATTCAGGCACCTTCAGATTGGCTGCAGGCAGAGCTCTCACACAGGGGCTCTGCATGAAGCCTGCACACTGTTTTCCCTTTAAGTCAGAGCAAGAGGAACATTTTTCTTTCCTGATGCTTAAAAGGGAAAGCCCTGGGATCCCCAAGGCTCATGGCTGGAAATAAGCATTGCATCCTCTAAAATAAAGCAGGGCATGCTGTGTGCCACCTGGAGGGGAGGACAAATATGACAAAACAGCCTTAGCTCTTTGGTAAACAGAGGATTGGACTGAGAGCAGCACTGTATAGGTGACATATGCCAAAAATAGTCAGTTGTCTCAGAACATTGCTAACTTTTTGCTTTACCTGTAGTACTATGGGATATATTTGAATGTGAGGGTGGAGGTGGAAAGGGACTAATGCCACCAGCCTGGTTGATTAACATCCCCCCCCAAAAAAAAACCTGCTGTGAGATCTGAGCATTGTGGTGGCTGACTTTCTGCTCACTTAAAGCAATGAAAGCATGAGACTCCATCAGCATCATGTGCTCAGTGCACAGCTCTGTAGGAGGGATAAATGGTGATATTGGACCATGTATCTGTTAGATACACTCACTAATCAGGCAACATACGAAACTGACGAAGCTCAAGCACTTCAGAGATGCTTCAGCGCTTTCATTCTTTGTGAAGACCATCTGCAGTTATATTTCCACCTCACTAAACAGAGAAACTGACAAAGGCATTAGAGAACTGGGGATATTATTAGAAGTCACATTAAGGCTGCCATCCTAAGCATATTTACTTGAAAGTAAGTCCTCTTGAACTCATTGAACTTCTAAGTAAAAATGTTTGTGCTCGTGTTGGTCTCTCTTTCTCCCCCCCCCACACACAAGGGGGAGGGAGGTGTTATGCATCTGTGAAGGTAGCTTGCAAAAGCTCCTACCACAAATAAATGTGCTGGTCTACTACAGGACTTCTCACTCTTTTGCTTTCATGAAAGAGATTAAAAGTAGACAATGTTTGCCTGCATCTAGCCACACAATACATTCCAAATATTTAAGGGTGGTTGGTAGGAAGACAATGATTTCCACTAATTCCTGTTCCTACGGCAGATCACTGTACTTTACCTGACGGTCTGCTGACCCTCAGGAACAAAATGGCCTGCAAAATGGTCTCTTTGGCCTGCAGAAGAAGGGAGAATATTGACCCCCCCTCAAATAAGAAAAATCAGTTGCCCTTAAGTTTTTGGAATTACATGAATAGATACAAGCTGTTGTGCCTTTCCTATTGGAATTTGGTATGTTTGGCGTTTACAGATTCCAGAGAGTATATGGAGAAACTGTCACCTTTCTGAAATAGTTAAATGTGTATACATTTATTGTTAATTTCCTGATGATTATTTAATTAATTTCCAATAGCTTTATAGAAGGGAGTCAAATACTTTACTGAAGACAAGCAATAGTATATTTTGTGTTTGTGTCATTTCCAAATCTAGGGGACTCCAAACATACTATTGTAGGACATGAGAGGATCAAAATTAAATACAAACAAACATATGATTGCATACAACATCTGTTTCTAGAGTCATGGGTCATAGAATCATTTTCGATGCCTGATCTGAAATATAAGAACAAACAAGTAAGATGGTGCAGCATCAGGTCCATGCTTTGGTGGGCCCAGGACACATCCTTTCCCTTGTACTCTGTTCTTGCCCACATGCTTGCCCGTCTCCCATTCCCATTGCCCATCCATGCATCCTTCCCCTGTTTGCAAACCTTCCCACTGCCTACAGCTGAATGAACCACTCAGACACCCTGCTTCTGATAGTACTGGGAAATTCTGGACAGCCCATATTGGTGGGAGAGCAGGCAGGAGGACTTGTGAGCAACCAGTGGAGGGAGGACATGTGGGTAGGGGGCAGAAAGGTGGGGAGAGAGAGGCAGCAGTGGTCCCTACTGGAAGTCATGGGCTCTGGCAACAGCCCAATTCAGGGTATATTGACACCAACCTTGAGGATATGTCTGCACTATGATAAGTTTTAAATTGATCCATAGTTCCCAAACAAGGAAACAAGGAACATATAATTCTGTAAGGGGAGTCTAACTACAGTCCTCAAATCTGTGGAAATAGGTAAAAGTCATACCACTTTCAAACCAGCTTCAATTCAGGGTATATTGACACCAGCCTTGAAGATATGTCTGTACTATGATCTGTTTTAAATTGATTCATAGTTCCCAAACAAGTAAACCAGGAAATTGTAATTCTGTAAGGGGAGCTTAACTACAGTCCCCAAATCTGTGGAAATGTGTAAAAGTCATACCACTTTCAAACCAGCTTCAAATTGATAGACATTTTTAGTGATAATGTGGCATTAAGAAACATGTCACACTGCTCAGTGATCATAGTAACAGGCATGCTCAGTGTTAGATCCAACCATCTTTTCTGCTTAATCTTTCCCAATCATCCTCCTTACTTTTAACCATCATTAATTCCACATGGATTTTGTCCATTATCACCAGAATAACATTTCTGATAACCTTATCACCAGCTGGTTGGATCCAGCCTTCTGGGAATATGAAAATGATGGCTTTCCCAGTATTTACCTGCAAAATCTGGTACTATAAGGTAATCAGCCTACATGGAAATTCCATTTACCTAGTATGGAAAATAATCATTGAGAGATTTCACTTGCAATGAATGATCCTATAAATAAATCTTTGTAGATCATTAATTTATATCTGATGAACTTTATATCTAATGAAGCATTTCAAAAGATCAAGGTGCTTTTGGTTTATCTGCCTGTGTGAGTTCTTTTCCAAATATTTTTAAAATTATTTTCCAAACAAAAAGAAAGAAAAGTAACTTTATATCTAATGAAGCATTTCAAAAGATCAAGGTACCTTTGGTTTATCTGCCTTTGTGAGTTCTTTTCCAAATATTTTTTTTATTATTTTCCAAACAAAAAGAAAGAATAGTGGATATACCAACTATCATAAATTTCATCCAGCAATTCATCAAAGGATTATACAGCCATATTCACTTACACCTGAATTTCATTTTATCAACCTTTAACAAGTATTTTTATAACTTGTACCTTTTATTGTAGCATATTTTTGGGGGGCAACCCAAAAATATATTTCCCTGTCTACTCTAACTTAGAATTGTTCCCTCATAAGTGTTCTTGGCCTAATAAATTCCCATTTAAAGTTGTTATCTCTATGTAAAGTTTTACCATATTTTAAGATGTAGAGTGCTCATTAAACCTTTCGTTAAACAACTTTCCTTAGAGGAGGCTTATTTTCTTATCTATTTTTTGTTATAAAATAATTTCTTTTTGCATTTTGCTAATCATAGTCAATCAAATTAAATCAGCCATCTCACGTCTAAAGCCATTTACCTACATCTCCCTCTTGCTGCCTCCAGACATTGCCAGGCAGTCCATATGGATAGCCATAGTCTCAGTGGACAATTCTAATCCTTTTCTTAGTAGAGAAGTAACAGCTACGCCTTCACGTCTTTGAGATGAGCCATCCTGAACCAGAGACTTTTAATCTCCTGTCAGCTTTCCCCAAATATCCTGTTTAAAAACTGCTCTGCCACCTTTTTGATTTTAAGCACCAGCAGCCTGGTTCCTTCTCTGGACAAATGGAGACTGTCTTTTCTGTACAGCTCCCTCTTGTTCCAAAAAGTATCCCAGTGCCTAACAAACTTGAGCTCTTCCCCCTTACACCATTGTCTCATCCACACATTGAGACTCCTGATCTGTGCCTGTCTCTCTGGCCCTGCACATGGAACAGTTAGCCCTTCCTAGAAGGCTACCTTGGAGGTCCTGGCCTTGCGTTTTCTACCTAGCAGCCTAAATCTTTCCTCCAGGACCTCATGACTACATTTCCCAACATCGTTCATACCAACATGTACCACAACCACTGGCTGCTCCCCAGCACTATCTAACAGCCTATCTAGAACACTCGTAATGTCCATTACCTTCGTACCAGGCAGGCAAGTCACCATACGGTCAGTACGCGGGTTCACAACCCAGCTGTCTACCTGCCTAAGGATCGAATCACCAACTACCAAGAGCTTCCCTCCCTCCCTGCCAAGGGATGGTTCCTTGGTGAGAAAGGATACCCATTCACCAGCTGAAGAAGAGGTCCCTTCTGAGGGCACATTCCTCTTATCTGCAGCACGGTGCCCTGTTTCCCCTCGACTCCCATGCTCCGTGACAGTGGTGGGGCTGCCATATTCAGAGTGGGGCATATCTAACAAGTCCCCAAGAGTCTTCTCTGTGCACCTGACTGTCACTGCTTCTCCAGGTCAGCCACCCTAACCTCAAGGGTGCAAACTTGTTCCCTGAGAACCAGGAGCTCCTTGCACCAGGCACACACCCAAGACTTCTGTCCAGTGGGCAGATAGTAATACATGTGACACTCCGTGCAAAACACAGGATAGCCCCCAACTCCCTGCTGGCATTCTGGCTTCATAATTGCTTTTAAAATAATAATTTTATATAATCCCCCTTTAAAAACCCTTTATATTTATGTGGTTCTCCTTGTAGAAGTCTACTTACCTTACTGGGAGCCCAAGGAGACTCCCTAGTCTAAGTGTCCCAAGGCTAAGAGCCACAGGCTAAAGCTCCTGCCTCTGGCAAGGTGCAGCCTTAAATAGAAGCCTCCAGCAGAGGGCAGGGCCAGCAGTTATTCAAATTACACTCAGGCTATCCAATTACAGTCAGTCATCCTTTCTGACCCTTTCTCAAGCAGCCAGGACTCTGCAACAACTTAACACTCACCCACACACTCCCAAACACAGTCCTCCCACACAGTACCCTCAGCTAAATCACCTCAGCTGAAAGCAAATTAAAAAACACTCACCTGTAGCAGCTCTGTCTCCTGCTACTTCTCAGAGCTCTGCTGGGTCAGCAATGTGTTGTATGCCATCAGTGCAGTGTTAGGTGCTTCAAATGTTACCAATCCAGTGTTTTAGCCCCTACTACTCCACATGGTTGACTGAGATTAGCACAAGCTGTACCATTGTCCATGGATCATTAGACAATACTGTTTGTACCCAGACCCCTCCTGCGGATGGACAGTCTTAATCAAGTTGCCACTGTTTAATTATCACCCCCCCAAATCATGTATGTGCTGTATAGCATGGCCTAGGTTTGGGACCAAAATGGAGTTGGAACAAACAAAATGGATGCTGGTCATAGACAAGCTCTGGAAATTATTTTGGGAAGGTAACTCTGGGTCCTAGACTTGCTAATAGATCTCTCCGCACCCTAAACAGAGATACTTAGGCTTCTCAAGAAACAATACCCTTGCCTAGCATGACCTCATTGCACCTGGTCACACTTCTCCCACCTACTTACCCTAAATATTAGACTATTCATCTGGCTTGATAGCCTCTCCCATCCTGTATTCAAGGGCCAGCAGAGGAACATTTACATCTTTAGTTTATATTTTGCAATCTCATCAGGAAGACATGAACCAGTTTGCCCCAGATAAACTCATTCAGCACCATTGACAGCACTTATGCTAGCCTGTCATGAGTTTCCCTAGGTCTTTGTCTACCTTGAGAAAGCTGTTTTTGGTGGACACACATCATCCATACCTCCAGGCAGTCTTTTGCCCTATAATCGTAGCACACAGCTTCCAGGCACTCTTTGTATGTGTCCTGGGCACCCACTTACATCATACCCCCAAATCTATTTGGGTTCCTTCCATCTCTATGAAATGATGGGTCATTTCACAGTCTTCTCTGTGGACTCTACTCTCCTGGACTGGTAACTATAATTTCCCTGGAAAGCCTCTTTCTATTTGTCAGCAAGCTGCCATGGTGTTCTGTGTAACTTCTGATTGTACATATGTGATCCCTGTCCCTGCCAGCTGGCCTATGTGTTTTCCCTGCTGTAATGCCAAAGTAAAACAACTGGAGGATGTGAGGGGGAGAGTATGCTTCGCTGCTAGCTTCTTACTTATCAAGCCTGTGAACTGCACCTGTGTTATGTCTACTGTTCGCCTGGTTCCCAGGACCTGAGCAAGCAACCGTTTTCTCCTGCCCGCCAGCGGGAACGTTATCCATTGGTTGTGTATCTAACTTGAATCCCTTTATCATGTCTGCCCTAACTGCTTGTAGTCAGTTCTAACAAAGAACGTGTTTGAGTATCTTTCCAATGCTTTGAAATAAACTTTACTTTCTTTGAAACGTGGATTTATTCTCGATGCTTGGGGATCCAACACTATTTCCACTCCTTCCTTTATTTCCATTAACTACTGTGTATGTTTTTCAGTATGCATTTGCTTGTGGGTGTGTTCTCCAGGATCCAAACCTCACACCCAAGATGCCAGATGTTTCATCTTTGCTGTCCTTTGGACTTTATTAGTCTAGATAGGTAAATATCACCCACCCCAATGCTTATTCCCAGTACTCTCTTTTATCCTTCTTAGTCTTGTACGTGAGTTTCCCCATGTGCTCCTGTATGTTTTGCTTTTTTATTTCTTTTAAATAAAATAATTTCTATTTAATTCAGACTGGTTTATTTCAAGAGTTCTCTAAGGGAAAAATCACCATAAATATTGGTGGAAATCTTGCCAGTTACCCCCTCTCACAAGCTCTGTCTCCAATTTCGCTAATTGCCCCCAATTAAATTTGTAGACCTCCAATGTGGGTAACAACACAAGATACAGAATTTTGACTAAGGGCCACACCTTGATTAAATTAACATGGATTATAATTACTGAGTTATATATTAGGTTGCAATTCTGTGCATGCATACTTAGGAATAAACCCTGTAGATCTTAATGGGACTTATTTGTGAGTTCATGCTGCTTATTGCTTAATATACATTCTCCACCAGATACAGTAATTCAGTGCAAACCTAAGAACACTTTCCTGGGAGTAAGCCCCACTGAATAGACCTGAGTAGGATTCTGCATAGGCCAATTTAGGATTGCTCTGTAAATCACTAGGGATGAGTTAATGGTGACTCAGTCTTTGCTAGTGTAGTGTATCCAGCCCTGACAGGGCCGGGCATGTCCGGACATGTCCAGGGACAAAACCTCAAGCTTTGCACCTAAAGACAATGGGTCAGTAGGATCTTAGCCCGGCCCAATCAGAGGGCTAGGTCCCAGACCGTGAGGCCAATAGACCTCTCGGTTACTGTAAATAGCCTATCGGGAAGTGGGGTGTGTGTTATGGTGGTGGGTTCTGAGGGAATATAAGCTGGCCTGCGAGCCGGCCAGGGTGTCTTGTTACTGACTGAATAAAGTATGCTTAGCTGAATCACTCTCCGTCTGCATATTTTTCAGCTAGTTTCATCCTTCTCTTTGAGAGACCCTATGCTAACTCTGAGCTTCAAAATAGTCACCAATTCTGCTCTTAGCTCCTTACTTCCAACAAATTTTACAATGTGGTAGAGGCCTGACAAAGTCGCAACCCCACCTAAATGGTAAGGCACAGGTAGGTGATAGGTCTGGCCTTGGGGGTTTGCAATCACAGGTCCCCTTGAGCTAATAGCCCTTCAGTGTGTAATTAATGCATTGCGATGCTGCCAACCCTGCTTTACCACTCCTTCATTTCAGTTGTACTGACTTAAATAGTTGTGTAGTTTTGACCTGTTTAAAAATGAATCAGTAAGTAAATTACCTCCTCACAAAAGAGGTCAGATTCCTCCCATTCGGGATCCAAGGCCAGGACAAAAAAAATCCTCTTGAGAGGAAAAAAAAATTAGTTTATAAACAAATGGCATTATATATGAATGACAATTGGATGCCACAGGGATTGTCACATGCCATAATGGTGGAATTTCTGGATTTATAGTTCACCTCCTGTTGGCTGGACTGCATGAAACATCTAGTGCAGAGGACCCCATACATTTCCCCACTTGCTAATGGTAGGGTTGCCAGGTCCCTCCTGACCACTGTTGGGATCCAAGGCCAGGACAAAAAAATCCTCTTGAGAGGAAAAAAAATATTAGTTTATAAACAAATGGCATTATACATGAATGACAATTGGGTGCCACAGGGATTGTCACATGCCATAATGGTGGAATTTCTGGATTTATAGTTCACCTCCTGTTGGCTGGACTGCATGAAACATCTAGTGCAGAGGACCCCATACATTTCCCCACTTGCTAATGGTAGGGTTGCCAGGTCCCTCCTGACCACTGGTGGGGGGTAGAGTTGCTAGATCCAGGTTGGGAAACACACGGGGATTTGGGGATGGAGCCTGGAGAGGACAAGGACCTCAGTGGGGTACAATGCCATAGAGTCCACCCTGCAAAGGATCCATGTTCTCCAAAGAAACTGATCTCTGTAGTCTGGAGATGAGCTGTTTGGGGGAATCCCTAGGTCCCACTGGAGGCTGGCATCCCTAGCTAATGGCTATTTACAATATCAGCACACCTGTGGAAGGGAGGAACAGAAGCCACAGAACTGGCTTTTCATAGTATGGTACTGAGGAGAATAGTATGGTACTGAGGAGAATTGCATAGTATGGTACTGAGGAGAAAAGAAAACTCTCTTCCATGTAATCTCTGCTGTATTAAATTTTCACTTGGGAACTTAGTAAATACCTGTCCAGAAGCAACTTCTCTTTCTGGGTCCTGGTTGAAGAATAGGCAAAGAGTACTAATGAACACATTGATGGAAAGGGAAAAAAGGCTTGCTCTCCTCAAAATTTAAAATGCTTTCTTCTTCTTAGTTGTTTTCTTCAAAAAAAACCCCTAGCTAATGGCTATTTACAATATCAACACACCTGTGGAAGGGAGGAACAGAAGCTACAGAACTGGCATTTCATAGTATGGTACTGAGGAGAATAGTGTGGTACTGAGGAGAATTTCATAGTATGGTACTGAGGAGAAAAGAAAACTCTCTTCCATGTAATCTCTGCTGTATTAAATTTTCACTTGGGAACTTAGTAAATACCTGTCCAGAAGCAACTTCTCTTTCTGGGTCCTGGTTGAAGAATAGGTAAAGAGTACTAATGAACACATTGATGGAAAGGGAAAAAAGGCTTGCTCTCCTCAAAATTTAAAATGCTTTCTTCTTCTTAGTTGTTTTCTTCAAAAAAAAAAAACCACCCCCACAAAATGATAGGCTCTCTTGATTTATGAGAAGATATTGCACTGCAAGGCCACCCTCACATTATTCTTTTGATCTACAACCTAGCCAGGTGCATTGCAGGGTGGGACTTCTCTCTAGAAATTCATTCTGCCAAGGCCATACTTTCCTCATTTGATATTTCAGCACATATCGTTGAAAAGTTCTATTGGAATTTGGAAAGGTTCAATAGTTCGTGCACTGAGACATGGAAAGGCTTATATCGGGAGGGTTTAATAGTTCAGGCCTTGTAAATTCAGAAACTGGACGTGTCATTGAAAGTGGCAGTTGGGCAGCTTTAATGTGCATGACTAGCATTTATTCAGCAAGTCACCACAGGACTTGCTGATCTTCTCCTTACAGTGCTTCAGAACTGTATTTTTTAAATGCATAGTCTTTTCTTGCTTTTTCCCTTGTCATGTATTAGGCATTAAAACACCAGTGCCATGGTCGGACCACCGGGCCCTGAAGGCCTGCCTGAAGGTTCCACCCCAACCTTGTTTAGGCGGCGAGCAGATTTGTGCTTGCCCGTGGTGCCAAATGGACCCTTTGTGGCTCCAGATGGCCCTGCAGGATCCGAGGCCCCCTGGCGGCTCATTGGATGAGCTGGTGGAGGACTGGCATGTCCGGCTCTTCTCGGCCATAGATGAGATCGCTCCCAGGCGCCCTCTCTGCACTCATGTTAGGCGAGCGCCTTGGTATCAGGTTATTTTGCCTCATGGATAGGTCTAATTTTAAAGTTCGTTCTGCCAGAACGTCCTCGCCATTATGAATATCTTGAATGGCGTTCTGATTCATTATGCTGTTATTCAATGCGCTCTCTGCTACGGCTCTGTTTTCAGTTATATTCTTTTGCATAGAGTCCAGTTGGTCATATAAGGGCTTTAGCATTAATGATATATTGTCTGTTTTCTCCAGTTTACTTAATGTTTCATTAAGAACTGTTGTCGTGACTAGTTTGTTGTCTTTGTTTTTTCCCGCACCTGCTGCTGTCGGTGCCATTTTGGCTGATATTGAGTGGCGGGGCCCCACCACAAAAGAGCTCACCCCAGAGTTTAATTTTGTTCGTACCTTCAACTTTTTATAAGGGTTCTGTTGAGGAGATGTTCGGCCGTCTTTTCCCATATAAATTATATTCAGTCCGAAGTGATTGTCACAATTTTCTCAGCAAAGGGGGAGGAAGTCCACGGAGCGATAGTTTTAGGCGGCCATTTTCCCGTTGGCATCACCATGCCCCCTCACATAATAACTAACCACACAAAATAAAAGAGAGGTACCGTGACCGGAGTATTGGTTGAAATGCGGCTGCAAGGAATTAATTGGGTGAAATGTCCTTTTAAGAAGGTTAAACTAAGCAATTGTTTAGAGAGAGTTCTGCCAGCATTACCAGAATTAGGAGGCTTTTGTTCCTCAATAAGAAAATCCAAGGACTGTCTTACCTTAAGAAGATTGCTCTTAAGGATGTTTAATTCCTGACAGCTCTGTGGATATTGATATTATGTTCATAATTATATCCAGATAACTCCAGGAAAGAGATTGTATTTAAAAAAATCTTTGGAGTTGACCATCTTCTGAGGAAGATTACTCATGAAATGAGTTGGAACCTTGGTGCTCATCACAAACTGGAATTTTGTAACAAGGTGAAAATTTATTATTAATTCACCACAAGCTGGAATTTTGTTATTGTTACACAAGCTGAACTTTGATGGCAGTTTGGGTTTTCCAGAAACTGAAACTTTGTGATTGTAATTTATGTTATAAAAACAAATTTATTCATTTTAGTACAGAACTACAGTGCTGAATTTGTATAAACCATAAAATAAGTATATATTATTTAACACAAAGTTGAGTGGCCATTATTCACAGTGGCTTTTTTGTTTTGTCTGTTGTTCATGCACTGTGATCCTGTTTCATTTATTGTTATCTGGTTATACTCCCAGCATACCTGCTGCATTGAGTCTTGTCTAAAGATGGGCCTTGACCTGATTGGATCACACCTAGCCCTAGTATGTGGCCCTATGATGAGAAGCCACAGCTTCCCATCCAAGAGTTCCCACCATGTTCGCTCATTGTGTGAGGCACTTTTCCTGAAAGCCTGATCGTATTCAGTGCCTGGGGAGTCCTGCCAATGACCTAGCCCAAAGGACACTAGCCATGTAGTTGAACAAACGCAGGTCCTGTTCAAGTTAAGTGTACTGTACTGTACTCATAAATATGGTGTGTCCTGAGAAGCAGTTTTGAAAGGAACACTCCATACTGCCTTTGGGGGTACCTCTTTTGCTGGGGCAGGAGCCCACCTTGCCAGCCTCACCCTCTGGACAACACACAAGCCTGGCTGTTCAACCCCACTATGCCTAAGAGCTCATGTTGGCTGGCCCAGAATGTATGTGTTAGCTGCCCAATAATTACCCCCTGCAAGAACCCTCTTCCAAGGATGATTCACCCGATGAGTCATCACTGCTGGATGTGTCCTGTGCTCTAGTGCCTTTCCATTACTTTTTCCACTTGGCACAACTCTTCCTAGGAGGGGGAGGCTCCTGTGGAGTGCTGTCACTTGAAGTGCTCAACTTGTCAATTTCCTCAGTAGAATGCCGCTGTCTCCTGCCCTGGGGACAGGAGGTTGCTGACACCTCTGGAGCTGCTGGAATAGTCTCCTGCTGGTCAAGCTGTTCCAGCAGCTAGGCAACGGTCTGAGCAATCCCCTGTAAAACAGCTGTATGATTGGGAGCCTGAATGGTGAGTGGTACAACTGTTGTAGGGAGCACCTGAGTAGGTGCCCACTGCACACCACCAGCTGACATGACATTTGATGCCTCACCCTGCTGAGAGAGGCTCTGCGTGCCTTATGGCACACTAGCGGCTGTCCCTGGAGCCAGGCTGCTGGTGATTTGAGACTGAGCAGCCCTACTAGGGGAAGATCCCTGCTTAGCTTGAGTGAGGTTGGGCTTGGCTGCCCTTTGTGCCATCATGCAGTCTTCTCCAGAGGCATGGTGACTACACTTCACACCCGACAAGACTGCCTTGCAAACTCCCCACCTTCTCACCCAGTGACCGTTTCCAAGTCCGATTACCTGTTTATGCTGTAACTAATAAATATTTTTGAATCCTTCCTTGTTCCCAATAAAAAATGTTTCTGCCTTCCTGTCACTCCTTGTATCTATCTATTTATTTATTTATTTTAAACTTTTGTATAATAATGCTCTGAAACCTTACTATTTATTGCTCAATTATAACCAATGAATTGAAATGTAGCTCAATGTGTTACTTGTCTGTCCTACCCAGGTCCAACTGATGCCAAAACCTAAACAACTGTAAACTAATCTATTATTAAATTACACTCACCAATTTTACACTTGATCATTTACTCTTATTAATAATTAAAAAATGGCCTGGACCCAAGTGTCCAATGACACCATTCGAGCCCCCACTAAGCAGAGCACCCCCCGAGAATATCAAAACAAAAATGAACTAACAAACAAATACAATACAGTAGCCCTTTAAAACCTTTTACAACATGGTCACACTTGGATCAAAAGTGGGGGAAGGAGGTGACTGGCACCAATGACAAGTCTGAGGCCTTGCAGCAGCTATAGGAACCATGGGGGGAGGGTTGACTCAAAAGCCACCCCCAATCAGAGCCACCCTCCAATGGCTGGCAGTCCAAGTGAACTGCTTTAAAACAAAGCGACCCCAACCCCGGTGGGTACCATAGGACCACACTGATGCTGTGGCTCTGACTCCAAGAATTCCACCATTGGGATGCTCCGACTGTGGTTGCCATGTGCCACCTCACAGCTGTGAGGGCTCTTTCACTCATGGCTGGCACTTGGATAATCCACTGTGCTGCACACAAAAGAAGAAGAAGAAATTGGATTTATACCCCGCCCTTCACTACCCAAAGGTGTCTCAGAGCGGCTTACAAACTCCTTTCCCTTCCCCTCCCCACAACAGACACCCCCTGTGAGGCAGGTGGGGCTGAGAGAGCTCTGACAGAAACTGCTCTTTTTCAAGAATAGCTGTGCCAGAATTATGGCTTGCCCAAGGTCATCCAGCCAGGTGCAAGTGGAGGAGTGGGAAATCAAACCCGGTTCTCCCAGATTAGAGTCCGTGCACTTAACTACTACACCAAACTGGCTCCACCAAAAGGAAAGCATGTTTCAGTTCGGAGGATACAGCCTTCAGGAAAAGCCTGCCCCCTCTGAAGATCTTTGTCGCTCTGATGATCTGACTGGCTGATCACTTGGAGGCTCCTCTGTATAGACATATTGTAAGCAACCAAGCTGGAAACCACCTAAAAGGGACAGGAGCAAAGTCCCAGTGACAGTGTAGCTTTATTGTGATGGGACATGGAGACCAAGCCCTCAGGACCACCCACCAACCCCCTCCCGTGGATGAAGAGAGCCCTTGTGATGGACTCACCCCACCCCTGCACTGAGCCATGCAGCCAGATGGCCGGTGACTGCATGGCTGCCCGCCATTCTTTCCCAGCCCCGGAGCCTACAAAGGCAGCAATGGAATAAGTCCTAGCCATGTTTTATGGCAACCCCATAGAGTTTTTAAGACAAGAGGTGTTCCGAGGTGGCTTGCCATTGTCCACCTCTGCATAGTAACCTTAGACTTCCTTGATGGTCTCCCATCTAAATATTAACCAAGGCCAACGCTTCTTAGGGGAGATCTGACGAGATCAGGCTAGCCTGGGATATCCAGGTTAGGGTCATAATAGTCTTAAGGAGTGCAAATGTCCTTCTTACTGTTTAACATGCCCCTCCAAATTACCAGATGAAAAAGGATCATTAGTAGAGGAACTTTTGCTTATTTAGGATGCTCTCTGTGTTACCAGGTTCTTCCTCTATACATGCATGGTGTGATATGTTGAATACTGGTTTAGTATGCCCAGAAGAAATAATGGAAACAGATGGCTAACTTCATTGAATAAAAAAGGAAAACATGAAGATAATGCTTTGTAATGAGTATTTGTGGATGTAGAAAGAACAATTAAAACAAACTCACTTCCAATCACAATCCTTTTTTGACTCCACTTCCTGTATTAGAATTAGCCATGGTTGTATTATCTTCTTTCAATGAAACTAAGTAATATGTAGTGTTCTTTATGGCCCTGCCATACTACATCATTACTCAGTAGGCTAATACAATTCAAACAGTAGCCCCAAGCTGTTTTGGCCTTTGCCAATGTACTCCATTTTGTTCTTTTTTTATATAGTATTACAATTATTTCAATTAAGTTAACTTGAAAAGCATTTTATCCAGACATGCCTTGGGTTACTAACTTTTACAGTGTCAACAACTTTTCACATTCACATTAATCTTAATTAGTATACAAGTGGAGGCTCTAGACCTTTAAGGAAATAAGGAATGCTATCAAATAATTTCTTTCTTGCAAAGCCAAGGCAACAAGTCTGAGCAGTAGGGAAACAGTTGAGTTTGAGCTTTGGCAGCTGTAATTTCTGCTTCATATATTTCTTCATCCTGATTGGCTGTGTGGGGTTGATTAACCTAATGTCATTACAATTATTGCAAATTCCCCTATGCGGTATGCAAACCCCTTTCAGTTGGAATTTATTATCATGCAACCAGAGCACTTGTATTTGCATAATGGCTGTGTGGTTACTTTTAAGTGAATGGAAACATCTCAGCAAATCATAGCCCAGCTCCAACTTCTCCTGTTGTCTTCCTCCTTGATCTTTTCAGTACATACACATTTGCTTCCCCCCCCCTTCTCAGTAACTGAACATTCCATGCTGCTGATGTCTCCCAGATACACAGATCAGGAGTCTCAATGCATGGATGAGATGATGGTGTAGGGGGGAAGGGTTCAAGTTTGTTAGGCACTGGGATGCTTTTTGGAACAAGAGGGAGCTGTACAGAAGAGACGGTCTCCACTTGTCCCGAGAATGACAACTGAGGGGTGACATGATTGAGGTTTATAAGATTATGCATGGGATGGAGCAGGTAGAGAAAGAGGTACTTTTCTCCCTTTCTCACAATACAAGAACTCGTGGGCACTCAATGAAATTGCTGAGTGGTTGGGTTAGAATGGATAAAAGGAAGTACCTCTTCACCCAAAGAGTGATTAACACATCAAATTCCCTGCCACAGGAAGTGGTGGCGGCTACAAGCATGGACTGCTTCAAAAGGAAATTAGATAAGCATATGGAGCAGAGGTCCATCAGTGGCTATTAGCTACAAGGTATAGATATGGACTCTGGGGCAAGTGATGCTCTGTCTTCTTGGTGCTTGGGGGGGGTCAATAGTGGGAGGGCTTCTAATGTCCTGGCCCCACTGGTGGACCTCCTGATGGCACTGGTATTTTTGGTCACTGTGTGATACAGAGTGTTGGACTGGATGGGCCTTTGTCCTGATCCAACATTGGCGTCTCTTATGTTCTTATGTACTCTGAAAAGGTCCAACTCAAGATGTTGTGCTAGGAAAATGTCTATGAAAACTAATAAAGTTAAATGATTCAGACTATCTGCCTGATGCTAAATGTATTTGCTTACAAGAATACCTCGTGACTTTAATGCATATTCAGCATACATGTGCTAAGAATCAAGACTTTTGTTGCTGGAACTTAATTGCCAAACCAATCTGCAGATTTGGTATGACAGTTGTGTGATTCACTGTTAATTGGAGGACGGTTATTTTAATGAACATAATACTTTGTGTATAATTTTTTAATCAGTTTAAAAAATGACTCCACCATGTCTATATGGTGGTGAACTAAATAGTCTCCTGTCCTGAATACGAACACTGGAGCCTGTGTTGTTGTTGTTGTTCAGTCGCACAGTCGAGTCCGACTCTTCGCGACCCCATGGATCATCTCCCGCCAGGCCCTCCTGTCTTCCGCCGTCCTCTGAAGTTGGCTCAATTTCATATTCGTTGCATCGATGACACTGCCTAACCATCTCATCCTTTGCCGTCCCCGTCTTCTTTGACCTTCAATCTTTCCCAGCATCAGAGTCTTCTCCAGTGAGTCTGAGACCTTCTCCAAAAGCATAAAAAGCATTTAAAAATTAGAATAGAATGCTAAATTGCACACGAAACAGCGTGGTTTTCTCACAAATTAGATGCATGTCGGCAAGGGAGTTGAGCAGGCAGATCTTGTCTGGTATTTGGGGTAGCTGATTTTCTCCTGGTTGTCTATTGATGCCAGGAAACATTTGTGTTGCTGTTCACTAGTGAGCAGACAAGCACATGGATATCAGTGCCAACCTCCAGGTGGTGGCTGGAGATCTCCTGGGGTTACAACTGATCTCCAGGCAACAGAGGTCAGTTCCCCTGGAGAAAATGGCTGATTTGGAAGGGTGATTCCATGGCCTTATACCCCACCACTCCTTCAACCCTGTCTTCCTCGGTCTCCACCCCCAAATCTCCCGGTATCTTCCAACCCAGAGCTGGCAACCCTAGTGAATGAACTGCACAAAAAGAATCCTGGTACACGTGTATTGACAGTTGATTCCTCTGTTTTCTCAGTGTTCACATGTGCATCAGTAACCAGCAGGGTGGGGGAGAGAGGCATATGAACTTAAGGAACTGAAATCTGTAGCAACCCTGATTTGAGGCTATGTACAGCTGGGAAAGACTGAAGGTCAAAGAAGGGGATGGCAAAGGATGAGATGGTTAGACAGTGTTATC
>NW_015167543.1:350662-371809 GCF_001447785.1 Gekko japonicus | reverse complement strand
ACCATCAGACACATCCACAACTGAGCGTCCTTTCGGCTTTGGCCCAGCCGCTTCACTCTTTCTGGGGTTACTTGTACTTGCCCTCTGCTCTTCCTCAGTAGCATATTGGACACCTTCCGACCTGAGGGGCTCATCTTCCGGCGTCATATCTTTTAGCCTTTTGTTACTGTCCATGGGGTTTTCTTGGCAAAGATACTGGAGTGGGTTGCCATTTCCTTCTCCAGTGGATCACACTTGGTCTGAGTTCTCTGCTGTGGCCTGTTCGTCTTGGGTGGCCCTTCACGGCATAGCCCACAGCTTCATTGAACTGCTCAAGCCCCCTCACCACGACAAGGCAGTGATCCATGAGGGGGGGAGCCTGTGTATTTTACCAGAAAAGATGAACTGCAAAACTCCTTGTTTGTTACAGCAATGATTCCTCCCCTTAAGGCATATTGTATATCACAGACTTTTACAAAAATTATACATGCATTGTGAAACACAGGAAGGTTGAAATGTGATTGTGAATCAGCCTTCCTGCTTGTCCAGCCATTGATTCAGAAGACTAAAACCAGCACATTTAAATCTGCTGAGTTTTTACACATCAGAAACCCAATCTTAAACTAACTACCTTTTTTTTTTTCACATGTGTGAACTAACAACAGGTGAATAGATGAAAAGTGTATTAGGTAGAATGTATGAACTGGGTCCCAAACAACTCCCAGTTTATTTCCTGCATTGAGAGATTATCAGAAGAACACAGCAACCATGATTTGTAGAGCATCTCCTTTGAATGCATAAGGTCCCAGGTTCAGTAAAAAGGGCCAAGTAATAAGTAATGTAAAGCACCTCTGTAGAGCCACTGCTTGTCAGAAATGACCAATGATAGACCAGTGGTCTGACTCAGTATAAGTCAGCTTTATGTGAACCATATCCACACACACCCACAACAGTATGCTGAGCCCTCTGAATTTACAAGCTAATTATTGTAGTGGCCAGGGCTCAAGACTGACACAATGAAAAGTCTGCCCTTTGGCTCTGCAAAAAAAAAAAGTTGATTATATAGACAATTTTAACATAGGTATTTAGGAATGAGCACAAACCACACGAATGTGGTTCAGTTTGTGGTTCATGGGCAAACCACAAACTGAACCACAACCCCATGAACCCAGTCCGTTTGCATATGAACCAAACTGGGTTTGTGAGGTTTGTGCCCAAAACAGCTGAGCCATGGGGACAGCCTGCTCCCACAGCTCAGTTCTTTTGGGCTCTAAATGGCTGAGCCATGGGAGCAGGCTGCCCTCTGTGTCTCAGCTGTTTCCAATCTAAACAACTGAACAGCAGGAGCAGGCTGCACCCACAGCCCAGCTGTTTTGATCAGAAACAACTGAGCCTCAGGGGCAATCTTTCCCCACAGCTTAACTGTTTAAAGGGGTTTTCTTGGACAGCCAGCCCCAGGTTTTTCTCGGGGAGCAGAGAGCAGTGGTTTAAGTGGCTCTCAGCCATTTAAACCATACAGTTGTTTTTTGTGAAGAGCAGAAAGCAGCACTTTAAACCCCTGCTTTCTGCTCTTCATGAACTGCATAAAAATTCATGAAACTTGTGGCAGTTCTTGAGTTCATGAACATTGCTTCACAAAGCACAAACTAACCAAAACAGCCGGCTCATGCCCATCCCTATACAAGACATGAAGACACCACCACCCCTACCTAATGAACATCCAAGGACATCCCTAGTTTAACCATGAAGTAGAAGTTTTGAGACTTGACTTTCAAATTTTCTCTCCAGGGAGGTGTATAAGACTTGGCCCCTAGTTTCCATGTTCTCTGTTTCTATGGTCCAGTATGATTATGAATGGAACCCCATCAATGCAGTCTTCGTTTAGAGTCCCAGCTTTATTGGTTCTTCTTGTTGTAGTGCTTACTATTGGGTTGTTGTATACAACTGGCCTCACTGGGGGAATGACAACCCTCACCATTTATTCTTCCATTTTATATAAAGGGGATGAAAAATAATCCCAGGAGTGTTGGAGGCAGGAGGGACAGAGAGAGAATTAGACTCTCTAATGTCCTGGCCCCACTGGTGGACCTCCTGATGGCACCTGGTATTTTTGGCCACTGTGTGACAGAGAGTTGGACTAGATGGGCCTTTGGCCTGATCCAACATTGGCGTCTCTTATGTTCTTATGTTCTTATGACTCTTGGGGCCAACCTGGCTGGCAGCCTGCCTCTTTGTCCCTCCTGCTTGGATTCCATTAATGGCCAACCTTTTTGCAGATGGACAGGAAAAGAGAACAAGGGCCCTATTGCTGAGCAGCAGGTGGCATAGAAATGTGTATTGAAGCAGTTACCTTTTAAAATATTTTAAAACTGAGAATACAAGATATAAATTAGACAAAAAGTTTAAGCTATACATCATTACGTCCTGAAGCTGTTTAGGGCATGACTGGCCAAATAAGAAAGTGATATCTATGAGAATATCGATGAAGTTCTGATTCACATTCATGACAATGGAATAATTTATTTGGCTGTTACAGTTTTGATCAGTCTGTCTCATATGTGCGTCTTGCTTGGATTGCAATGACAGTGGCAACGGAGCACTGAGGAACAATCATTTGAAAACTGGGGAAAGCCATGAATCCTCTGGTGGCTGTGGGTACAGCACATCTTTGCCTGCTGTCTCCGGGCCCCTTCTGAACTATAAAACATGGTCTGACAATTAAATCAGCAGCAAGACTGTAAATAAGTATAATCCCTTGGGGTTGCCTTACATCCATTTCTAAATGCTTGACACAAAAGATAATGCATTTTGCTGGTGCCATTTATGATGGCATCAAATAAACACACAGACAAGTGCTATGGATTTTCATGCCACTGGCCACAGGTTTATTGATTTAATAGGGATCACTTTTACTCAGAACCTCTTAGTCCCTGCAGTCCAGATATATCTAACGACGCTGCAAGCAGCACAGATGCAAATAATGTATTCTAGCAGTGAGGATATGGCCTTTTTGTTGTCAGAATTAGTTGGCATCCTCTTTATCACATAGCCTTCCTTGCTTAATTAATTCATTAACATACAACCAAAAGGTAGCTGGCAATGCTATAGTCATTATTCAGGATTCACATACACAATCATGGCTGAGGCAATGTGCAGACTTTCTTTCACCTCCAGCTTTTCTTTCATGAGATTTATTTTGTTTTACAAAATTTACATCCCGCCTTTCTGCCCTCACAAGGGCCACCAAGGCACTGGCATTGCATAATGTGATTAGCATAGTGTAACGGCAATGATTGGCTTGGAGGGGAGAATGACTAGCTTGGTTTTTTACTAGTCAGTCCATCTCTGCTTCAGCAACATGTGTATAGTATGAGTCTGCAAACCTGCAAAGATCTTGAAAGATCTTGAAACACTAGGCATTGTGGTGTGAAATTGTAGGCCTTATGGCACTGCATCGGACAGCAGCTTCTATCCCACCCCCTGCCCCCACAAACTCACCACAGCAGCAGGATTGGTTTTAGGGCCATCTGGCCCCAACAGGCAGTGAAAGATGACAAAGGCAAGGGTGGGAGCAGGAGGCAACAGAGTTCAATCTGTTAAAGGGCTCCATGAGCCTGAAGATGCCAGGAAATGTGGCATCAGGAGAGCAGCTGGCCAGCAGAGCACAGCCAGGCTCAACACAGCAGCCAGTGGGGCCATTGCAAGATGTCCAGCTCCAAGGGTGTGTTGCAGGACCTGATAGCAACTGGAGAAATGGTGATGGCCAAGGACACATGACTGGGGCCTGATCAGCAGCTGGAGGAAGGGCAGCAGCAGCAGGTGGGGCAGGGGAGGAAGCATGCGGTTGCAGACTCCTTAGACCTAACCAGGTTTAGAGCACAGAGTCTTGGAAAAGAATGGGGGGGGGCAAGAGGAGGAGAAACCTACACAGGTGCTCCATTGGTCTCCTGTCACCTAGGAAGGCTCAGCCCCCCAGGATGGATGGAGTGGAAGACCTGGGGTTGTCCCACTCCCAGGGAGTATCCTGTGCTTTGCAGGCAAACTCAGTCAGGTCTCCTCTAGAAGAGTGCCCACAGACCTAGATAGTGAGATTTTGAGGGTATTGACAGGAGAGGGCAACCAACAGCCAGAGGTAGAGACAAAGCAAGGAGCTGGAGCTGAAAAACAGACTTGTACCTAATGGACCAGTTGATCTAGCAAGGCAGCCTTCCCAAGCCTCAGCCTAAATAGGCTAGGAGGTAATCAGGATGATCTACACTACTAGCAGCTGAGGGATTCCCATGGTGATTTGTTGCTTTGGCCAGGATCTTATGTGGAACTACTATTCTCAGCACTCTGCTCTAGATTTACAGGGAGGTTATGTGCAGCCAATCAGGCCCTCCTTTGTACCATGTCATCCTAGGCCTTCCATCACTACCATCATTCTTGTGGTGTAGAAGAGGGACCTGAGGGCTGTAGGACCAGGTTTGGGTCCTGGCTGGTAGAAGCCTAACAGCTGACGTAGGGGGCAGTTGTGAGGCTTCTCTTGCAGGGTAGCTTCTGGTGCTGCCGGTACATCCTGGACAGGTTCTGGTACATTCCTGGCAGGTGCCTCTGCAGTGCTTCTCCCTCCCTGGTCTCTTGGTCCCTCCTCAGTCACCAACCTTGGCTCCTCAAGCTCTTCTCCTGAGGACTCTGAGTTGGATTTGCTGGGCTGTTCAGAGGGGGTCATGACAGGAAGACCTTTAATTGGTGCATCACATTTCAGGGTGGAAGAGCAAGGCCACTTCCCAAGTTGAAGGGAAGAGGGAGCAGGGTGGAAGTAACCCCCCCCTTACAAATCTGAGTTTCTGCCAGGGCATTGGCTGGAGAAAGGGTGCACCCTGGAGGGTGACAGAGCCAGAATCCATCCCTGCACCAAACAAGACAAACACATAGGTTCCATCACATACTTGACTGGCACTAGGCCAACCATGAGCCATGAAGTGCTCATTGCAACAAGAATTTTGTGAGGTGTCAGCAGCACCAGTGGTGAGGGAATACAAGGCCTCCTGGTAGACATTATCATTATGGCCATTAGTTCAGGGTCCTATCCGGGGGGATTAAAAGAGATCTTTGAATCGTTTAGATCCTGCCAGTTACTGCCCAGTCCCAAATTTTTCATTTCTGGGCAAGGTAATTGAGAGAGCAGTGGCAGAACAGCTCCAGAGTTTCCTGGAAGATACAGAGACCCTGCACCCATTCCAGTCTGGCTTCTGCCCTTGTCATGGGACAGAAATGGCATGGGTCATGCCCATGGATAAGCTTTGCAAGCAACTGGATTGAGGCAGGTCAGAACTGCCATTACTATTAGACTTGACAGCAACTTTTGATATGGTCAATCATGATCTGTTGATCCACTGCCTCACCGACACATGAGTTCATGGGGTGGCCTTGAAGTAGCTTACCTCATTTCTCCAGGGTCAGGGACAGAGAGTGGTGTTAGGAGAGAGGGTGTCACATTGCACACCCCTCCATATGGAGTACCTCAAAGGGCAATCCTCTCTCCAATGTTGTTTAACATCCATATGTGCCCCCATGCCAAGCTGGCATGGGGTTTCGGGCTGGGTTTCCACCAGTATGATGATGACACCCAACTGTATATGTTGATGGATAGACAGCAAGACACCGCCCATCTATCTTGGCTGAAGGGTTGGAGGCCATATTGGGATGGTTGAGGCAGAGCCAGCTGAAACGGAATCCTTCTAAGATGGAGGTTTTGTGGCTGGGTTAGGGGGCTTCTGGGTTGGGGTGCCAACTCCCGGCTCTAGATGGTGTGCCACTGACACTGATGCCCACCGCCAGGAACATGGGTGTGCTCCTGGATGCCTCCTTATCAATGGAGGCCCAGGTCACAAATGCTGCCAAACTGACATTTCTCCAAAAATGCCAGATCAAGCAACTGGCCCCCTACCTGTCTGGCCCCAGCCTAGCCAGAGTAATCATTGCAACCGTCACCTCCAGGCTAGACTACTGTAACTCACTCTATGCAGGGGTTCATGTTGATCATTACTATTGAAAGGGAAGGGTGACCCAGATGTATGACATTTGAAGTTACTGGTGGAGAAGAATACATTTAGTGAAGCTAACCAATCTAGATGGTAAAGCAAGCCATGCCATCTGCCTACAATGCTAAGGCTATAATTCTATACCCATTATGTTGAGAGGAAGAGTGATACCAGATACAACACTTGATATGGGGTTTACACTGAAAATGATGATGAATCCCCTCTCTCCAGTCCCCTTCATGATATCCAGGCTTACTTACCCTTGGCATGATAGTGTCATGCCATTTATTTCCCTCCTCCTGCTAAGCATTATTGGCAACCAATAGATTGAGGCTGTGTTGGAAACTGCAGATGCAAATGTGCTGAATCAGCAACTTGACAATGTTAGCTTCTAGTGTCATTTTCTGTGCACCAGCCTTAGAAATATTTTGCACCACTGCAGGGTTTTTTTTCATAATAAACATTGCTTTATACCTCCTCACCCCCACAAGTTTTCATCTTGCTTGGGTATAAAGCAGCATATTTCTCTTTCCCCTCATGTAGATTTATTTTATGAACATTTTCTATAGTGTAGAATCATAGAATCATAGAGTTGGAAGGAAACTCCAGGCTCATCTAGTCCAACCCCCTGCACAGGGCAGGAAATTCACAAATACCTCCCCTTCCACACCCACAGTGAATACTGTTTTACTCCCAGAAATGACAAAAAACCTCCAGGCACTCCACTTGTCACTCTTCTCCAAGAGAATGAGGAACCATTCACAAGCACTCTTTGGGTGCAATCTGTCAGCCAGTTACAGATCAGCCTAACAGTCATAGGATCCAAACTACATTTTTTCCAAAATGTCAACAAGAATATTGTGTGGAACCTTATCAACCTAACAGTCATAGGATCCAAACCATATTTTTCAATTTGTTAACAAGAATATTATGTGGAACCTTATCAAAAGCCTTACTGAAATCTAGATAAACTAAGTCTACAGCATTCCCCTGATCCAGCAAGGTAGTAACTTTCTCAAAAAAAGAGATAAGGTTAGTCTGACATGACTTGAGAAACCCATGCTGACTCTTCGTAATCACAGCTGTCCTTTCTAAATGCTTAAAGACTGTCTGTTTGATTATTTGTTCTAAACCTTTCCCAAGTATAGATGTCAAGCTGACGGTTTGGTAGTTACCCAGATCCTCCTTTTTCCCCTTCTTGAAGATGGGTACAACATTTGCCCACCTCCAGTCTTCTGGCACCTCACCTATTCTCCAAGAATCCTCAAAAATATTGGACAGAGGCTCAGAAATTACATTTATTTATTTATCAGATTTTTACCCCGACCTTCCAGCAGAACCGGCTCAGGGCGGTTTACACAACCATTATAAAACACTGCAATGTGACAATAAAATCTACAATATAAAAGCCATCAATACACAATTTAAAATTATAAATATTACAACATATTAAAGTGCTAGTGTTCAATCCTCATCGTAGTCATCTTCTTGAAATTCCTCAAATGTCCGGTCAGTCAGCTCGAGCTGTAATTGTGGGACCCAGATGGTACAGCTTGCTCTTCACAAGCTGTCAGATATCAGTTGTGGCTAAAACATGATTGTATATACTGGTTTTTATGTGTAGAATTTTAGGTAAAGAAACCTGTGTATAGAAAAGTTTTTCTTTTTGTTATAATCTTTATAAAAATAATAAAAAAATTATGGGGAAAAAAAGATATCAGTTGTGGCAGTGGTGGCGGCGGCTCCAAAAGCCTGGTGGAAGAGCTCCGTTTTACAGGCCCTGCAGAACTATAACAGGTCCCGCAGGGCCCTGATCTCCTCCGGGAGCTCATTCCACCAGAGTGGAGCTGCCACAGAGAAAGACCTAGCCCTAGTTACCGCTAGTCTGGCTTCCTTGATGTTTGGGGGGATCAGCCGATTCTGGGTCCCCGACCGCAGTGCTATCTGGGGGAACATAAGGGGAAAGGTGGTTCCTCAGGTATGCAGGTCCCTGGCCATAAAGGGCTTTAAAGGTTGATAACCAGCACCTTGAACCGGATCCGGTATGCTATAGGCAGCCAGTGCAGTGTTTTTAGGGCGGGCTGGATGTGTTCCCGCACAGAAAGACACAACAGCAGCCTTGCCACTGCATTCTGCACTAGCTGCCGCTTCCGGATCTGGGACAAGGGCAGCCCCATGTAGAGGGCATTGCAGTAATCCAGTCTCAAGGTGACCAATGTGTGGATCACTGTTGCCAAGTCATTGCATTCAAGGAAGGGAACCAACTGCCTAATCAGCCGGTGGTGGTAGAAGGCCGACTTGGAAGTGGCTGCTACCTAGGCCTCCATTGTTAAGGAGACATCTAGGAGCACTCCCAAACTCCTAACCTCCAGCACTGGCACCAGTGGCACCCCATTGAAGGTCGGGAGTGGGATACCTACCCCCGGACTGCTCCAACTCAGGCACAGGACCTCCGTCTTCGTTGAATTCAATTTCAGCCAGCTCAGCCTAAGCCAACCAGCCATGGCTTGCAACGCCCAGTCTAGATCTTCTGGTTTAGAGTCGGACTAACCGCCCAACTACAGATAGAGCTGGGTGTCATCTGCATACTGGTGACAACCCAGCCCATGCCTCCAGGCAATCTGGGCAAGAGGGTGCATATAGATGTTAAAGAGCATCAGGAACAGCACTGCCCCATGGGGCACACCACATTCTAGTGAGTGCCTTTGGGACTGCTGATCCCCTAGCACCACTCTTTGTCCCTGACCCCGGAGAAAGGAAACAAGCCACTGCAAGGCCAGTCCCTGGACTCCAATGTCAGTGAGGCAGTGGGCCAGTAGCTGATGGTCGACCATGTCAAATGCAGCCGACAGGTCTAACAACAGCAGCACTGTAATTACGCTTTGATCCAGGTGCCTTTGGAGGTCATCCGTGAGGGTGGCCAGAGCAGTCTCTGTCCCGTGACCTGGGTGGAAACCGGACTGGAAGGAATCTAATACAGAATCATCATCCAAAAAGCCCTGTAACTGAGTTGCCACTGCCCTCTCTATTATTTTGCCCAGATAGGGTAAGTTGGAAATGGGCCAGTAGTTGGCCAATTCGGCTGGATCCAATTATGGCTTTTTAAGGAGTGGATGCACCATGGCTTCCTTAAGTGCCTCCAGGAACAATCCCTCAGTGAGGGACTTGTTGATTATTTCCCGCAAGGCGTCTCGAAACCCCTCGTGGCCAGCTTTAATTAGCCATGAAGGGCACGGATCAAGGGAGAACGTGGTAGGACATACAGTTAAGAGCAATTTGTTGACTTCCTCCAGACTGAGTGGACTGAAATAATCCAGAATGTGACTAGGAGACATGCGTGGAGCCTCGAGTTTATTCACTGTATCAACTATAGCGGGGAGGTCACGGTGGAGCGACAAGACTTTATCTGCAAAAAGCTCACAAAAGCCTCACATATGTGAGTTTTTTTAGTACCCTTGGATGCAGCTCATTTGGCCCTGAGGACTGTTTCATTTAAAGAAACTAGGTGTTTATGTCGATTTTAGGCTATGTCGATCCTAGGCTGCAACTCCCTTCCCTCATCATGTCTTCCCTCATCATATGTTTTTGCCATATTGAGCACAATTTCCCTTGCAAGAGAAGACTGAGGAAAAGTAAGAATTGAGCAGTTCTGCCCTCTCTTCATCACCTGTTACAATCTCACTTTCCTCTCCCCACAATGGGCCTACCATGTACTTGCTCTTTTTCTTACTTTGAACATAAGAAAATAATTCCTTTTTGTTGTTTTTAGCATATCTCACTAGCCTACGCTCATACTCAGCTTTAGCTTTCCTCTCTCTCTCTCTCTCTCTCTACAAGTACTGGTTATTTGTTTATATTCATTCTTTCTTATAAGGCCATCCTTCCACTTTCTTAATAAGTCTTTTTTATTTCTCAAGTCTTTAGAAAGCTGTTTATGGTGCCACCTTGGCTTCTTTAGGCTCCTCCCATTTCCCCTTCTCATACAAATTATTGGTGATTGTGCCTTCAGTATTTCACTTTTAAAAAACTCCTATCCCTCATAAACTCCCTTCTCCTTAAGTATTTCTGACCATGGGATTCTACCCAGCATAACTGTAATTAAATCTGATACCGGCTGTGGGCAATGAAAAAGCAAAGGACTGTAAGTTGCTGCTACTGTGCATGCTCTATTAGAAGTGACCATACTCAGTAGTATTTTGCTGCAAATTCTGACAAGTGGCTATTCTTTGTTGATACTTTGGCATTGGGCTACTATTTTCAGCAGCAACTCTGTGTTACATATATTTGGTTCCATTTTAAATTCACTGGTACCCTGTAGGAATTTCTACCTAATAGGAATGCATAGGATAATGCTGTGCATATGATGAGTATTGAATGCAATGAAATCAATAGAAATTCTATGTTGTGCTAAACACTTTGTAGCTATCTGCATTTTATAGCCATCTCCAAAGGATTCTACTTATGCTTGAAGTCTCTCCTGAAACAAAAGCATCATGGTCAAGTTCTCGAGAAGAACTAAAACTTGCCAGGTAGCAGGAAATGAACCGACTTTGAAATTAAGGTACTGTGCTTGCTGACATACTGACAACCTAACCAAGTAATTAGCACCCTGGAATATAGTAATCAACACAACATCTAAAAAGAGCTAAGTATTTTGCAGGGATGGGGAAAAATACACAGTAAATGCAATTAACTGTATAGAAGCAATTAACTGCATGGAAGGAAAAGCACACAGTTTAGGGGCACACCATACATCTTAAGACATGAGCAGGAGTGAAATTTGATGGCATTTTGATCTAATGGATCAACTTCAACAACAAAGGCCCAAGTGTTAATGGCAGATGAAGCACAATTCTGTGCTAGGCAGGTGGGATACGCATGTTCTGCCCTGTTTGTCAAGATAAATAGTACTTTCCCCCTCCATATTAGCCAAGCAGGCACAAGTTTGCACTGAGTTTCCAGAGTACCACTAGGCACAATACTATGGCTGCGGTCACACACACTGAGTAACCCACATTCAATCTGTTGCCAACACCCTGAGGGCACTCATCCTGGCAGTAAAGGGTAACAAAATAATTTTTATTCGAATAAGGAGCACCTCATGGCTAAAATTCAGTGTGGGTGTTCAATGAGCAAATACGGAAAGCAGACTTATATACTCTTCTTGCTCCTCCTCACTTTACATCATCTCTGACATCACTTAGACATGCTCAGTTCAGTTTTCTTTGTCTGGCCAGTCATCAATCACATATTTGACACACAGGATGTTACTTGGCTGCATCTCAACTCCCACAATGCAGGTGCAGTGTTCATTATATTTGATTGATCTTCTTGTTTACTTTTTTGGCCATACTCCCAGATTCCTTTTACCTTTGAATGAACTCAGGCTGAGTTAATTTTCAATACGAAACTCTGTTAGTTCTGTTACAAAATTGGTTTTCTTATATTTATATAGGCATATATGTTACAAAAACACCTTTACTGGCATTTTGTGATCTATCTCTATTATATAATACATGGATACATTGAATGTCTGGAAAAACACAATATTATTTTTCACAACTTTTATATGTACACTTTTCTAATGCTGTAAAGTGGCCTATGTCATAAAGCTTCTGTAGATACATTGAATTATGCATTATTATTCATTTTTGGTTCATCAGAGAATTTTATAGAATATTTTTGGTTATCCTATAAAGCTTCTTTGTAGATTGAAGCTTTTAATTTGTAAAATACATAGCTCATTCTAGCCAGCAGAGGGTCCTCTTTTACAATACAAATTCTGTACTTGTTAATTGGCTTTTGGCAAGTGTGCATGATTGGTCTCTGTGACATCATCTGCTTGTTAGTAGCTTGATACTCCTTAAAAACTTATGATTGATAACTTTGTTTTCTTAAACCTTTTGGAACATTTACCAACCTTTTGCTCTCCTAGCTTTAAACACAATTCCTTAAAAACTTATCTTGTTTTCTCTTTTTCATTAAACATTCAAAAACATTTTATCCATAAGTTTTATTTCTTAGTTATAAACATTCAGAGATATTTACTCTTTTAACAACAAAAGCACTTTAAGAACTTAAGCTTATTTTAGTGTAAAATATAATTGAACTTTCTTTAATCCTATTCCTTGGCAGGTCAGTTTTAAGTGTATAAAAACATCTTGCCCAATTAGTCTTTACATCCTTTTAATTTAGCTTCTGAATCCTCTTCTAACATTTTGCTTATAAGTAATTATGGATCTTTGCCAGGTTAGTCCTGAGTGTTTTAATCAAAACACACCTCTGCCTTTAAAAGCTAAACTTAGTAGCAGAAATTATTCAGCTTTACACAAAACATAGAGTTGTACCATAATCTTGAGAAATAATATTTTAGCTATCTGCTGTCTTTTAATCAAAACACCCCTCTGCCTTTAAAAGCTAAACTTAGTAGCATAAATTATTCAGCTTTATACAAAACATAGAGTGATACCATAATCTTGATAAATAATATTTTATCTAGCTGCTGTCTTTACAAATATCTTCTAAAACATACAACAGATTAAGAGAGAGAGTTTCTCTATTACAATATATAGCTGTCCTTTGTTTCACCCCAATTTTAGGCTTTGCTAACAACATCCTGACCAATTCCTTTGAAGTAAAAGGCTTCTACTATAAATCTTCTAACTGACAATTAATTATTGTAGTACTTTCACAACAGCCCAGTTCATGTAGGTGTCCAACAGAATCTTTTCTATTTAGAATAATAATCTACAAAAGGCAAGTATATAGAGATATTGCATATAGATTCCAGTAGTTCAATATTGATATATTAAAACTTATCTAGAAGTTAAGTTTATTTAGAATTACCAAAAAAATCAGAAGCTGAAATGAACTTTTGAACTGATCTCTTTGAAGTAGAGAGATTCTCATAAATATTGAAAACTGACAGCTCCTAATTGAAAATTGGAAACGTTTAACCTGGGCAGAAAACACCTGTATGTAACTCCCAATTATAATTAGCTTTTCTTTGAAACAAGGGCTGGAACATGACAATTAAAAATGATTTAAACCACCTGCTTTTATAACAGTGTTTAGTGATTTAAACTGTTCACCAACTACACCAGGAATCCCAAAGACTTTTCCCCAAGAAATTCCTGAAAAACAGCAATAATCAATAGAAAATCATTTGAACCCTTGGCATTGCCTACAAATCCACTTTAAATGCACTTTCCAGCTGGATTTTGCCAGTTCACACAGTAAAAACCCAGTTGGAAAGTGCACTGAAAGTGGATTGAAAGTGAATTATTTAGCATGTGTGACCACAGCCTATATTGCTACATAGGAGGGTGGTGGTGAATGCAGTCAATAACACAGCAAAGGTTGTTTCTGTACTGAGGGCTGGAAGGATTTCTCTTCCATTTGGTGGTAGCTGATGCTGTTACCCCAAATTCTATTTGTTGCCTTAAAGGGGCTGTCTCCTGTTTTTGTTGGGGGAATTAGCAAGGAGACAGAGCTTGCGAGGGGGAGGGGTTAATCTAGTGAGATTTCTCCACCAAAGTTTACAGGGATCTTTCAATTTTGAGAACTCTCGAAATAAGCAGTCCAATTTGAAAATAGAAATGGTTTTTGAGAGAAAATAAGAGTACTAGCATACAAAAAATTTACAAGAGGTTACACGCAAATGTGAGGTTGAAAGGATTAATGATCCAGGTAGATAGTGTTAGCTCTGGGGTGAGGCAGGTTTATTGTTCCCGTTTATGTAAACATTACGGTTGAGGGAGAGGTCATGGCATGGTCAGACCAAGATTTTATTCTTGGCATCCATCTTGTGTACATTTCGATCAAGCTGTCTGGCATATGAACTCCTGTGGTGCTATTAAATGAAAGGTCTTGGTTTCCAACATGGTCTTCAGCACATCCTACCAAACCATTCTTACCAGTGGAACTAAAAGGCCAGGAGTTAGCACCTGACCATTCAAGGACAGAAGGTGGAGCCTGACAGGGCCTACAAAAACTCAACACTGACAGGCTCCTTGACATATAAGACAGGTAGCAGAACAATAGATGAGAAGCATGCTGGCTAACCTGAAAACATGCAGTTACTTACAAGTCCTTTGTAGCACCCTTCAAAAGCTCACTAAGTAGTTGTAAACACAGCAAAATACATTAAATGGCTGGCTCAGGAAAATATGCTGTATGTCTTTTGAAAATGCTTTAAGATAATTCTAAGCATTTGAATTTCTGTGAACTAAATTCATGAAATGAAGAATGATCCTTGTTCCATTTTGGTTTACTGCTTTATTTTTCAGTGGGTTTTCTTTGATCAATACTCCTCCCCCCCCCCCAAATTATGGTTTAACTAGGCAATATTGGAAAAACAATTCTTTCTTCAAATTTCAATTCCTTCAGTTCAGTTGTGCAAAAATGGTGGAAAAGCAACTGAGATAGTTATAATGGCATCAAAATATTTTCAGTCTAATGTCTTGCCAATGCACACATGCGTTCTTTGCATTGGTAAACAGCAGCACCAAAATAACCTTGACTTAATTTAGCTTTCGCTCCCCTTATCCATATGTCTTCCTTTCCTGTATTTTCTAAAAATAGGCCTTTACCCCACATTTTCCATGTGAAGGCCCTTTTCATATTAAGTAGGTAATTGGCAGATAGTCAAGAATCAAATGTATGCAATGTTTTATCAGTGGGCACCTGCACATCAGTAATATAGAAGGGAAAGGGAAGACACAAATGAATGGAAGGAACTGAACACTATGGAAGACTCTGAAAGCTGCATGTATAAAACATTGTACAAAATCAATAACTTTAAAAATGATAGAAAATTATTTTTGCATTGGTTCCTGTCAGGGTTGTTAGTCAGGTCACACCACACAGGGCTTCATAAGGAGATAACTGTTTATTGATGGATCCAGTACTAATGATCACATATACAGCTTGTGTCAGGAATAGCCTTCAGTATAAGGGCCTCTGACTTATAGGGAAATCAAACATTCCCCCCCCCCCAAAAGAGCTGAAGCCAATGATTATGTTTCGTGTGCGCGGCAAAAGCAAGCGAGCAAGCAAGCATAGCAGAAAGCCGTTACTTTCCCAGAAGAGTAAATGCAGCTGGAGATTACAAGGTCAAGCCTGAGATAGCGCACAGTAGCTGGACAGGGAAGAGCTGAGAATGAGGAGGAGGAGGGCACCCCTCCACATTCCAGATCCATGAGAGGGCTACCTGACAGTTCCTCTTGAAAAATGAGACCAGCTAATTTAGAACTCCTAAACCTGGATGGGGGTGTAAGGGCAGAACTACACTACTAACTCTGCAGTGTTCTTCCCACCTCCCAATTTAAAAAAAATCAAACGGCAGTGGAGTCTGCAACCCAAAATGGGAAAATGGTGAAGCAATTTTAACTTTTTCCCTTTACACTCTTCTCTGACCCATGCCACCACTTCTAGGTTGTTTTCACTAGTGCTGTGGGAAACTGCAAGTTCCTGAATATGTTCAGGTGAAAAATAGCACAAGGAAAAGTAACTCCTCTCCCTGATCAGCTTTAAACTGCACAGCCCTGACCTTAGGAAAATTTCTATAATATCTTGGTGGCAGTATGAGCGGGGGGCCTCTTTTCCAGTATTCCTACTTGGCTCTTTTCCAGAGATGCAATAGAGGTTATCTTGGGTCTCTAATGTAAGTAACTTGTCTGGAGGGCAAAAGAAACACCTCCTCACTAAGTTTAAACTATTCAGCCATCATTGTTGAACTGATAATAGCTGAGGCACTTTTGAAGGTAGTACCTTAAGCAAGTGTTTGTCTTGTACCTGATCTCCTAGCAACTGTAAATCATTCTGTCTATTGTGCCATTCTGCTTTAGCTGATAGCTTTTATGGAAACAAAAATGCTTGGAAGGCAGCCTTACATATGATAGCTTAGAATTAAAAAATTATGAAAATGTTCATCACCACTGAAGGAATAAATTATAACAGAGATTAACTGAACAAGTGAAACTGCATTTGAAAGCAGATGCATCTTTGGCTGACTCTGTATGTGGGTTTAATATTCTAAATGTGACCAGACATTTTGCACCATTTATATAGGTATCCATCCAAAATGCAAAGGTGGTTTGTTAAATAACCCACAGAAAAACCACACTACCTAAATTCAGGCATTGCCTCTTTAAGCATAGGGCCAGCAAAGACCAGAAATACACATTTCAACCATGTGCACGATATACTTCACATGGAAAGAATAAACATTTAGTTGTCTGTAGGAGGAGTGATCTCAAAAGTCCCCTCAGTTCAGAAGAGGGGAGGCAAGGAATGAAACACAGCAATAACTGATACTTTTCAGAGTACATAAGAACATAAGAGAAGCCAATGTTGGATCAGGCTGATGGCCCATCCAGTCCAACACTCTGCCACATAGTGGACAAAAATACCTGGTGCCATCAGGAGGTCCAGCAGTGGGACCAGGACACTAGAAGCCCTCCCACTGTTGCCCCCCCCAAGCACCAAGAATACAGTGCATCACTGATACTAAATTTCAGTTAATACAAATTCAAATTCCTTGGTCTTTTGACTGCCAAAGAGGCAAGTGGCTTGCTCTTATTTATCTACTTCCACAGAAGTAACTGACCTGAGCAATAAAGCCTTACAAATATGATGTTCTGAAGTTCAGTCTCTCTCCCTTCTGTGTTCCCTCAAGCTCTCTCTCTCTCTCCCCCCTTCTCCAATGCAGGCACCTTGGGTTCCTGAGGCGGCAATCATTTACAGTAAACTCCATTTAACACAGTGAGACTTATTTTTGAGTAAGCACACAAAGGCTCAGAATGCAATTCTATACCCACATTTCTAAGTAACCAGGTTTTAGCTGTAAGGATAGAATCCTATTCACACTTACTTTTGAGTAAGACCTATAGAAATCAGTAAGCCTTATTGCTGAGTAAAATTACATAGGACTGGGCTGCAATTTTATGCATGATTACTTGGAAGTAAGCCCCACTGAACATACTGGGATTTATTTCTGAGTAAGCATGCATAAGGGGCTGCGGTGGCTCAAATGGTTAAGATGCTGAACTGCAGACCTGAAGGTCGGTAGTTCAGTAGTTCGATACCCAAGTGCTGCATGATGGAGTGAGTTCCCGTCTCTGATTCCAGCTCCTGCCAAGCTAACATCTCGAAAGCAAGAAATTGCAAGTAGATAAATAGGTACCACTTCGGTTGGAAGGTAACAGCGTTCCGTGCACCTTGGCATCTAGTTATGCCGGCCACATGATTATGGAAATGTCTTTGGACAGTGCTGGCTTGGAAACGGAGATGAGCACTGCAACCCTAGAGTTGGATTCGACTGGCTTTCGAGCAAGGGAAACCTTTACCTTTACTAAGCATGCATATGATTGAGTTGTGAAAAAGTCCCTCCACCCCAGCAAAGTGGTTCACCCTTTTCCACAGATAGCAACAACCATTGGGGAGGAAGAGGAAAAGTAGGCTCCCTCAAGGACCAACTGAGCAAGAAAGTTAAATAAGTGAAAATGAGTGAGGAGAACAGACTTGACAGGGAACTCTGGGCTGTTCCTTTGTTTGGATAGTGAAAGATGTAACAGCAGTGAAAGTGGTGGGTAGGACATTAATGAAGGAACAGGATAAGTCAACCATAATATGCTGACCTGATTTCTTCATTCACCTCATCACACCTCTCATATCCACAGCCTCATGACCACAGAAAAGAAGAAATCTTCACTCATCCAATAATCCATCAGTTCTGCAGCCAGGGCAGGAGGCAGCGAGCTGTATAGAAAGAGTATGCACTAGGTCATAGCTGTTGCATGATGAAATTGATCATGGTCCAATACGCATTGGTCTTTCCTGCCGCTACGTCAGCAGCCCCAAATTGCCTCACAAACCTCTGTCTGCATTGCTTGCCACAGCCATTCCCGTATTGTATCAACTCAGCATTGGCTGTCTGCAGCATTTTATTGCCCTGTAGTGGCAACTCTGAGGTCACTACAGCATCTCACTGGCTTATGTGGATCTGGTTTTCAGCCAAAGCAATTGTTCCTCCCCGCCCCTGAGCCACTGTGAGTGATAAGCAGACAACTGGAGCCAAATCCCCCCCCCCAGTTTTTCTCTGATCATGTTTCTTTGCTGGTGGGTTAGAAGCACACCCACCCCAAACCATGTTATTTCCTGGAGCAGTCCCCAGAATGCCCTGCCTGGTAACTGCTGGATGTTTTGTGTTTTTACCCAGCTCATTCACTTTCCAGCCCCCCTTCATCAGGTCACCCCCCTTTATTTTCTGCGGGGTGTGTGTGTGCGGGTGCCATTTCCTCCCCATAGCACAGTGCCCTGCCTGTACGCCAGGAGGCAGCTCCTCCCCTCCTCATGCACTCTCCCTCCTGCGCATCCCCGCGGTTGCCATGGTAAGGTTTGATGCAGACAGCAAGCTTTTATCCCAAGTCAGAATTGGAGGGAATGGGGAACAGTGTGCAATGGTGCCACAACAGACCGAGACTGCTTTACACAGCAGATGCAGATTCAACCCATAGGGAAGCAAAAAGATATGTGAGTGTCATGGGTCCTGGAAATTGTTTATCCAGGATCTGCAGTCTGTCTAAAGAAGATTTGTGAGCTGAGTTGGAAATAAGAAGTATTATTAACATATTACATTGTGTGTGAGCTGTAGTTTTTCTCCCTGGTATTGGGGAAGCAAGGGAGAATATATTTGTGTGTGGCCTTTCAAAGTACTTCTCCAAACCTGGTACATCTTTGTATACACACAGACAATCCTGGGTCTGTATTTGAAGGGAAATGAGAGGGAGAGAAGATAAGGCAATCTTTAATTGAACACTATTTGGTCTTTATTTAATATAGATCAGTGGGAGAAGTGAAGAAGGCAGGTAGATTAAGAGACAGTGCTTTGAAATAAACCAAAGTCAGGGGACATAGTAGAAAAAAAATCACACAAATTTAGAAATGCAATAAAATTACTTAGAGGAAGAGAGGCAGAGTTGTTTGTGGGTTCTGGGTGGGTGGAGAAGAATGAGAGAGAGCTGGGGATGGGGACATGGGGTAACTGAGTTGGAAATAAGAATTATTATTAACATATGACATTGTGTGTAGTATAACCAGGAGATCCTAAGACTGTCTGGCAGTCAGATGTTCTAGCTCTTTCAGCATTATGCACCACTAGGTGATGAGCCAGGCTTGTTTTTTAGGCAAAATATGTTTTAGAGATGGTTTCCCATTGACTGCCTCTGCATTATGACCCTGGTATTCCTTGTATGTCACCCTTCTAAGTACTAGCAATGGCCAATCCTGCTTGGCTTCTAAGATCTGATGAGATTGGGCTAGCCTGAGCTATCCAGGTCAGGGTGCTGGGAGACAGATGGTGAGGGAGAAGGGCAGCAAGAGGGATAAAGAGCTATGGGTAGCTTAATCCAAAGTGTGACACAGTCAAGAGTTGCAGTTCAGTGAGATGCTGAACCTAAATATAACTTTGTTGTTCTTAAAGGTGCGACTGAACTCAAACTTTGTTCTACTGCTTTAGACATGGCTGCTCACCTGAATCTATCTAAATGTATCTTGTCAAGGAACAGTCTTGGGATGAGGACAAAACTAAAATTTCAGGTTGAAGGGGTCCTTTTATACTTAAAATTATCATACTTTTATGCTGGTGGCAGGAGACATCTTTTCAGGATACTTGAATTATTCCAAGGAAGATACTAATAGGATAGGGGATGAAATTATCCTGTTAATTATGGACTTGAGTAGGTTACTGGACAGATCTGTGTTGTAAGAGACAGTCTCAATGGGAATGTAATATTAGGATATTGCCCTGAGAATATTGGTTATTAATTTTGGCCTGGATATGGGGAGATCCCACAAGCTCTTGATTAAGGGTGTGTGTGTGTGTGTGTGTGTGTGTGTGTGAGGGGGGGAGGGAGGGAGGGAGGGAGGGGGGGAGAGAGAGAGAGAGAGAGAGAGAGAGAGAGAGAGAGAGAGAGAGAGACTGTTTCTCACACAGACCTGGCATTTCATTGCACTTAATTCCTATCATGTTTTTCTGGCTTCATCCAAACTGGATTTTTCCAGTGCAGTTGGCAGCATAGCCTCTAGGAGGTTAGGTGACTGAGGGTGGGGGGAGTTGCAGTTCTGTGTCTCCAAATGGGGAATGGGATCTAGAGGAAACACACCTATGTCCTAGATAGTGGTGAAGCCAATATTTAATTGCTGCTCAGTCTTAAGGTTCATCCTTCCTGCAGTTTTCTTCCCAATGTGATTACGAAAAAAATCCACATGGAAAAAATGTACAAACTAGGTTATTCATCCTAGAAACTGGTAGCTATTTCTGTTACCAATGGGAAAAGATTGTGAAAGTCTTGAGGACAAACTTTTTTCTAGGCCCATGTGATAAAGCAAGGTCTAAATATAACATTCTAGCCTGCTTCCCATGCTTCACTATGGTATTTAAGTTCTGTAAATCCAGTTATAATACTGATTATGTGAAATTTGAAATGTGACATTTGTTGCAGGAATTCTAACAGAGAAGATTGTAGTGTAAGAAATGAAGTGAGACATACGTATTTTTTCTCTCTCTACTGACCACATTGGTGGTTCTGCCCTCAGGTGCTAGGATCACCAGGCTGCTTGATGAGCTCACTGTGGAGCAGGCCACATAGAACTGTCCATTTAAGAAGCAGTCATCTGTTAAGTCAGCTCCTGCTACCTTCCACGAAAGTGATGGCCTCTCTACTTGTGTTCCTGGATTGTTTTGCTCATATGGAAACTGTGTTGTTCTGAGCATCTCAGGGTGATCTTGCTGGTACTTGGCCTGCGCAGCTCAGTGAACTGCAGGAGTGCTATGTGCAAATGTCTTTGCCACATTCCTAAGTCTCCTCCTCCTTGTAGCATTGGTGTTTCTGGCTCCACGTTTGCCAGGAGCTTTCTTGGGGACAGTAAGAGGTGAGAGGTGTGAGGGGGAGTTGGTGTGAGGGAGTGGTGATGTGGTGGACATTTCTTCTGGTTCATGAGGGACGCATGCATCGAAATGGCTCCTAGAAATATCCTTTACTATCTCCCCATGAACATTCATTAACTCAATTGCCATGCTGGCTTTTTTGAAAAATGTCTATTCAGGAGTCTTGAATCGTTGATTTCTGTAACTGTCCTC
>NW_015167543.1:349396-349622 GCF_001447785.1 Gekko japonicus | reverse complement strand
ATTTATACAGGCCCTGCCCTGTTAAATTAATGGTGCAACTGCATTGGACCACTCACACCACACACACACCTAGAAAAGAATATTTATAGCACTGGAAGAAATGCAGAAAAGGGCAACTACAATGATAAGAGGAGGACACTTTCCCTATGAAGAAAGGTTAAGGCACTTGGGGATCTTAGCTTTGAGAAACAATGACTGAGGGGTGACATGATAAGAGGTTTACAAG
>NW_015167543.1:334641-349383 GCF_001447785.1 Gekko japonicus | reverse complement strand
TTCATACCCCGCCCTTCACTACCTGACGGAGTCTCAGAGCGGCTCACAATCCCACACCCTCCCCACAACAGACACCCTGTGAGGTAGGCGAGGCTGAGAGAGCCCTTTCGAGGACTGCTCCTGAGAGAACAGCTCCGAGAGAAGGAACTCTTGGTCTCTGGGGCAAGTGATGCTCTGGTGCTGGGGGGGGCAACCCCCTCACCTCTTTTAATAGTACTGGATTACTTATAGTTTTGTGTTTTTTTTTTAAAAAAACAAACACTCCTGAACACCCGCCACTGATGGACTGATGGACCACTGCTCTGCTCCAGCCTCCATATGTTTGTCAAATTCCACCTGGAAGCTGTTTATGCCAACCACTACCACCTCCTGTGGCAGTGAATTCCATGTGTTAATCACCCCTCCCCCCCAAAGCCACTAACAGCACCGTGGGGAAAAAGTAACTTCCCCCCCCCACCATAGAGAACAATGGAGGGGATGAAGGCAACATTTTGGGGTCCCGTAGAATTGGACCCCCTGGTCCAGTGTTCTTGAAACTTGGTGGGTATCTTGGGGAGAGGCTCCAGCAGCTACCCTATGAGATTGGAGGCTCTTTCTCAAACCCCCTCTCCTCCATCCCCCACAATATACCCCATATTTTTGCCATTGTTTTCAATGGCCCATAGGATATAATGGGGTTTAATTGCCGCTGAATTTCGGCGGCAATTGAGTGGCAAGCCAATTCAGATCAGAGAATCGGAATCGGCCCACAGCAGCCTGAAAGGGGCCGAATGGGCCATTTTCGGGTGTGCATTCGGTTCAGATGAACTGAATGCAAATCCCTACTGCTGAGCAAACCTCCGCGGTGGCTGTAAGCATCCCACCTCCTCTCCTGCACCTGACAGGCAGCTGCCTGTCCAGTGTAGGATGGGGAGGGGGGAGGAGTATTAGAAGCTACTGTGGAGGCAGGGCTGGCAGGATCACTAAGGCATTACTGCTGGGGCAGGCTCCCTCATGGCTTTAAGCACTCTGCAACCACTGCTGCTCCTGACAGACAACTGCCTGTTAGGTGTAGGAGGTGGGGGGAGTGTGTTGAAAGCCATCCCACCTCCTCTCCTACAACAGACAGGCAGTTGCCTGTCCAGTGTGGGGGAGTATTAGAAGCCACTGTGGAGGTGGGGCTACACCTGACTGACAACCGCCTGTTAGGTGTAGGAGGTGGGGGGAGTGTGTTGTAAGCCATCAGAAAGGCTGGACCAGCAGCTTTGCTTCACCTCACAGCTGGTTCTTGGCCACTCCTGATTTCTTCAACTGTCATTAGCTCTCTGCAGTCCCCTGTAACTGTTGGGTTCTTTCATCTCAGAACACTGAGCTCTGCAGCTGACCAATCAGAAAGTGGGGGGTGCAGAGAGGCAGCTGCCTGGCAGCTCCATAAGCATCAATGGGGGAGCACATTTCCCCACTTTTTACCCAATTAGGGGTCGAATTTCTAAAAAAACCCCCTTCTTAGCAAGCACCTATGCCATGGTAGGAGCGCTCTCCCCAAATTTGGTATCTCTACGTCCAGCGGTTTGGTCTGGGTGTTGATTTTACGGTGAGGGGAATTTCTTTTATACATATAGATGGCCATGCATACCTAACAAGTACCAAAAGGAAGTGTTAAAAATCAGGAATTGTTGTAAAACCATCAGCTGTTTAAATGTGGACTCACTGTCTCTCTAGGCTTGAACATACAAAAGACAACCTTGTGTTTGAGGCTTTTTACCTTGACCACATCAAAGAGAATATCATTAAAGGGTTTCATTGTTTTAGCAATGATGCTGTATAACTGAGCCATTTGTGTGGTCATGTGGTGAGAAGAACCAAAGCCATAAACTTCCTCTTGCATTCAAGTAAGCTTTCAGTTAGCCTGCCCAATTCTTCACAGGCATGGGTGGCCAGTATTTGCCCCCTCAGTCAGAAGAAAAAGACAAACATCAGAATGTGTTGTCGAAGGCTTTCATGGCCGGAGTTCATTGGTTGTTATAGATTTTCAGGGCTTTATGGCCATGGTCTTGGCATTGTAGTACCTGATGTTATGCCAGCAGCTGTGACTGGCATCCTCATAGGTATAACACATTGACACAGAGAATACAACAACTAACAAACATCAGAATGGCTTTAACTAGGGGCCACTTTATTAACTATTTTCCAGCTCCCTGAACAGGAGGGTGAACATGTCCACATTCTCCCCCCTGCATATCTTGTCCCTTGTTGCCGAGGAGAGGCGATCCCCCAGGGGCATGGCCTGGTTCCCAAATGGCAGAGCTTTCATAGGTACCACCTCGTATAACATTCCCCATGGGCTGGGATATCCCCAACCTCCCCAGGGGACCATGTGTGCCTGGCTAGGTGGTGATGACACCCGTCCAACCTGCTTGGGGCACTAGGTGGCTCATCCCCCAAGCCCAACTGCCCTGCTGCCCAGGCAGGGGCATCTGTGGTGTGTCTTGTGCTTGTGACTTGGAGGCAGCAGGCTGACGCCAGGGTCCCCAAGGCCATGCAGGCCTGTCAAGGTGCAAGTGGTCTTGCTTACCCTCCTCAACCACTGGCACCACATCCAAAGCCACTTGGACTGCCTCTGGCTGTGGCATCCGCATCACCACCTGGCTTGTCCTCCCGACGTTCTGCACCTGTAGACAGCTCTTCAGTCCCAGACAACTCATGGCACTTGCCCACCCAAGCAAACATGCTAATACCTCCGCATGAAACTTCTTATTGGTAGCCTGCCTAGTTTGCTGCCCCCCATACCTTGGTGGAAGCAGCGGAAGCATGCTGCTCAAACGCTGTCAACCTATCTAGGATGGCCAGTCTACCCTGGTCATCCTCCTCCAGTTTGGTGTAGTGGTTAGGAGCATGGACTCTAATCTGGGAGAACCGGGTTTGGTTACCTACTCCTCCACATGCAGCTGTTGGTGTGACCTTGGGTCAGTCATAAGTTCTTTCAGAGCTGCTCTCTCAAGGGCAGTTTTAGAGACAGCTCTCTCAGCCCTACCTACCACACAGGGTGTCTGTTGTGGGGAGGGGGAGGGAAGGGGATTGTAAGCTGCTCTGAGACTCCTTTGGGTAGTGAAGGGCAGGGTATAAATCCAATCTCTTCTCTTCTTTTTCTCCTTATCTGAGGAAAGGGCAGGCACCCCTTGCTTCAGGGCTGCCTTCAGCACAGACCACTTGCCCTTGGAGCACCCCTGCCCCTTCTTCAGCCCAATGCTCAATAGAATCAGGACTAAATTGAACACCCCAAGCGAATTGACCCCTGAAGTCAAGCCCCTATACTGAATCAGAAGCTCGGTCCCACGGTCACCCACCCTACTTGGACTAGCAGCAGCCCCCAGGGTCTGACGCTCGGTCCCACGGTCACCCTTGGACTAGCAGCAGCCCCCAGGGTCTGAAGTTGAACCATCCCCTTCCAGGTCTGAACAGGTAGTTGCCAGGCCTCCATGGAGGCTGCCGCCACCACCACAGCTGCTGAGGGGGCACAGCCCTGTACTGCCACTGCCCCCTGGCACAGCCCTGTACTGCCACAGCCTGGCAGCTGCCTGTGGGCCAGGCCCACCACCACAGTGATGTGATGGCCTCTTTGGGCTTTGCGGCAGAGAGGTGACAAAATCTACTCTCAAAGTTAAAATAGCTAGTGGTTTGTCACTGTGGTCTGTAGGGTATATTGGTAAAGGCAGAGATGACTTCAGTTGGTATCCATTAGTAACAATTCTGAAAAACCACCAATGCAAAGGGCCTGCCACCCCCTATATCAATAATTCTATGCAGGTTCGTACAAATGTCACAGCTGTCTCGCTCTCTTTCAGCAAGCAGTCTATGACAATCAATGAAAGCACTTCCTGGCTTCAGTTGTATCCATCCACTGGGTGACTTCAGGACTTGTTATTTATTATAGACTACTACTAGTGAAGGGAAAAAAGGCTGTGAAGAAAACCACATTATGATTCTCTTGTTATGGTGGAGCTCATAGTTATGAAAAGATTATAAATAATTGCACTTTAAAGCAGAACTATAAATCCTGGTTACATTACTTGACTCATGCTTTGGAGAAAAAAAGCACCCTTTAAATATTCTAAGCATATGATGTGGCGCATTGGAACAAAAAGTTATTTCATGTCACAGTTCTTTTTATACATAGATGCTGTTAGCTCTCTAAATGAGGGAAAGTTATGATAACAATGGTGGTATCAAGACTTCTGCTAAGTTCAAAGGAAGAAAGAGAAAGAGATAAATTCCCAATCTGAATAAGTAAAACAACAGTATTGGCTATTTACCTCATGACCCACAGATTTCTCTGTCATAGGTCTGATTGTTAATCTATCTGAAAGCTTTAACTAGCTCTATATAACTGCATTTTCAAACACATTTTAACCAACTTCAACCAGAAGAATGGTGCAAACAAAACTGGTGTAAATTCCTTCCATGGCCTTTGAATTTTGCTTTGCTTCTATTCTCCATTGTCTCAAATGCACCAAGAACTGGGTACAGAAGTGGGTTCATGTGATTAAGGACATGCAGATGTGTTTATCTGTAACCTACGTGGGTATATTCATAGTGGAATATCTTCATACTATACATCATACTAAGCCCCCAAATCATTAATCAGTTTCAGATTTCTTTTGACACTGCTTATTTTTATAGAAGTAGATGACTAACAAAATTTGTGGCAGGGTAGAATATGAGCCCAGTGGTCCTATGTATTGGAAAGTGGAATGATTTCAGATGCCAAATGGCAATACCAGATGTGATTACATTAGATGTGATGTGCAGAGGGGTTGTAGGTGTGTGGAGAAATCAGCATTGGTAATAAGACAGGAAACCTAGGTCTCAATTAAGTCCAACTGGATATGTTGTCTTGAGCTTCACTATCAGTTGCAATTCAGCAGTCTCTTTCTAATCTCCTTTTGAAATTCCATTGTAAGAGAACTGCTACTATTAGGTCAGCAACTGAAATGTTCCCCCACTGTTTTTTGAATGTTGTGATTTCTAATGTCGGACTTATGTTCATTAATTCTTTGTCGAAGGGACTGGTCTATTTGTCCAATGTATAGGGTGGAAAGGCATTGCTGACGCATCCCATTAGAGGATGAGCAGGAGTATGAACCTGAGAAGGTATGGCTGATATTGCTGGGTACACTGGTGGTGTTGCTAGAATTGATATGAGAGCAAAGTTGGCATCTTGGTTTGTTGCAGGCCGTGGTACCAGAGTTCATGTTACTGTTGAATAATGCAATGATTATGTGCACTCTTATCCTGCAGAGGTGCAGAAGACAAATGCAAAGAGTGGATGATGTTTGTTATTCTGTTTTCTTAAAGGACAATTCAGTGTTCACTACAATTGAAATCAATGCTGAAACAAGCAACATGATGACAGGACTTGGTGACAGACCACAAGCATTATGGCACAAACAAGTCCTATGTGTATGTGATGGGCAGGGGAAAGGGCATGAGGTGCTAAAAGAGAGAACAAAACTGATTGTGTAATTCACCTTGTGTTGACAGTGTATGGGGTAGGTCTTCAAGATAGTTTTATAACACCAGAGCTAATCTGTACTGGGAGATGAAAGTCAAATACGAAGTGCCTTAAAGGACAGATCTGTAAGAAGGATTGTTTACAAAAGTTCAAGTTCAGTGCAATCTCATAGATGTAAAACAAGTCAACTGACCTCCATCATGGGTCTCTCTTCCGTATCTGCTTGTTGCTATCTGATCAGAGTCTGAGCCAATAAATAAGGCTGTGAGAGGGTATACAGGGTGATAAAATAAATTGATGTGTATGTGGGGTGTTGGTGAGAGTTTCTTGAGTGGAGCAACTGGAGTTCATTAATGGGGATAGAATGGATTTATGAACAAAATATTTTGTGTTACAGCAAATACTGCAAAGTCAAAATGTCTCTTTCTAAGACTTTAATAAAACTATATTTCTATGTAGGATCTACACATTGTAGCTTGGCAAATAATATCCTGCCCCCAATGAAGTTTAGGCATCAAAGAATGTCATGGTGGGGGGAGGAAGGATGTCCTCTTTCTTCCAGACTGCTGTCCTGGTCTGAATTGGGACCCTTGGTGCTTCTCAATGGAGTTTCCACCAGAAACTTATAACTGTAATATGGCTGTGAGTCCCCATGACTTGATTCACCTATCATTGGATACAAGGTGGGCTCACATATATTGTAATGTGTAGTTTGGCCTTTTGCAGCTGACCATATATGTGTGTCCAGTGTTCCCTCTAAGCTGAGTTAGTGTGAGCTAGCTTTCAGTTTTTTAGCCTCTGGCTTACACATTTTTGTCTTAGCTCAGAAAGGATGGCTCCAGAGCAAACTGATTTATGCAGTAGCCAAAGTGCTCGCTCACAACTCTAATGCCAGTAGCTCACAAAGTAGAATTTTTGCTCTTAAGACTCTGCAGCTTAGAGGGAGCATGTGTCCCACCAGTCTCTTTCCCTTGTGCCCTCTAATGGCTTGCATTATGTCAGTAGAGCTTTCGTAGGCATCAATAATATTCAATAAATCCTGCAGAAGACTCGCATGACATGCAATAAGTCTCAATGTTTTCCTACAAGCTTTCTAGTATACACTAAGGACTTTGGGAAGGGACAAGATCTTCTTCAATCTTCTACAGCCAAGACAAGAATGCTTGTGAAGGCACTGTGGACAGGGAATCTGTAAAAAGAACTCATGCAAGTGGTTGACTTCTCTGAAGCTTCAAATAAGATGAAAACTTTGTATGTGTGTGTGAAGTTTTTATTTATTTCACGTGAACCATTCACAAAACCAGTTCAGGGGGGAACAGGCTATTTCCCACCTTCTCTGCAATTCATGCAGTCTTTAGAAGTGGGATGCTTTCCATTTGTGAGCTAGTGGAGGAATCATGAATGTTCTGGACTCTGCAATAAATAATGGAGAAAGCAGTTTCCACTGCTAATTTAAAAAGCTGAAAACATTTTATGTCACTATCATAAGTTTTATGCAATTTGTCTTCAAATCATGAGCAGGAAAATTGTATTGGATCTCTGCCATCTAAATTATATTCCTCTGCACTAACTGATTTCAACAGTATATAGTTTCAGGCAAAGAACCTCAGTACTGTAGTGATAACAGAACTACTCCCCTATTCAGTACCAGTTTCTGTCAACTCATTGAACTCAGAAGGGCTTCATTTTGAATATAAGATTATATTAAAGGGTTCATCAATAAATTGTATAGATACTGTAAAAAAAAAAAACAGTCGCCAGACAATACCATTTTCTAGAAGATGAAAGCTGAGAAAAGGCTGTAGCTTCTTTCAGTCTGTTCCTTTATGTGCTTGGTAGAAAGCCTCTCAGTGTTCAATTACACCCAGGCGAGTATGCATAGGATAGCTGCCTTAGTCTCTGAAAGTTATTAAACTTTGTGCAATAATGAAGTGAACTTTGGCACAATCTTACATAAATGTTGGGTATTTCATCTAGTTCCTCAGGAAACATGTGAACATCTATGCCACAATTATATTAAAGTTCACTATAATGGGGGACTTTGTTTGAAAAGAAAGGCATTTTGTCTCTGAACATTCTTAAACAAGAGTCTTTCTGTGTGCCTCTTGACATATGTTATTGCTTTCCTTAGCTCGGGATAAGGAGGGTTGCAGTTGCGTGGATTACTGCATTACATGGTGTGATGATATAGGAATGCATAGATCTCATCAGCTGATGCTTTACAATTCACTGGTAGAAGCAGGAGACTATGCATATTATTCAGATTAAGTGAGACCATTCTTTAAGGAGAAAGGTGGCCCTCACTGTGTGCTGTATTTTCTCACAGACATAAAAAACAATACATTTGTGTCAGGAATGGCATTTTTACAAATGCTGGGAAAGCATCTTTTGTTATACTTAAGATGCTTCATCAATAGGAGTTTATGAGAGGAACTTGTTCTGATATCACACAGTTTCTCTTCAGATTTTAGAACACAACATTCAGGCAATTTGGAAAGGTGACATTTTGGCTTGGGCAAGGAGGACTGAGAAACAGTTTGCAACTGGTTTTCGACTTTGACTGTAGGGAAGCTGAGATGCGGAGAATGTTCAGTTAGCTAAATTTGAAGCAACCATGTAGCTGCTAGTCCTTCATCTGCCCCCCCCCAAACAAGCAATTGTGCTTCTGCTAATGAAGCTTCTTAACTTCATTGCATTCTACTTGTATGTAAATAACATAAGGTTGCCAGGTCCCCCCAGCCACTGGCAGGGGGTGAGGGAGATCCAGGTTGCCAGATCCAGGTTAGGAAACTCCTGGAGATTGTGGGGTGGAGCATGGAGAGGAAAGGAAGCTGTGGGCTAAAATGCCACAGAGTCCGCCCTCCAAAGCATCCATTTTCTCCAGGTGAACTAATCTTTGTAGTCTGGGGATGAGCTGTAATTCCAGAGGACTCCCCAGGTCCTACCTGGAGGCTGGCATCCCTAACACAAATGTTACAAAATCACCATAATAGTACAGTGTTTTCTCATCCAAAAGCACCAGAACTTCTCAATATGTAGGGAATTTTAGGGAAATGGGCAGCAAATAACACTATATAATTTTCAGAGATGCTGAGAACTTCAAAACATTGATATTTGAGTTTACCAGAATTCAACTGTTTGTTTATATGTGAATTGAGCCTTGTACCAAATCACCTAGATATTTCTGTTCAAAGTCTGAATCTCATTCCATATTAAACGGCTTTGCACCTTTGCAGTAACCATTCTGACATAGGTTGGTTCTGGGCCTGGTACTTTTCAATATTTTTATAAAAGATCTGGATGAGGGTCTGGATCGGCTACTCATTAAATTTTCAGATGACACTAAATTGGGAGGAGCAGCGAACACACCAGAAGACAGAGATAGAATTCAACAAGATCTGAACACACTGGAAAAGTGGATGGATGTGAACAAGATGCAATTAAACAAAGATAAGTGTTGAGTCCTACATCTGTGTAACAAAAATGAGGAACATGCATACTGGATGGGGACATGCACTTCTGAGTAGCAGTGTGTGTGAACAAGATTTTGGGGTATGTACAAGTGGACTGTAAATTAAATATGAGCAGCCAGTGTGATGCAGTGACTAAAAGGCTAATGCAATCTTGGGGTGTATCGACAGAGGCATAACATCCAAATCACAAGATGTGATAGTCCCGCTGGACACTGCATCAGTAAGGCCACACCTGGAGTGTTGGGTGCAGTTCCTTACTTCAAAAAAGGATATGGACAGAATGGAGTGGATGCAGAGGAGAGCTATGAGGATGATCAGGGGCCTAGAGATCAAGTCATGTGAGGAAAGACTGAGGAACTTGGGAATGTTTAGTCTGGAGGAGGTTGAGGGGGACATGATTGCTCTCTTTAAGTATTTGCAGGCCTGTCACTTAGAGGAGGGCAGGGAGCTGATCCTGTTGGCAGAAGAGGATAGGACTTGCAATAATGGGTTTAAATTAAAGGTGGGAATGTACTGGCTGGCTATTAGGAAAAACTTTTTTACAGTAAGAGTTGTTCAGCAGTGTAATCAGCTACCTAGGGAGGTGGTGAGCTCCCCCTCCCAGGCAGTCTTTAAGCAGCAGCTGTCAGCTCGCTGCCATAGCAGCTGGTAGGGAGGGGGAAACTGCTTGGAATGTTTAGTTTCATTTCTCTGGCTGTCTTGGTGATGCTCTCTTATCTATATGTTTTATGTGCCTGACCTTGAGTGCCTAATCCTACATGGAGTTTGGGGCCAAACTGGGAGAAACGTGTGGGAGGTGGTTAACTGAGGCCAAGGTGACTGATATGAAGGGTTTGGCTCAACTGATGCTCCTTGATCAGTTTTACTCCAAGATTCCTAAGGAGTTAAAATGTCTAATCAAGGATAAGGAGTCCAAACCCCTTACTGAAGCCACTGACCTGGCAGACAAGCTGGTAGCCATCAGGGAAGGGATGGAGTGGAAAAGCCCGGTAGGAGATGGAAGGGGTGGAAGACCAAGTCCCCCTCCCCAGAGGAGGGAGCCTCTTACCCCATCTAGGGTTAGGAAATCCTCAGAGACACCAGAGGGAGATAGACCCCCTAGCTGGACCTGCTATACCTGTGGGGAGTCTGGGCATTTCAAAGCCACTTGCCCTAAAGCACAGGCAGAGTTCCCCAAGCCTGTCCCCCTGGCACCAGCTGTCCAAAAGGTGACAGAAGGCACGGTGGCATTAGTGCAGCATGAATGCCTCAGTGTCACAATGAAGCCCCTGGAAGACTGGGCTGGTTTCGTAGAACCGGTGAGGGTAAAAGACCAACTGGTTTTGGGGTACGCTGATATGGGTTCATCCATCTCACTTATAAGGTCTGACCTTATATCTGACGCTGATATTATGCCCAACAGGGTCTTCAACATTGTGGGAGCTTGCGGAGGATCTCAGATGGTACCAGTGGTAAGGGTGCCCCTGGAATGGAGGGGGAAGGAGTACCTCACAAAGATGGGGATGAAAAAAGACCAAACTTACCTATTGTTGCTAGGCAAGGATCTTCTGGCGGGCCGGTTTTCAGTTAATGCAGTGACTCGTAGTCAGGTCATCAGGGGTGAAAACCAGTTTACCCAGGTACCAGAGGCCAAGGGGGCCCAGGAGGGAAATGGGTTGGCTACACCACCGGGGCAGCCTGAACAAGCAGCTGCAAGTGATGGGGAGGTGAGGGTAAAAGACCAACTGGTTCTGGGGTACGCTGATACGGGTTCATCCATCTCACTTATAAGGTCTGACCATGTATCTGATGTTGATCTTCAAAATTGTGTGACCCTGTGGAGGCTCTTAGACGGCACCAGTGGTAAGGGTGCCCCTGGAATGGAGGGGGAAGGAGTACCTCACGGGGGTGAAAAAAGACCAACCTTACCCATTGTTGCTAGGCAAGGATCTTCTGGTGGGCCGGTTTTCAGTTAATGCAGTGACTCACAGTCAGGTCATCAGGGGTGAAAACCAGTTTACCAAGGTGCCAGAGGCCAAGGGGGTCCAGGAGGGAAATGGGTTGGCTACACCACCGGGGCAGCCTGAACAAGCAGCTGCAAGTGATGGGGAGGGCCTGGTAACCCCAGAGGGGGGGACTGCTAGACCCCGAACACAAAGAAGGGTGTGGTGTTGACCAGCCAGAAGGCATCCAGGGAGGGAGATCTCCTATCCAACTCTCTTGAAACACAGGAGGGGGAAGCAGAACTCACTCGGGACCCCCCAGAGAGTGACCTAGTGGAAGCGGTTGGTAGTGACCACTTCATAGGCCACTTGGGAGACCCAGGAGAGTTCAGGGAAGAGACCCATTTGGACTTGTGTTCCCACAAGAACATGAAGCTGAAGGAGTGCGTTCTGATACCAGTCAAACAGTATCCAAAGTTTAACATTGTTGGGAAGATACTGGGACCCCATGGCAACACCATCAAGCGGTTGCAGGTAGAAACTGGAGCAAAGATCTCTGTTCTTGGGAAGGGGGTCAATGAGAGGCAAGGCAAAGGAAGAGGAACTGCACAAAGGATGTGACCCAAAGTATGCTCACTTAAATAGGGATCTGCATGTCCTCATTGAAGTCTTTGGACCGCCTTGCGAAGCCTATGCTCTAATGGCCCGTGCCATGGAGAAGGTTGAGAAGTTCCTTGTTTTGAAATCGACAAAATTAAGGAAGGATGGGGACTAAGTTGGAGGGACTGTTGTACCCTGAACTGTTGATGTTTTCCTTTGTATATGTTAAATGGTTATTGGTTTTGGTTTTACTTTGCACCACTAGCTCAGAGGGATTTGGTTCCGGACCCCCTTCTGTGAAAGAGGGATCCACCACGTTGAATCTGAGGAGGTGGAGGTGTAACGAAGTGGCTGCCAGGCAGAGGCAGCAGTACCTTAAAATGGTTTCCAGTCTGGTAGTCCTCTGGAGGGGAGAGGTACTCCATAGGGAACAATGGGGCTACCATATCTCCCTGCCTACATTTCCCAGAGGCTTTAGGGGAAAGAGCGGGAAAGTAGGGACCCATCCCTCAGGGGAGTTTTTTAGTCTTGGCCTTTGCCTGAGCTTGAACAGCAGCTTCAAGGGATGTGTACAGATGGGACTCCTGCTACCAACACTCCATGGTCAGTCCAAGCCGCTATAAATTGTGGTGGGCAGCCAGGAGGGTTAGCAGTACTGGTGACCAGTCCTGAGGAGGGCTGGAGTTTCTCTCCAACTACAGGAGGGTGAAAGCAAATCCTGGCCTGCAGTCTCCCACTATAGAGGTAGAGAGGTTGTGTGTAGGGGACAGAGGAGTTGCGGTTTACTCCTGTTTATTTTCTGCCCAGGTTGTGCTGAAGTGCCTGTGCTTATTTTCTGTGCCTAACTTGTACAAAGTTAAAATAAATATTCTTTTTGAATTATAAAGTCTGGTAGTGCCTTGACCACATAGTCCTCCCTGCTCAGCACGTTACCAGAGACAAAGGGAGGCCAGGGAACCCAAATGGGCCCAAATCGGAGGGGTTGCCAACTCACCAGGGGGTGCCCAAAGTTTGAGGTATCAGCCAGAGGGGTCTCACTGTCCATCTAGGAAGGCGGTGTCCATTCAGTGAGTGGTGGCAACAACATAGGAAGGAAATAGCCCCACCAGGCAGGGTGGGCAGGCAAAAACAGGGGCTTGCGAGTCACAGAACGGCTATTCAGTCTCCCAGGGCTGAGGGCGGGTCCCTGTTTCATCACACATGCTATACCACCCAGTGACTTCTTTGAACAGTATATATACGTTCACCCTGTGCTTTTGCTTTAGTCTTAACACAGAACCTGAAGTAGAGATGCTCTGCCAATATTGTATCAATAAACTTCCCTTCTGAAGAAGCGAGTTGCTGGTTCTGATTGTTGCAGGAGTCTGACAGCAGCTGGACAAACACTTGTCAGGGATGCTCTAGGCTGATCCTGCACTGAGCAGGGAGTTGGACTACGTAGCCTGTATGGCCCCTTCCAGCTCTGTGATTCTATTATTCTAAATGCTACAGCATCATGAGCAGATTAAAGCAGCCAATCAGAGTAGTTCTTTGTCATGATACATGACAAGACTCATGCAGTTACTTATAAAATGATGGGTACTCCCCTAAAAATAATTATAACTCCCATGAAGTGGTGCAATAATGGATATAATTCATGCAAACATAACCTGAACTGTTTTCCTTTTAACAAACACTAGATCTTATAGGCACGATGAGCCAGAATACAGGAGACAAGAATGAAAGAACACTGCAGCACATCTTTCTCTCTTCTTTTAGCCAAACAAGTTGCAATGAGAAGAATCTGGCAGGCATGGAGTGCATGTGCATGGATTAACAGTTGCCAGCAGCCAACACTATCAACCACACATAACCTCCTCTTGGTATTTCACGGGTGGTAGGTTTGCCAGACTGCAAACTGGAGGTTCTTTCTGGAGAAGCAGCCTCTGTATTTTCAATTCCATTCTTCTACTTTCCCCTTGGCCTGCCATATTCCTTTTCCTGGTTACTCCAGCCAATGGGGGAGCAGTGGGGATGAATGAACCAGCAGAAGAGCAGGATAGGAGCTACAGCAGTTTCTGATGGCTTTGAATTTTAAACAGATGGCCACAATCTCCTGGTTGTGAATGGGCAACCCTAAGCAATAGTGTACCTTAGGGCTGAATGTTGCAGCTATATTTCCCTCAGCATGTCCTTTGCTGCTATCTACCCATTTCCAAAATGGAAACCTTCCCAGGTCCCCACATTAATAATCAAAGCAAAGAGTCACCCCTTTTTGAATTGTGAGAACACCAATCCACTCCCTCCAAAAAGACACTCCCTATAAAAATGATTTATTTAGTCTATTCATCTGACTCTAAAATAAATCCCTCTGATTTCAATGAAAGCAGCAAAAAGTGAATTAGGAGCTTTAGCAGTGTATTTTTCTATAAGGTGTTGAATTGTAAAACAATGGTCCAAAGTGGATCTAAACTCCCTAAAACTAGCTTGCTCTGTCACAATCACATTTTCTTGGATCAGCCAATCCTCAAGCTTTACCCGAAGGTGTTTAGCATATAACTTGATAAAGGTAAAGGTAAAGGTTTCCCTTGCTTGAAAGCCAATCAAATCCGACTCTAGGAATGCGGTGCTCATTTCCATTTCCAAGCTGAAGAGCCAGCGCTGTCCATAGATATTTCCATGGTCACGTGGCTGGTATGACTGAACACCGAGGCACGCGGAATGCTGTTACCTTCCCACCGAAGTGGTACCTATTTATCTACTTGCAATTTCTTGCTTTCGAACTGCTAGGTTGGCAGGAGCTGGGACCAGAGACGGGAGCTCACTCTGTCATGCAGCACTCGGGTCTTGAACTGCCAAACTACCGACCTTCAGGTCTGCAGTTCAGCGTCTTAACCACTTGCTACATATATTTAAAAGGCTAATAGGCCGATAATTTGCGGGCTCTTCTCTTGCGCCCTTTTTGAATATGGGGACCACTATTGCTGTATTCCACTCTGAGGGGATAAGGCCTGAAGAACTGATAAAAGTGAAAAAGGCTGCAAGGAAGGGTGCTCACCAATCGATATTTTCTTTAAAAAATTCAGGTGGCAGTCCATCAGATCCTGGAGCCTTAGCAGATTTTAATTGAACAGTATAGGATTTAATTTCCTCTTGAGAAACTGGCGGCCAGGAAGGCAAGTCCTCAAAGTCAGCAGTTGTCACTGGGGTTAAAGGAGAGTCTTTATAGAATTGCTCAAAAAAAGTAACCCATTTGCAGGGCTGTATTGGGGGATCA
>NW_015167543.1:326761-333844 GCF_001447785.1 Gekko japonicus | reverse complement strand
TTTAAAATCCTGGACAAATCTATTATAACATGTAAGAAGGTCACTCTGTATGTTAAATTCCTGGCAGGTAATTTTGGAAATTTGGGAACCTTTAGCCTCAATTACTTTTTTGAGTTTTGCTTGCATCTGGGGAAACCACCTCAGATTAGCCAGGCCATTGGATCAAGGCCCTTTCTTGTTCTCTTCCAAATTCCTTGTCCACTGGGGCGTAATTAGGATTGCCAACTCTGGGTTAGGAGATACCTAGAGAATTTGGGAATGGAGCCTGGGGAAAGTGGGGTTTGGTGAGGTTGACTCGGGGTTGGTGCTCACGATCGTCTCGACGCAGACTCTGTGACGGCCTTTCCCAAGATGGAACAAATGTCAACTAGAACCTTGTGACCTTTAGTTAATTGATTCCAGAGACAGCGCATTCCTGTTGTGGGTATGGGCAAATTCACGGTCCACTACAAGAACATTTACGGTCCACTAAGCATCCACCACTTCATGTCGACGATGTCACCTCGCATTCTGCAGGAAATGTTGTTTAGGGGTACTGTCACGTAGAAGTTGAACCTGGAGACGTAGGTGTCCCAGTCTTCTGTTGTTTCAAAGTGGCCCTTAGCAGCCATCGCGGTTCTGCGCTGGAGCACACATGGCTGTATCCTTCTTGCTGCTCCAGTGGGCAAAGGTGACAATTCCTTGCCCACTGCAGTTTGAAGTGGCCCTTGGCAGCCTTCATGGTGGCTGTGTTCCTCTTGCTGTTTCGGTGGGCCAAGGCGACAATTCCTTGCCCGCTGCAGTGATTAGCTCAGGTTCTGTGGGGCTGCCCCCCTGCTTTTCCCTTTGGCTCAAGTCTTTATTTATAGCAAGCCGATCTGCTTAACTTAAGTAACTTCTTAAAGGACAGGTTGCAACTGGCTTGCAAGGCAAGCCTCCTAATAGGGCAGAACCTGCCTTTCCCTTTGGCTGAATTCTGGAGCCTTCCTCCAGCTGGCTGGGTCTTGATGCCTTTCTAGTGCCCTGCAATGCAAACACATGTGCAACTGTTCAACTGAAATAATTAAAAACAATTAGGCTTGCTCACAACTTTTATGCTAGTAGCAATTTTGGCTCACAAAGAAGAATTTCTGCTCACCACACTCCACAGCTTAGAGAGAACATTGTAGGGGGGTCCTCAAAGTGGGCCCCTATAGGCTATGCAATCTAGGTGGCTTGGTGAGGGCCTCTTCAGGGTAGGGGGGCATACTACAAACCTTAAGCCTAAGCAGTCATGGGCAGGTTCCATATCCATCCATTCCCTCTATGCACATAGGTGAGGGTATGAGGAGAAAGGATTGGAGAGGTTCTGAACCTGGCTCTGAGCTGGGGTGGTTCTGCCCCATTAGGAGGCTTGCCTTGTAAGCCAGTTTCAACCTGTGCTTTAAGGAGTTAATTAAGTAAAGCAGATCAGTGTGTTATAAATAAATTTCCCAGTTTAACCAATAATATGTGTTGTGTTTTCATTCAGGGTGTGGGCAGGCAATAAGCCATTTAAAAAAGCCACTGGATGCAAATAGAATAAAAAACCTATCCATAAAATAGAAGCTTGTCATTAAAAATATAAGCTAATTCCCTAATTAAAAGCCTGGGTAAAAAGATGTGTTTTGGCCTGGCACGAAGAAGAAAGTCAAGTAGGTGCCAGGCAAGCCTCAAGGGGGAGGGTGTTCCAAAGGCAAGGTGCCACCACAGAAAATGCCCTGTCTTTAGTTGCCATCTACCTCACATCTGAAGATGGGGGCACAGAGAGCAGGATGGGTTGGATAGCATGAGAGGAAATGATCTTTCAGGTACCCTGGCCCCAAGCCATTTAGGACTTTAAAGACAAGAACCAACACCAGCACTTTGAATTATGCCTGGAAACAGATGGATAACCAGCACAGATATTTCATCACAAGAGTGATATGTTCCCTTTAACCAACCCCTTGTGGTAGCTTGGCTGTTGTATTTTGGATAACTGAAATTCTGAACAACTTTCAAAGACAACCTCTCACAGAGCACATTGCAGTAATCTACCCTGGATGTAATCAGAGCATGGATCACTGTAGCCAGATCATGCTTTTTGACGAATGGCCATAGCTGGCAAGGCAGCTGGAGCTGATGAAAGGCACTACGTGTCACAGAGGAGACCTGCAACTCCAGCTGTAGGCCTGGATCCAGAAGCATCCCCAACTATGAACTGCTTCTCCAGGGGGAGTACAACTCCATCCAAGATAGGCTGGCTCTGAAGTCCCTGAGCAGCTTCTCCATTGACCAACAGGACCTCAGTCTTGTCTGGATTGTGCTTCAGTTTATTAACTTTTTATATTCACAGAGGATCCACATAGCATTTATTACTACTTGGGATCAAGAATGAAATAGTGTTGCATATTGTACTTAATTAATAGTTCCAGACTAGTTACTGGCATCCATTTTAAAGCACGGTATAAGAAAAACTAGCAGCTGTGAACTTTATCTGGACTCTTGCAAAAAGCCTTCATTTCTCCTTGCTACTTCTTTATGGCAGCCAATGAGACCAGGAAACACTTTAAAAAAAATAATCAAGGGGAACAGTAAACTTGGAAGTATGGAGATCTGAAAGAATTTTTTTAAAGAAAATTTAAGTAAAAACTGGTAGTGATAGTTTCCTGAGAGCATGACTAAAACCCGGCTCTGAAAATTTGCTGTTTTATGCAACAATTTACTTAAAAATGCATCCATTCTAGTTATATCTTAGCATTAGGGAACAACCTATCTTTATGTAATTAATACAATGGGGGGAAATATGTGTGTTCATTCACACATATTAGAAAGGTATGCTGTAACGTTGGCTTTTTTTTTTTTTTTTGCCTGTGTTGTTTTATTACTGTTGTGGACCCTGCTCCTTGTTTTTGGAGCTTTTCACCTAACAGACTCTAACACAAATTTAGAATCCAGTGGCATATTTAAGTCTTAAAGGTGCCACTGGACTCTAAATTTGTTCTACTGCTTCAGACCAAGACAGCTGACCAACCAGACTCTAACACAGTTCACCCTACGAAACCAACACAAATGCTAGTCTGCTTTGTTTCATACTCAGCAAATGGCTTACTTTCCTACCTCTGTCAGAAAGTGTATTGAAGCAGTAAACATAAAGAAAAAAGGGGGGAAAGGATGCTGTGATCTGCCATTATACACTGATAATTTCTGTGCATTTAATCAATTGTACAAATACAATAGATATTTATATTTTTTAAAGTTTTGTATGTGATTAAAATGTGCAGAACTTGATCTTTGCCCATATATCAAAGATTGGCACTTAATTTAATCTTTCGCGTATTAAATTATTGTAATCACTGTGATTTCTACATGACTGAGTTCAAAAGAAGATCATACAGCAGCATTTGGTCAATGACATTTTAATTTCTCTGTTGAGGGCTTTTAAATAAAATGCTGAGCTATGTAGGAGCACAGCAGTAGACATTTAGAAAGACGGTATCAAGGCCAAATTAAAAGGGAAATATGGGTATCCATATAATTCAATGTAAATAATAGACAATTTGATTTTTTTCATTGGGATTTCATTGGGAATAAGAAAAACATAGGCTGCACATGGACAACTGTGCATGGGATACAGAAGAGTGTGTTATTCAGCCAGAAATTCTGAAAACATCAGATTTCCTTTTTATTTAAAAGGGACATTAAAAAAAATAATGTCTTATGAAGAAAGCAAGCAAGAAGGAAACTCTTCTGTATAAAAGGGATAGAGCCATTATGGCAACTTTTAGCAGTGTTTGTAAGACTGTGGCTAGCAGGCACAGCCTGTCTGTCTGAGCTCTCATCACTATAGAAAGGAAGGAGCCCTTCTCAGATTCTTTAGATGACCATCAGCTTTATGGCAGCCATGTAACACATGATTTTTATTTCTCCTGTGACTTATACTTTAGGCCTGCTAATTATGTTTCCCTAGTGATACATCTGAATCTTGACATGACAGTACTTCTAATGTTTTCTTTCACAGTTGTGACATTATTGTTTCCTTTAAAGTGTTTTGTCACTTGATCTGGATGAGATATTACTTTAAATATCTGCTTTACAATATGCTGAACACATTCCAAAATTACTACATCTTTCTCAAAAAAAATTGGATTTTTGAAGTGTAGCCTCTAACAAATTTCATTTGTGACAAATCAGATATAATGCTGAAAGATCTGGGATCAAATAACCAGATCATTTTTCCTTTGCCAGTAGCTATTTCAGAAGGTCCAGATTTAACTTGGGATGTGGGGCAGAAGAAGAAAGATTTTTCTTTTTCTTCTGACCTTTAAGAACCCCTGATATGCTGTTTACCCTGCTGATGAAAACATACAGTCCTCCCCATTTTGTCAGATTTCTGATGTGGGGGCCATATTAGATAAGGAGGAAAAATGTTAGTTTTGGTGGGAAGGGAAGTGTAGTAAACTAGAAATTAATCTTCTGTATACCAAATTATTTGGGAGTATGTTTAAGCATTATTCAGCTTGGTTCCTGCTAAGAGGCTGAATTTGGTCTGTGGTCCACATACTCCTTGTAATCTAGAAGTGGTTTACAAGATAGAGTTAATTCCTGTTAACAGTATGAATCAGGGCCCTCTGTAGTAGGTATTTACCGAGAAAAAAATGCAATAGAGTCTGTAATGGATCCACCAGCATCTTATAACAACAGTGCTTACATGTACTGAATGGAAAGGGAAAACTCCTTTTTTTTAGCATTTTCTCTTAAATTGTTATATGGATTTGCCCTTAACAACAGTGCTTACATGTACTGAACGGAAAGGGAAAACTCCTTTTTTAGCATTTTCTCTTAAATTGTTATAGTAAGAGCATTATCATTACATGGCTTTGGAAGCTGCAAAACTGCTTCAGTACCAAGTGATTCACTTATTGTCATGTAATATATAAATAGCACAAGCTGAGAACTTAAAAAATAGTTCTCCACTTTTACCACAGAGAGAAGCCAATAAACAAAATGAGCACTAAACAATTACAGTAATACATCTAATCCATTAATGCCACGGAAGCAGCTTGTAATTGTAATAAGGAGTTTAGGCATTTCCTTACATTTTTGGATATTTTTTAAATTATAAGCACAGGGCTCAGGAAGGAGATGAGGAATGTAAGGCACTAATCAGAAATGAGGAAATTCTTTACCATCATCTGTATCAAATATAACAAATGGTATTTAAATATTCAAATCAAAATGTCCAGGGGGAGGTATTGGGAAAATAACACACACAAAAAATAGAAACATTGGAAGACCACAGATCTCTCATGTTTGACCAATATAGTTCCTTAGATTTTTTTTCTGCTTTGTGTAATGTGATGTTACAATAAAAGAAGAATTATAATTTCTGGTTCCCAGGGGATGGACTTCAAATGAAAAACAAAAACTCATAATTTTCCTCTATGATTTTTTTTTTGGGGGAAACAAAGCTGTTCTCAATATTTAAATTATTATAACTCTGCTATTTGTCATCTGATTTCTCTTCTAGCCCTTTAACCAAGATATTTTACACACAAACTGTACAATTCATCCTATAGAATGCAGAATTACACTTAACCCTGTTTAGGATTCCACTGTAAACTTCACGCTAAAGGACAAATAATCTTAGTTTTATTTATTTATTATTTCAATTTATACCCTGCCCTCCCTGCGAGCGGGCTCAGGGTGGCTTACAACATTGGCACAAAATACTAATAAAACCATATAAAATAATTTTAAAACAAAGCAATACAGATGAAACTCATAAAATCATCAGGTGCTAGTGATCATTCAGTTCATTGCTTGTGATGGCGTACTAAGGATGTTTACAAGCTGACAGTTCCAGCTCAGTGGTCTTCCTGAGTCACTTGATGGCATAAGCCAGATGTTAAGGCTGAGGGCCGGGCTCCTTGGTTGAAAGCCTGGTGGAAAAGCTCCCTCTTGCAGGCCCTGTGGAACTGTAAAAGATCCTGCAGGGCCCTGATCTCTTCCAGGAGCTTGTTCCACCAGTAAGAAGACGCCACTGAAAAGGCCCTGGCCCTGGTCGTAGTGAGCCTGGCATCCTTGGGGTGCGGGAGGGTCAATCGGTTCTGTGACCCCGACTGCAGTGCTCTCTAGGGTATATATGGGGAGATAGACACCCAAGTAAAAGCTGAATAAGTTTGGCTTTTATTTGGGAGCACCTTATTGGCAGCCAAATCAGATTAGAGAATCTGATGCATCTGAACAAATACCCCCAAAATACCAATAAGGTATTTTTCATGTTTTAATTCCATTTGGCAAAACCGAATGCACTCCCTTAGTCATCACCAGGCTTTGGGCTCCAGAAGCTTTTATGGTTGGCTGAGGACACCATGTTGATACATTGCCTGGAGTATCAAAGTTTCTGTGCTAAACCCAGTTGACAGTTGTCTTAAATTCTGAAATCTGAATTCCTGAAGTTCTTTGTTTGTTTTTTAAGTGGGACCCTCATTCAAACTTTAAGAAGCTTACAAGAAAATAAAGGAAAATGGTGTGTTTTGCTTCACCATTATCAGCTGCCTGCACCCTGCCTCTCATTCCTCCAGTTTCACTGCTATGGTAACAAGTGAACAATGCAGCTTGCAAAGAATTGATTTCTTTCACAAAAATCTCATCAGTTGAATTGAGAATGAGCTTCAGGCAACTAATATGCCTGACGAGTCTGAAGATGAGGAACATTTTAAAAATGGGATGGCTTGTTTCTAGCTTGCGACAACATATACTTCAGTAAGATGGTGTGGTGACAGGCTTCTTCCCTTCCACATGAATACTTATTCTTGCCATAGCAGATAGACCCATGCATCACAACTCCATACATGCTTTCTTGGATCAGAACCCTGCTGAGTTCTATCAGACTTATTTCCAACTAAGTGTAAAGAGGATTATCACCATGTAGCCCAATCCTATGTGAGTTTACTCATCAATAAATCACTAATTCCAGAGTTCTATGGGGCTGGCTCTGAAATATGTTTACATAGCACTCCAACCTTAGAGAGATTTGCAAATTGGTTAATGTTTATGAATCTAGACAAGCTATTTTTCAAAAAACCAGCTACATTGTAGGGA